>NW_023425583.1:0-363373 GCF_014108245.1 Pipistrellus kuhlii
GGGCGGACAGGCGGGCAGCGGGCGTTTGGGGGGCGGACAGCGGGCAGCGGGGCGTTGGGGGCGGACAGCGGGCAGCGGGGCGTGGGGGGCGGACAGCGGGGCGTTGGGGGCGGACAGCGGGCAGGGGGGCGTTGGGGGCGGACAGCGGGCAGCGGGGCGTTGGGGGGCGGACAGCGGGGCGTTGGGGGCGGACAGCGGGCAGGGGGGGCGTTGGGGGGCGGGCGGCGGGCGTTGGGGGGCGGACGGCGGGGTGGTTGGGGCGGACGCGGGCAGCGGGGTGTTGGGGGGCGGACGGCGGGGGTTGGGGGCGGACAGCGGGCAGCGGGGCGTTGGGGGGCGGACGGCGGGGCGTTGGGGGGCGGGCGGCGGGGCGTTGGGGGGGGGACAGCGGGCAGCGGGGTGTTGGGGGGCGGGCAGCGGGCAGCGGGGCGTTGGGGGGCGGACGGCGGGGCGTTGGGGGGCGGACAGTGGGGCAGCGGGGCTTTGGGGGCGGACAGTGGGGCAGCGGGGCGTTGGGGGCGGACAGTGGGGCAGCGGGGCGTTGGGGGCGGACAGTAGGGCAGCGGGGCGTTGGGGGGCGGACAGTGGGGCAGCGGGGCTTTGGGGGCGGACAGTGGGGCAGCGGGGCGTTGGGGGCGGACAGTAGGGCAGCGGGGCGTTGGGGGTGGACAGTGGGGCAGCGGGGCGTTGGGGGGGCGGGCGGCGGGGCGTTGGGGGTGGACAGTGGGGCAGCGGGGTGTTGGGGGTGGACAGTGGGGCAGCGGGGCGTTGGGGGTGGACAGTAGGGCAGCGGGGCGTTGGGGGCGGACAGCGGGCAGCGGGGCGTTGGGGGCGGACAGCGGGCAGCGGGGCGTTGGGGGCGGACAGCGGGCAGCGGGGCGTTGGGGGGTGGACAGTAGGGCAGCGGGGCGTTGGGGGCGGACAGTGGGGCAGCGGGGCGTTGGGGGCGGACAGTGGGGCAGCGGGGCGTTGGGGGCGGACAGTGGGGCAGCGGGGCGTTGGGGGTGGACAGTGGGGCAGCGGGGCGTTGGGGGGCGGGCAGCGGGGCGTTGGGGGCGGACAGCGGGCAGCGGGGCGTTGGGGGGCGGACAGCGGGCAGCGGGGCGTTGGGGGGCGGGCAGCGGGGCGTTGGGGGGCGGACAGCGGGCAGCGGGGCGTTGGGGGGGCGGACAGCGGGCAGCGGGGCGTTGGGGGGCGGGCAGCGGGGCGTTGGGGGGCGGACAGCGGGCAGCGGGGCGTTGGGGGGCGGGCAGCGGGGCGTTGGGGGGCGGACGGCGGGGCGTTGGGGGGCGGGCAGCGGGGCGTTGGGGGCGGACAGTGGGGCAGCGGGGCGTTGTGGGGCGGACAGCGGGGCGTTGGGGGCCCGGGGAGCAGCGCGCCCAGGCCCGGCCCTCTCCGGGGAGGGCGCGGGCGGGGAGGCCGGTGCGTGCTGCGCCCGGAGCGCCCTCCGCTGTGTTTCTGGTCAGACCCCGGGGAGGGCGGGAGGCGTGTGCGAGTGTGTGTGTGTGTGTGTGTGTGTGTGTGTGAGAGAGAGAGAGGGGGGGGGCTGGGCGTGCAGGTGCGGTCCCACAGTGACAGCAGTGATAATAGTGATAATAATAATATTAATAATTTATTACTAATTAAACAGGCAGCCGCACAGGGAGCGTCCGGTGCCCCGTGACCCTGACCCTGAGAGAGAGGCAGCGGCACGGCCAGTGGCTGGCGTCACGTGACTGCCCCCCAGCCCGATGCCAGCTGGACAGTCCCCTCCACCTCCGGGGCTCGCTCTGCACCGGGTCACCCGTGGGCTGAGCCGGAGAGTGAGGCGTGAGGCCGCTCTAGGGGGGCACACGTGCCGGCGCCACCCCCAGCGCGCCCGGAGGGGGGCGGCTGGGGTCCACCGGGGGCTGGGGGCGCTGTGGGGTCGGGGGTGGGGTTCGGGCTGGCGGCCTCGGGCTTCCAGCATGGTGAGAGGGCCCTGACCCGCAGCAGCTGTCACCACAGCACTGCCGCCCGCAGCCCGGCCTCCAGGGCCTGTGCGAAGGGGGGCAGCCGCTGACTCAGTCCTCTGCGCTGCAGGTGGAGGGCAGGAAGCTGGAGGATGGGGGGTGTTTGGGGGAACCACGGTCGTTCCTGAGTTTCAGCGGGAGAGGGCGCCAGGCCTGCCCCTGGAGCCGTGGTGGTCTCACAGACGGCAGTCTGAGGCCACGCGTGCTCCCGCACCTTTTAGGGCGTGCGGGGTTCCAGCAGGCAGCCGCCGCCTCCGTGAAGCTGAGCACAGACGCAGACAGACAGACAGACAGACAGACAGACACAGGCCCTCCAGGCCGGGCTCCGCCCCCGTGGGTCACTGGTGTGTGTGGGAATGCGCTCCCACGCGGCCGCCCGCCCGGGGAGGTCCCCGGCAGCGAGGACGTGGGAACCACGGCTGGCCGAGGCCGTGTGACTGAGGAGGCAGCGCCGGGGCGGGGTGTGTGTGTGTGTGTGTGTGTGTGTGTGTGTGTGTCACACACTGAGGACGCTAAGGCCCGGTGGCGGAGTTCGTGGAAAATGCAGGGAGCCTGTGCGTTTCTCTCTCTCCCCCTCCCTCCCTCTCGCCCTTCCCTCTCCCTCTCCCCCCTCCCCTGCATTCCCTCCCCCCTGCGCGGATGGCGTGGCTGCAGGGACCAGGGTTGGGGCTGGGGGGGCGTGGCAGAGAGGGCGCCCGGGCCACGGTCCACGCAGGCTCGGAGCCAGGCTCGCCACAGCTCTGGGTCCCCGGCCGCCTGGATGCTGGGCCTCGGTCTGCAGTCCCCGAGGAGGACAGGGTGCAGGTGTGTGGCCGGGCGGGCCCAAGCCTCCCGCATCCGCACTGGACCCGCCAGCCTCCCCGTGGCTCACAAACTGCCTCCTTCACCTCACTCCTCCCCACAACGCCTGTGTTTCCTGTCTGCTTTTTCCTGGCAGGAAAAGATTATTCTTTTTAATCCTCACCAAGGACATGCTGAGAGAGGAAGGGGGGAAGGGAAGTGTCCGGGGAGAGGAAAGCCGCGTAGGTGGCCTTCCCAACGAGGGACCCCCAGGGGTGCGCCCTGACAGGGATGGAGGGACCCCCAGGGGTGCGCCCTGACAGGGATCAAGGGACCCCCAGGGGTGCGCCCTGACCGGGATGGAGGGACCCCCAGGGGTGCGCCCTGACAGGGATCGAGGGACCCCCAGGGGTGCGCCCTGACAGGGATGGAGGGACCCCCAGGGGTGCGCCCTGACAGGGATCGAGGGACCCCCAGGGGTGCGCCCTGACCGGGATCGGTGCCGGGAGGGTCCTCAGCCACCTGACCCTTCACAGCTGAAGTGATCATCCTCTCTGATGAAGAGGAATATGCTAATTAACCGTCACTGGATCACAAAGATGGCTGCACACACAGCTGAGGCCAAGTTCCCATAAGGAGCCTTAGCGAGCAATCAGCAGGGACCTGAGGCTAGCCCTCCCCCACCTGGCAGGGCTTGACGGGACCTCAGGCCACACCCCCTGCCCGGGGTCAGGCTGGGGCATCTCCGGCCACACCCCCCCAGCCTGGCCCCAGCGCCAGGCCAGCGGACCCGAGGCCATGCCCCCTCCCGGCTGGGCCTGACGGGCCTCGAGGCGCTGGGCTAGGGGACCTCAGGCTGCTCCCCCCGCCCCAGCACCAGGCTGGGGGAGTCAGGCCAGGCCCCACCCAGCGGGGCTCCACAGGTGATCTCACCTGGTGGGGTGTCCCCTCCTGGTGGGGCTTAACGGAGGACCTCAAGGCACGCCCCCACCCCAGTCTGGGCTGGGGGACCTCAGGCTGTACCCCATCCTGGCCCCGGGCCAGGCGACCTGAGGCTGGCAGGGCTTGACAAGGATGGGACTGGCTGGGTCTGGATCTAGCCCAAGGGGGCGCGGCAGCCAGATCGGGGTCTCACGAGATTTTTGAGGTGCATGTGGGTGGGCGGGGACTTGACTCTGACAGGTGAGCCCCAGACTCTGTTTTCATACACATTTTACTGATTTTCTTTCATCTCTGACACTTCTATGATAAAGGGCAAATAGCAACATTAAATCATTTCCTCTAGTCACAGGTCACTGGTTGTTGATAACAAAGCGAGCAGGTTGCTGTCGGCAGGAACAGCTCACACGTGCATGGGACTCCCTGTGCCTGGGCTGGGCGCACCCTTCCCGTAGTTATTCACGGACCCTTTAGAGCTCACACACAGTACGGACCGTCATCCCGGTGACACAGGAGGAGCCGGTGTGTGTGAGCGCGAAGGGCCAGGGGGTTCCTCCGTGCTCCCGAGGGCCCCCGGGCCCCGCCCGAGGGGAGAGCCTCGCCGTGCCCACTCCGCCTCGGTGCCCTTCTGACCGGAACAGCCACGCCCACACCCCTGAGGCCACACCCCCTGCCCGGGGTCAGGCTGGGGCATCTCCGGCCACACACCCCCCAGCCTGGCCCCAGCGCCAGGCCAGCGGACCCGAGGCCATGCCCCCTCCCGGCTGGGCCTGACGGGCCTCGAGGTGTACATCCTCCTGCTGGGGATGTGCCCGCAACCAAGGTACATGCCCTTGGTTGGAGTCTACGTGGACGGGAGCTGTACACATCGCCACCACGGCTCTGTGCCCGGACGGAGCGGGGCCCGTTAGCCGGCGGGCACGGAGGACGGTGCCCATCATGGGTGGGGGGAGCCTCCAGGGAGGAGCAGGAGGCCTGGGGCCGGGCACAGGCCTGGGAAGAGCAGGCCGGGGCAGCGGCAGCAGCGATGACGCCGAGTGGGAGCTGTGCGTGGGGGCCGGGGGGCGGGAGGTGGAGGATGAGGTCGGAGGCAGGCGGAGGCAGGAGCAGCCAGACACCTGTGCCCCGTGGGCAGCACGGAGTGGAGCTCGCTGCTGTGCACCCGGGGGAGGGGGGCGGGAGGGCTGGTGTGCAGGGTCAGGGGCAGGGGCAGGGGCAGGAGCAGGATCGAAGAAGGACCAGCCACAGAACTGCCGTAGGAGGAGGAGGCCCGGGAGAAGGTTGCCTCAGAGCCTGGGGGCAGAGGTGGGAAGAGTATAACTCAGCCCTGCTGGTGTGGCTCAATGGACGGCGCATTGGCCTGTGGACTGAAGGGTCCCGGGTTCCATTCTGGTCAAGGACACCCATGTACCTCAGTTGCAGGCTCCTCTCCAGCTTGGGCCCTGGTTGGGCTCCTGCAGGAGGCAACCAAGTGATGTGTTTCTCTCCCATCCATGTTTCTCTTTGTCTCTCCCTCTCTCCCCCACTCTCTCTAAAAATCAAGGGGGAAAATATCTTCGGTGAGGATTAAAAAAAAAAGTACCTTCCATTAAGAGGCTGGTAATTTACCAGCGAACACGGCTCTCACATGATTGATCATATAGAAGGCAGCAGACGCTGTCAGTGGAACACAAATTAACTTTTAAACATCATCACGCCCCTAACTGGTTTGGCTCCGTGGATAGAGTGTCGGCCTGCGTACTAAAGGGTCCCGGTCAAGGGCATGTACCGTGGTTGCGGGCACATCCCCAGCAGGAGGTGTGCAGGAGGCAGCTGATCAATGTTTCTCTCTCATTGATGTTTCTGACTCTATCCCTCTCCCTTCCTCTCTGTAAAAAATCAATCAAACATATTTTAAAAAAACACAAACATCTCATTTCACTCTGCTCCTCTCCTGAGAGAACTCCATTCGGCCCGTGGCCGGATGCACACGGTTCCTGATGGCTGACCACCGCCATGAAGCGCTGAGTCTCCTGATGGCGCCTCTGGGTGTCCCTGCAACAGGTTTCTCCGGCCCCTCCCTCCGCACGCCCCTCCCAGGCCCGGAGCACCACGCATCACGGCTTCCCTCTGCACATGTCCCAGTGCACACCACCGCGCCTGGGATGGGACTGTTACATGACTCTTAAAATACTTGTTTTTTTCTTTATGAAATGTTTATTAGAGTATAAATACAGCCAGAAAAGTGCATGTCATAAGGATAAAACCAATGAGCTATAATATTAAAAACTTTGTGTATTAACCTCCAATAGCAAAACGATGGAGCATTGGAGCACCCCACAAAGCCCCCTTGTGACGCTGACAAACTGCCGGCCCTCCCCTCTGCCCACAGGTAGATTTCACGCTGATCTCTAACCCCTCAGAGTGGTTCTGCCTGAGTTTGAACTTTAATTGGAATCAAACGGTATATTGTGTTCCGTTTCTTTTGGTAAACATTGCATTGCTGTTGTAGTTATTTCATTTCCAACCCATGTTTTTTAAAATTCTCCTGCCGGTAGACATTCGGATTATTTGCGTTCTTTGGCGCGCACACGTGTGGATTTCCGTCGTGTACACTGGGAGTGAGTGCGGTCGCTGAACCACGGCCTGGGTGCGCGGCCACCTTTACTCGTCACTGCCAAACAGTGTTCCACCGCGGGTGCGAGACTCTGTACCCCTCCTGTCGGTTCTCTGTTCCTCCTCCGTGCCCTCGCCTGTATTGTCAGTCTGCTTTTTTCCAATCTTCGGTTTTGAAATAATTTCGTGCTCACAGAGGAGTTACGAAGGTAGAGCAGAGAGCTCCACCCCAGCCTCCTCTGAGGTTACCGTCCTCCGCAGCCACAGGGCAGCGATCAAAGGGAAGGAGCCCGCATCGCTCTCACCGGGCCGCACCCTCCCCGGCCAGCGCCCTCACCAGGCCAGCACCCTCCCCGGCCAGCACCCTCCCCGGCCAGCGCCCTCCCCGGCCAGCGCCCTCCCCGGCCAGCGCCCTCCCCGGGCCAGCACCCTCCCCGGCCAGCGCCCTCCCCGGCCAGCACCCTCCCCGGGCCGCACCCTCACCGGGCCGCACCCTCCCCGGCCAGCGCCCTCCCCGGCCAGCGCCCTCACCGGGCCGCACCCTCACCGGCCAGCACCCTCCCCGGGCCAGCACCCTCCCCGGCCAGCACCCTCCCCGGCCAGCGCCCTCACCGGGCCGCACCCTCCCCGGCCAGCGCCCTCCCCGGCCAGCGCCCTCACCGGGCCGCACCCTCCCCGGCCAGCACCCTCCCTGGCCAGCGCCCTCCCCGGCCAGCGCCCTCCCCGGCCAGCGCCCTCACCGGCCAGCGCCCTCCCCGGGCCGCACCCTCCCCAGCCAGCGTCCTCCCCGGGCCAGCACCCTCCCCGGGCCAGCACCCTCCCCGGCCAGCGCCCTCCCCGGGCCAGCGCCCTCCCCGGCCAGCACCCTCCCCGGCCAGCACCCTCCCCGGCCAGCACCCTCCCCGGCCAGCGCCCTCCCCGGGCCAGCACCCTCCCCGGCCAGCACCCTCACCGGGCCGCACCCTCCCCAGCCAGCACCCTCCCCGGCCAGCACCCTCCCCGGCCAGCGCCCTCACCGGGCCGCGCCCTCCCCAGCCAGCGCCCTCTCTGGCCAGCGCCCTCCCCGGCCAGCGCCCTCTCTGGCCAGCGCCCTCCCCGGCCAGCACCCTCCCTGGGCCGCACACGGCCCTGGCTTTGATTTCCCGTCTTCCGCCCACGTCTTCCAGTCCCGGGACCTCATCCAGGCCTCCTGGGACACGTGTGCTTCCGAGTGCCCGCCCCTCTGACCCCTCTCCAGCCTTTCCCTGCCTCCTGGCCTTACCACTCACAGGACTCCAGTCAGGCAGCTGGTAGAAGGACCAACAGTGGTCTTTCTTTTAAAAACATGTTTCTATTGATTTCAGAGAGGAAAGGAGAGGGAGAGAGAAACATCAGTGTGAGAGAGAATCATCTATGGGCTGCGTCCTGCACGCCCCCTGCTGGGGATCGAGCCCGAAACCCGGACACGTGCCCTGACTGGGCCTCAAGTTCAGGACGATGGTCAACCAGCTGAGCCACACCAGCCAGGCCTATGGTGCATGTTTTCATTAAAACAGAACATACCCATAGTATGTAAACAACATGAATCACTACAAAGTAGACACACTCATGTCTGCCATCAAGGTAGAGAGCCATGGTTGGCAATCCGCGGCTCGAGAGCCACATGCGGCTCTTTGGCCCCTTGAGTGTGACTCTTCCACAAAACACCACTTGCGAACGCGCACATACCGTGCGATTAAGACTTCGTGGCCCATGCGCAGAAGTCGGTTTTCAGCCTGGGCGAGTCTGTTTTGAAGAAACGGCGTTGGAACAAAGAGCCGCCTGTGGCTCTCGAGCCGCCGTTTGCCGACCGCTGGCAGAGCATTCCTGGCACCCTGAAAGTTCCCTTCTGCCCTTTCCCACTCACCGCCTCCCCAGGGCACCGACTGCCCTCCCTGGACCCCGAGTCACCCTGCGGCTGGGCCCCGCCCTTGGGGGAGAGGAGAGAAGGAGGGAGGGGGAGAGGGAAAGACGGATAAAGAACCACGATGGGCAGAGGCTGGCGCTGGGCTGAACGGCAGTGTGTGTGTGTTCCCCCGTCTCCATAGTGAGCGCGGCACCAGGACGACCTTCAGGGCTACCCCAGGCGGGAGGCGGGGGGCGGGGGGCGGCACTAAGGCCCAGCCCGGGATGAGGGCGTCACCTTGGCCAGCGGCTCTCGTCAGCGGCGCGTTTCTGAAGGGGACCCTGATGCACATTCCACTAGCTCGGCTTGGTTGTGAGCATCGTGTGCACGGAAGCGCACAGGAGGGATGGTGCGTTGCTCCTTTCATCCAGCATCACGCCTGGGAGGGGCATCCGTGCGGCCTCGTTCCGTGTCAGTGGACGTGACACGTCTGCGCTTCCCCTGCGCTGAGCGCCGGCTCCGTGCTCAGGTTCTGCCCGTCAGGGGCAGCGTTGCTGTGGGTACGCCTGTGCATGCCTCTGGATGGGTTCGCACACGCCCTCTGCCGGGTGTGTAATTCTAGGGGCATTGTCTAAATGCCAACAGCAGTAGCGCTTGGATGTTGGGTTTTCCTCCTTTTTACTTTCCCATATTTTTCAGTAAAAAAACATGTAATGAAAAGAAAACTTAAAACACAATCAAATAGTTAAGGGAAATGGTGTGTTCAGCTGTATGAAATACTAGAGGCCCGGTGCACAAAATTCATGCACAGGGGTGTGTGTCCCTCAGCCAGGCCTGCACCCTCTCCAATCTGGGACCCCTCAAGGGATGTCCTGGTAGGATCGGGTCTAAATGGGCAGTCGGACATCCCTCTCACAATCCAGGACTGCTGGCTCTCAACTGCTCGCCTGCCTGCCTTCCTGATTGATCTTAAATAGTTCTGCCTGCCAGCCTAATCACTCCTAACCACTCCCCTGCCATCCTGATTGATACTTAACTGCTACCCTGCCAGCCTGTTTGCCTCTAGCTTCCCTCCCCTGCAGGCCTGTTCACCTCTAACTGCCCTCTCTGCAGGCCTGGTCACCCTCAACTGCCCTTCCTTGCATGCCTGGTTGCCCTCAACTTCCCTCCTCTGCCAGCCTGTTCACCCCTAACTGCCCTCCACTGCAGGCTTGATATTCCCCAACTGCCCTCACTTGCAGGCCTGGTCCTTCCCAACTGCCCTACCCTTCTGGCCATCTTGGGGTGACTATCTTGTGTCCACATGGGGGCAGCCATCTTGTGTGTTGGGGTGATGGTCAATTTGCGTATTACTCTTTTATTAGATAGGATTGACAAATATTTCCTAAATTATATAAACTTATGCTCCCACCAGCATTGTATTATAAGAGACTTTTTGTTGCTCCAAATTCTCACAAAAAATGATATTGATTGAATCTTAGCTATGGAGGGGGGGGGGCGGCAATGGTACCCTTATGTGGTTTTAATGCATTTTCCCGATGACTAGTGATGTTGACCATCTTTACTCTTAAATACTCTCGTTTTTTGTTGATTTGAAGAAGTCTTTTATATCTTCTGGATGCAGGTCTTTTGCCAGATTATAAGTATTTTCTCCCACTCCATGGCTTAAATTTTCATCCAATTATGCTTAGAAGGAAAACAATTTTAGGGACGTTGTCTAAATGTCAACAGCAGTAGTGTTTGGATTTGGGGTTTTCCTCCTTTTTACCTCCCCATATTTTCCAGTAAAAAGCATGTAATGAGAACTTAAACACAATAAAACCATTAAGGAAAACGGTGTGTTAAAATAGGATGATGTCATTTAAAAGTGGCCCATTGCCAGAAGTTAGCCAAGACAAGGACTCGGCCATCATTGTCTTCAGTGTCTCCCGATGACCATGCATGTTTGCTGGAGACACCTGGCGGACATTGGTGGAAGTTCACAGGAGAGCATTTGCCATCTTTCTTGCTCCAGCATATGTCAACAGTTTGCCTCAAACAACTCTTGTAAAAAAATTGAGAAATAAAATTAGCCAGCCAGTGTTATTCAGTGGTTGAGTGTTGACCTATGAACCAGGAGGTCATAGTTCAATTCCCTGTCAAGGCACATGCCCAGGTTGTGGGCTCCATCCCCAGTGTTGGGTGTGTAGGAGGCAGCTGATCCATGTTTCTCTCTCATCATTGAAATTTCTCTCGCCGGGACCGGTTTGGCTCAGTGGATAGAGCGTCGGCCTGCAGACTGAAAGGTCCCGGGTTCGATTCCGGCTGAGGGCATGTACCTTGGTTGTGGGCACATCTCCAGTAGGGGGTGTGCAGGAGGCAGCTGATCGATGATTCTCTCTCATCGATGTTTCTAACTCTCTATCCCTCTCTTTTCCTCTCTGTGAAAAATCAATAAAATGTATTTTTAAAAAATTTTTAGAAATTTCTCTCTCCCTCTCCCTTCCTCTCGAAGTCAATATACACTGAGTGGCCAGATTATTATGATCTCTGAACATGTACTAATCTGGCCACTCAGTGTATATTCTATATAATAAAAGGCCAATATGCAAATTGTCCTCTCAATCAGGAGTTAGACCAGCCAGGCAGGCTGGCCAACTGCCCATGTCCCCTCCCTCTGACCAGGCTGGCCGGACACCACCCATGCTTGAATTCATGCAATGGGCCTTATAGATATAGATATAGATATAGATATAGATATAGATATAGATATAGATATAGATATAGATATATAGATAAATATATAGAGATATATATAGATAGATATAGATACAGATATAAGGCAATTGCAAAAACAGAGGGGACATTTTTAAATCCCGAGTTCTGCTCTCAGATGACTTTGCGAATGTTTTTGAGCTCCTCCTCTAAAGAAATGAGACTCAGAGCTCACCCTCCCCAGTGAGGGTCATGAAGAGCATTAATGCAGGCCTCTCAGCGGCTGCACTTACAGGGGCCCTGGCTCTCCGCAGAGGCTGCACTTAAAGGGGCCCTGGCTCTCCGCAGAGGCTGCACTTAAAGGGGCCCTGGCTCTCCGCAGCGGCTGCACTTAAAGGGGCCCTGGCTCTCCGCAGAGGCTGCACTTAAAGGGGCCCTGGCTCTCCGCAGAGGCTGACGGGAAGTGAGATGCTCAGACTATCCGTGTCTCTGTTCTCCCCCGCTTCCCCCATCCTCCCCCGCATCCCAGTGAACTAACAAACTGCCTGTTCAGGTCACACTGAAGATGACTGTTCTCACTGCATTTTACTGATATTTTACATATTCTAAAGTGTTCGTATGGACAAGAGCTTTTTCTTAAATTGTTACTGACAAGAGAGACAGAGAAACATCAATTTGTTGTTCCACTTATTGATGCATCCATGGGTTGATTCTTGTCTGTGCCCTGACCTGAGATCGGACCCGCAACCTTGGTGTATGAGGAGGAAAGTCTAACCAGCTGAGCTACCCCGCCAGGGACCAGGGCTTTCTCCTGAACCGTGTTCCAGTTCTCCGTTCTGGTGCAAGACTTGTTTCTGCTCCTTCATAGTGTGTTTTGTGAGGAATGAACTCAGTGACTTAACAATCAGCCTGTAACATTACACGTTAAATGGTGAGAGCACATGGGGTGGGGGAAAGTAAATCTACAATTATAGTTCAAATAAAACAATAATTAATAAACAATACAAGAATAAATCCTGTTCTGCACACTCACAACTGTAAACCTCCTTTTACCCATTCCTGAACCGCGGGCGAGTCCACCGTCAACCACCGAGCACAGGTCAGGCTCTGAGAGCGATAACCCTGTCACTCAGCAAGTAGCTGTGTGCAACCAAATGCTGTTGGAGTTTGTGATTGTGAAGAAAATGCTGCAGAAATGGGCTTGGCCGCCAGAGGTGGCAGGATGTGGGCGAGAGGGAGGCCTGTGAGGGCAGCTCTGCACCTCACCAGGCTGCTGGACCAGGAGGTCTGGGCTGCAGGGAGAGAGCCCGCCCGCCGGGGACGGGTACGTACCTGTACCTCTGCTCGGTGTTTTAAAGAGCCACGTCCAGTTTTTGCTGAAGAAAAGGCCCCTGTCATGTGGGGGGGGGTGCGGGAGGGTGCAGTCCGGAGCTGAGCAGAGGCTGTGAGGTCACAGGGTGTGGCGGTGGGCAGAGGCTGGCCTCCCACCTGCTCCAGGACTGTGCTCTGTTACCAGGTGTGTGTGTGTGTGCGTGTGCGTGTGTGTGGTGTGGTGGGGGTGGGGAGCGGAGGCCCGGGTCCCAGGACATGGTTCCCGGACACTGAGGGCCCAGGAGCAGCTAGTCCTGTGCCTGCCTCTGGCTTCAAGTGCGGCCCGAGCAAACACTGCGGAAACCACTGCTCCGTCCTTTCCCTCTCACCTGCCCAGCGGAGTGTGCAAGGGGAGTGTGCAAGAGGAGTGTGCAAGAGGAGTGTGCAAGGGGAGTGTGCAAGGGGAGTGTGCAAGGGGAGTGTGCAGGGGGTGTGCAAGGGGAGTGTGCAAGGGGTGTGCAAGGGGAGAGTGCAAGGGGAGGGCTGGAGAGAGAGGAGTGGAGAGGGAGGGTGTAAGAGTATTAGTGTGTATGAGTGTGTGTATGTGTATGCGTGTGAGTGTGTGTGTGAGCATGTGAGTGTGTGTGCATGTGTGTGTGCGTATGTGTATGCATGTGAGAGTGTATGAGTGTGTGTGTGAGCATGTGTGTGTGCATGTGAGTGTGTGTGCGTGTGTGTATGCATGTGAGAGTGTGTGTGCATGTGAGTGTGTGTGTGCGTGTGTGTATGCATGTGAGAGTGTATGAGTGTGTGAGCATGTGTGTGTGTGTATGCATGTGAGAGTGTGTGTGCATGTGAGTGTGTATGTATGCATGTGTGTATGAGTGTGTGTGAGCATGTGTGTGTGTGCATGTGAGTGTGTGTGTGCATGTGAGAGTGTGTGTGTGCGTGTGTGTATGCATGTGAGAGTGTATGAGTGTGTGTGAGCATGTGTGTGTGCATGTGAGTGTGTGTGTGCGAGTGTGTGTATGCATGTGAGAGTGTGTGTGTGCATGTGAGAGTGTGTGTGTGTGCGTGTGTGTATGCATGTGAGAATGTATGTGTGTGGGGATGGGGAGAGGAGGCCCAGGCTTTCCTTCGTATAACAGGAATGCTGTTGGAAGCACATGAACTTGGCTAAGTTATGCATCAGATTCCAGGTCTAAAGGCCCCGCGGCGGCAGCACGGACAGCACCCCCCAAGCACTTCACACGGCGCTGCTGCAGGACTGTTTATTTACAGAAATTACATGTATGACACAGAGGGGCACTCCTCCGGGGAGGGGCTGCTGGCCACCACAGCAGAGCTGTCTGCCAGCGACAGGCGTGGGCCCGGCCACGCTGGGTGTCCACGGCCGGAGGGCGCCTACGCCCGGGCACCCACGGGCGCGGGCTGGTCCTCAGGCGGGTCCTCGGGCGCAGGCAGGGCCCCGGGCGGCAGGAGCGGGGCCAGCAGGCTCAGGAGGGCCTCCAGCTGCGGGCGGGAGCGGTAGGCCACGAGGCCGCCGCGGTTGGCCCAGCGGTCCACGCCGCGCGCGCCCGGGTGGCCGCGGTGGTACAGCAGCTGCGGCCGCTCGCGGGGCGCGGGGCCCGGGGCCAGGCAGGCGCGCAGGCTCGCCACGCCGCCGCCCATGGCGCGCAGGATGGCGTGCGGCGCGCACGAGTCCCACTTGAAGGTGGAGTCCTGGGAGAAGACGTACAGGTCCACCAGGCCGCGCACCACGCACAGGCCCTTGTAGCCGGCGCCCGCGGCGCGCACCACGCGGCCCCCGCACGCCCGCGCCAGCGCCGCGCGCACGGCCTCCCGCTCGCTGGCGCTGACCACGGCGGAGAGGCGGGCGCCGCCCGCGGCCTCGGGCCCGGCCCACCGCTCGGCGGCGGGCGGCAGCGGGGAGTGCACGTTGGTGCCCATGTAGGAGAGGCCCCAGTAGCGCCGTCCTTCCCACCTGCGGGGAGAGGGGTTTGGTGAGACCCTTACAGCCTCACCTGTGCCTGTGTGTCCGGCGCTCCGGGGGAGGGGCAGCCCGGGGAGCACCTGGGAGCGGCCCCCGCCCCGCCCCGCCCCGCCCCGCCCCGCCCCGCCCCGCCCCGCCCCGCCCCGCCCGCCCCGCCCCGCCCCGCCCGCCCCGCCCCGCCCCGCCCCGCCCCGCCCCGCGGGGACGGGCCCACCCGGGCCTGGGCCTAGCCTACCTGCTCACAGGGCCACGCCCCCACAGGCCACGCCTCTCCGGGCCACGCCCCCGCCGCCAGGCCACGCCCTCACAAACCACACCCCCACAGCCACGCCCAATCACCAGGCCAGGCCACGCCCACGGGCTACGCCCCCACTGGCCACGCCTTCATGAACCGCACCCACAGGCCAAGCCCCTCCGACCACGCCCAATCACCAGGTCACACCCCATTGGGCCACATCACGCCCCACGGGCCACGCCCCCGCAGGACCACGCCCTCATGGGCCATACCCCACACACAGGCCACGCCCCCAGCGTCGCACCCCACTGCCTGGGCACGCCCACCGCCGCCGGGCCACGCCTCAGCACGGGCCACGCCCACCGCCGGGCTCACATTTGCCTTTCATTTCTTCGTGTTGAAAGCACGACTGAAGCGTGCAGTCTGCCCTAACCAAGTCTGACCCACTTCAGGGAGAACATGGAACCGGCGGCGTGCGGCTCCGGGGCTGAGCGTGGGCCTGTGAGCCAGGAGGTCAGGGTTCGATTCCCGTCAGGGCACAGGCCCGGGCTGCGGGCTCCATCCCCAGTGCGGGGCGGGCAGGAGGCAGCCGGTCAGTGATTCTCTCTCCTCGTGGATGTTTCTCTCTCTCCCTCCCTCTCCCTTCCTCTCCCTGAAATCAGTAAAAATGGATTTTAAAAGAAACCACAAATCAAAACGGAACCCCCAGGAGAGAAGCGGTGCTTCCACCCGGGCCTGTCGGGGGCGCCCACCCGCCACGCTCCACGAAGCTCCGTGGAGGGAGGGGAGCGAGGGGCCTCACTCTCACAGGGACAGCACCCCGGAGGCAGGGTCTAATCCGGGCCAGAGCCCCTCGTCTTTTCTCTGGGTGATTTTCACGTTTGGGTTTTGAACTTCTTCTAAAATTGTGGGACAGTTCAACAGGCCCCTCCCATTCCAAAGGTCTCAGCGGGCAGGGCGGGCCCGTGCCAGCCACTTGCTTTGGCGCGGGTTCGAGGACCAGGGAGCAGGGCTGCTCTCTTCCAAAGGCACAACCACGACTCGGCCCACACGCCACTTCCTTCCCGAGCTTCCGCCGTGGCCCGCCCCCGGCCAGTGGGCCAGGCCCCAGAGGACGTGGCTCCAGCGGCCGGCCCGGCGGGGCGCGTCCTGGGAACGCCACCGGGGCGGTCCCCTGCAGCTGGCGGAGCCGCGGCGCCACGGGGCCCCCTACCTGTGGGTGACGGGGTCCAGCGTCACGAAAGGCTGGTTGATGACGCCCATCAGGGGCAGCCCCGACTGCAGGTCGTAGACGCCGATGAGGATGGTGACGCAGGCGAGGCCGCGGGGGAAGACGCCGTGGCTGGGCTCCACGTCGGCACAGCCCTGGATGTACTCGTGCGTGGAGTCTGCAAGGGGTTCAGGCCGCGGGCGTGGAGGAGTGAGGGTGAGCACACCCGGGAGCGCGGTCCTGCAGCATCTCGTCCTTCTCAATAACCGCGACAGTCTGAGCGTTTGTGGCCCCCGCCCCCATCCGAACCCTCAAGACAGAGCCAGTCCGGGTGGCTCAGTGGCTGAGCGTTGACCTAGGAACCAGGAGGTCATGGTTCGATTCCTGGTCAGGGCACAGGCCCGGGTTGTGGGCTCTGTCCCCAGTAGGGGGCGGACAGGAGGCAGCTGATCCATGATTCTCTCTCATCATGGATGTTCCTCTCTTTCTCTCTTTTCCTCTCTGAAATCAATAAAAATATATTGAAAACAAATACACACACACACACACACACACACACACACAACCAAAAATCAATGAGCTACAGATTTTGGTTCTATCACAGTCGTGACCTGAAAAAGTGTCCACGGGGCCTCCGTGCTGACGGCTGGGGAGTCCTAAGGGCTTCGCCTGGCCTGTGCCGGCGCTGACTGCCTGTTTTGTTGAATTGGCAGGAAGTGGTTACAGGGAGCGACCTCACCGAGCCTGGGCTTGCGTTTCCCTCCGAGAAGCCGAGGACCCGGCCTGTGGTGCCGCCTGGCAGGTGCCCGCTGCAGCTGTGTGCCCCGTGGCTGCCTGTGTGCCCTGACGTGTGGCTGCTCTCGCTCCCTCCTCCCTCCCATGAACAGCCTGGACCCTGACACCCTTCAGAGAGGAGGGAACTCAGCCCTGCACGTGCGCCCGTGTGTGTGTGCACCCCCCCCCCCCCCCCGCAACAGATCCACAAACACGTATACATATCTGTTACAGGGGACAGGTGCACGTCTGTTTATAACAACACGTGCTAACACCTACCCGACTCTTCATTTCAAACTGTAAAGATTTTAAACTATTCTCAATTTGTATTATTCTAAGTTCCCTATCCCCCCCCCACATACACATACACATACACACACACACACACACACACACACACACACACAGAACCAATTGTGACTAAACAAACGAATGAAAGCAAACCCTCCACTGACCTATGGGGTCCACCCAGATTCCCATCGTGTCCTGTGGAATGGCGACCTGGACCGAATCCAGGGCCTGGTCGGCGAAGGGCACGTCCTCATGCACGACCTTGGCCAGGGCCGCGGCCGCCGGCTGGTTCCCGTTGAGGACTTTGCTCAGCAGCTCGGCCGTCTCTGCCTCCGTGGGGCACAGCCTCAGGACGATCTTTTCCCCTGGAGGGAAGAGACAGGCACGGCATCTCAGAGTGATGGAAAGGACCGCAGCGGGGAGGGGGCAAGGCGGTGCGCTCAGGGCAACGGGCCCGTGTCCGTGGCCCCGGAGCTGCCCACGGCCAGAAGCACAGGAGGTCCACATGTGGGTTTTGAGTTTAGACCTTGACCTGAAATCGTGGTCTATTCTGAAGAAGCACATCTTTCTGGGGCATTTGTAACTCCCATTAGATTCCCAAAGGACCACTCAACTTTCCAAAAGGTTAAGTTAAGCCAAAACCGGTTTGGCTCAGTGGTAGAGCGTCGGTCTGCAGACTGAAAGGTCCCAGGTTCGATTCTGGTCAAGGGCATGTACCTTGGTTGTGGGCACATCCCCGGTGGGGGGTGTGCAAGAGGCAGCTGATCGACGTCTCTCTCTCATCGATGCTTCTAGCTATCTCTCTCCCTTCCTCTCTGTAAAAAATCAATAAAATATATATATTTTTTAAAAAGTTCTGATTTAAAAAAAAAAAAAAAAAAAGGTTAAGTTAAGCCCTGGACAGTGATGCTCAGTGGATAGAGCGTTGGCCTGCAGACTGAAGGGTCCTGGGTTCTATTCCGGCCAAGGGCACATGCCCGGGTTGCGGACTTGATCCCCAGTGGGGGACGTGCAGGAGGCAGCCAATCAGTGATTCGCTGTCATCACTGATGTTTCTATCTCCCTCTCCTTCTCCCTTTCTCTCTGAAATCAATAAAGATATATATATTTTTTTTAAAAAAAGGGTTAAATCATACATTACTTAAATGCCACATGTTTACATCTAAGATACCTCATTTCCCTAAGTTAAATGGCCTGGAATTCTGAATGGAGCTTAATATTCAAATATATAGTCGTTTAATGGAAGGCTCCCAAGCACCCATTAGAATGTAAGCTGGAAGTTAGGACAGGATACGATCATAAAACTGACAACGACACATGAGCACCTGTGTACTTACCCAGAGCATTGGTAAACTCGTTGGACTCTTCCCCCAAAATTTTCTCCTCCAAGCCTGGAAACTGAACAATGCAGGGGATGACAACAAGCCAAAGCAAGAACAACACCCCCCAACACACACACACACACACACACACACACACTCACACACACACACTCACACACACACACTCACTCACACACTCACACTCGCACACACACACACAATCACTCACACACTCACATACACACTCACACACACACACGCACACAGGCACACACACACACGCACACACGTGCGTGCACACAAGCACGCACACAAGCACGCACGCACACACGTTCCGTTCTGAACAGGTTCCCATTTTCTACTTCAGAGCGAGCAGCACGCCTAGGCGTGAAGTTCAGGAATGTGCCATTCTGGAAGCCCACCTCAGTGTGACTCAGGGAGGCCAGGGTGGCTCAGCACTTAGCTCACTAAGTCTTCCCTGCTCCCCCGCCCTTAGAAAGTGCAAGTCAGGGGAGAAAGCTAGCTTCCTTCTGTCCTGGTGAGTTTGCAGAAGTATTTCTAGAAACTTCCTCTATTTCCTTAAGGGCCA
The DNA here is from genome assembly GCF_014108245.1 of Pipistrellus kuhlii. Classification (NCBI taxonomy): domain Eukaryota; kingdom Metazoa; phylum Chordata; class Mammalia; order Chiroptera; family Vespertilionidae; genus Pipistrellus; species Pipistrellus kuhlii. The sequence continues at coordinate 18,589 of NW_023425583.1, forward strand.
TGGGACTACCCGTGTTTCCCCGAAAATAAGACATCCTCCGAAAATAAGACCTGGCACATGGAAAGATAAGACATCCCCTGAAAATAAGACCTAGCACAACGTTGGGAGAAAAAATTAATATAAGACACTGTCTTATTTTCGGGGAAACGGGGTAGAATGCTTCCAAAGGAAATATGTTAACTCCTGCTCTTAAACAGCACCCTGGTCGCTGAGGTAAGTTAGCGTTATTGATCAAGCACCGCAGACTGTACTTGAGCCAGACAGAAGGGGGTGAGAAGGTAACATTACTTTCATCCTCCATGTTCACCTGTGTTTTCTGCACCTGTTGGAGGTCTGGTTCACCTTCAGGGTAGGAAGGTGATACAGCCAGACAAGGGAGATATTTGATGAACCAGTAATTTATGCATCAATATAGAATTAAAAAAAAATAAAGCTGCCCTAGCCGGTTTGGCTTGTGGATAGAGCGTGGGCCTGCGGACTGAAGGGCCCTGGGTTAGATTCCGGTCCAGGGCACAGGCCTGGGTTGCCAGCTCAATCCCCAGGAGGGGGCGTGCAGGAGGCAGCCGATGGATGTTTCTCTCCCTCTCTCCCTTCCTCTCTGAAATCAATTAAAATTGTTTACACAGAGCTCAGGAAGACTCTCCTCCCATCTGTGTAGGACCAGGAAGCGTTCCGATCCCTCTGCCTCTCCAGGAGAGATGTTTCCCTCCACATCCGTGCCGACTCCCGGTCTGTGAGATGTTCCCAGGGGAGGAAGGCAAGGAGCGCTCCCAGTACGTGCCCTCAGCCACCCGCCAGCGGCAGGAGCGTGATAACGCCCACACCCGCTTGGCACCCAATTCTGAGGACAGGGCGCGCCCGCCGGGCTGGGCCCGGCTCCCCGCCCGCCTACAGCCTGAGTCTGAGGCTGTGGGAGGCGAGTCAGGAAACAAAGATGTTTCTTCCTTCTCGCCAAAGGGGAGCCTCACTTCTCCGTTCAGTCCTGGCCCGCACCTCCTCAGCGAAGCCTGCCTGGACGTGCTGTAACGCTGTGGGCAGAGACACCGCCAAACTGCATGCGGCACTTCCCTCAACCAGCTGCTCGGCAAGGCCTTGCCATGGCTGTCTCAGTCAGGATCAGCGAGGAGCTTGCCCCATTCAGCCCAAAGGGGCAGGCATCGTAGGGCACAGAGAAGTGTAGTTTGTAGAGGATTCTAAGGGTTGTTTAGCCCTAACCGGTGTGGCTCAGTGGATAGAGGGTCGGCCTGCGGACTGAAGGGTCCCAGGTCTGATTCCGGTCGAGGGCATGTACCTTGGTTGCAGGCACATCGCCAGTAGGGGGTGTGCAGGAGGCAGCCGATCGATGTTTCTCTCTCATCGATGTTTCTATCCCTCTCCTTTATCTCTCTGTAAAAAATCAATATACTAAAAAACAAACAAACAAAGGGTTGTTTATTCTTCCTTCCTGTGGTCAGGAATTCATTTAGATGATTCTCTTTTTTAGTAAATGTTTTTGTTGATTTTTAGAGAGAGGGGAAGGGAGATGGAGAGAGAGGAACATCCATGATGAGAGAGTGAATGATTCTTACTGATTCCTAAACTTTGAGCATTTCATAGAGAACTAGTCCAATACCTTATAGTGCCTTCCCTCACAAGCTCTGTCCTCCTGAGGGTGTAATCTTTCGATCCGATAGAAGCCACGGCAAGGCAGAGCAGACTGGAGCCATGTGGCCTGTGCTCAAAACTGGCTCACTCGCCTGCTGTGTTACCTCTCTGTGCCAGCCTTTCCTCACCCTCTCCCGGGATTACTAGTCCTTCACAAAACTGTTCTAAGAGCTGAGAAGTCAAGTAAGCCTTTAGAGCAGTGTCCGGCATGCAATAAGCATTTGCACGTGTCTGTTAGTGGAGTGATTATTAGCATTCATGAGTACAGCCCTGCCCCGATCAGTTTAAAATCACTGGAACCACAATCATTGTTAGTTCTAAATAATACTTTTCTAGTGGAACAAAGGGGGACTATAAGACTCCAGAACTCTATGAGCATTACTCGATTATGTCAGAAAGTGAGACTTAACAGATCAAACTCTTTTTTAAAGTTATCAAAATAGCATTTTCTCATTTCTGTTGCAATAAATGATATGTGTCATGCACACATACAGGGGAAACGTTCTGACCACACGGAGCCGAACAGCTGAGGTTCTCTCTCCTGGGGGATGATGTCTGCTTATTTTCCCGAGAACGCGCGCGACTTATTCAAAAAGAAGCTCAATAAAGGGGAAGGCCTGTTTCTCTCTAGCTCTGAGAACGGGGACTGGTTTTTATTTCATTTGCTCTCCTGTATTTTCAAACTGAATTTTCCTGTATTTCCTGCAGTGAACGTGCCAGAAACGTTATAGTGAGTGAGAACCAGGGGCCTCAGCCCCCCGGTGGAGTGTATGTGGACCGAGGTGCTGGCCCTAAGGGGGCGGAGGAGGGGGCGGGCGCCCGCAGGCGTGGGCCTACCTTGGCCTCCATGTGCCGCTTGATCACCTCCTGCACCAGCACGTCGGCCAGCGTCTTGAAGTCCAGGGCGAACTTCTTGTTCTTGTCCTCGCCCTTCTTCTCCTCAATGAGCAGCTCGAAGAGGGCGTCGTGCTGCCGGCAGGCGCGGGCGATGTGGGCCGCCTTCTCCGAGACGCGGAGCAGCTCCCGCAGGATGGCCGACATGGCGGCCTGGCCCCCGGCAGCTGGAGAGAGGAGGGGAGAGCGTGCTCAGAGCGCGGAGCCCGTGCCGCCAGTCTGGCCGCTGGCAGGGGGCGCGGTGGGCATGGCAGGGGGCGAGGCGGGCAGGCTGAGCGAAGGCTGTGGGGCGGGGGCCGCCGGGTGGGGGCCGAGGGGTGGACAGCAGCTCATGGGGAACACGCGCTGTGAACAGGCACCAGCCAGGAGCTCACCTCCCAGCCACCCCTGTGCCCACCGCACCAGGCACGCTTCAGGGGACGGCCGGGCCTCAGCCAACGGCGGCCGCTTGTTTCTGTTTGTTTACATCTATTTTATTGATGTCAGGAAGGAAGGGAGAGGAAGGGAGAGGGGGAAACATCAGTGATGAGAGACCTGTGGATGGGCTGCCTCCTGCACATGCCCACTGGGGACAGAGCTCACAGCCGGGCCTGTGCCCTGACCAGGAATCAAACCCTGACCTCCTGGTCAACCACTGAGCCACGCCAGTCAGGCGGAAACTTGTTTTTTAAATATTTAAAGATATATATCGATTGTCTGGAAAGCCCATTAGGCCAAGGACCGACATCTCGGTGCCAGAAGGCGTTTGGACGGGAACCTGGGTTCTACGTGCGAACCCTGCAGACAGACAGGTGAGCGAGGGCTAAGGGAAGCCAGCTTCTCTCAGGGACCAGGATGCTCACCTGCGGGGTGGACGCAGGGTTCTCCCGTTTACCTGATGGGGAGGTGGGTGGAGAGGGTGTGTCCTACCAGTTCTGGGGTGACTTCCTGAGCACGGAGGCCCTGTGAGCGCCGTGTGCCCGGCAGGACTGAGGCCGCCGGGCCAGCAACCACGGCAGCCTCCCGGCCCCCCCCCCTCCCCGCTGAATACGTCCAGCGGGGAGAATTTCAGAGAACACAGTGAGTAACCACGCACTGCTGGGCCTGAGCCTTCTGGCCTCCGAGCTGATGAGGACGAGCCCCAGGAGCCCTCGGCGGCGGCGGGTTCATGGTTAGTGGCCACAGCTGGTTTGCGTTGAACACGTTTGCTAAAAAAACTTTCAATGCTACTTTCTTAAGAGTACGGGTCAACCACCTGAGAACTGTGTCCGCCTCCACAGGGATGAGAGGACAGGGAAGGGCAGCAGAGGCGGGAGCTCACAGGAGGGCGGGAAGCCGCCCCGCAGGGAGACCCCCGCCCCCGGAGATGCCCTGCCCTCCAGCCCTCAGCTCCAGGCCCGCCGTGAGGCCTGAGAGGAAGTCGGGGAGGGGGGAACCTATTGCAGTGCCAGGAGGAGGGCTGGCGACAGCAGCAAGTTGGAAATAACCTTAAAGGTGGGCGACGTGGGCGCTAGACTATGCGGTCCTCAGACATGGTCCTGAAGGACAGGTCACATGGGGCCACGTCACTGCTGTCAGCCAAGAGGAAAACAACTGAGACACGCAGCTGGGGGAGCCTCGTCCCGCCCCCGGGAGGTGCGGGTGCGATCCCGGTCAGGGCACACACCAGGTGTGGGGCCGATCCCGGTCCAGGTGCGCGGAGCTCACACCTGGCAGCTGCTGTGTTTGACCCGGGACATCGCTACTTGGCACCTGCCTCGCTGCAGACGCGCTGACCTCGCTACTGACGTTTCTCCGCGCCCCCCTCACCCGCACCCACCCCGCTCTCTCCGGCTGTGGGGCCTCCGGCGAGGGAGGGCTCAGCTCTGCCAGCACCCAGTTCCCTTCCACCGCCTCCTCGGGCTGCCCAGCGCCAGGCCGCCACGGGGGACTTAGACTCAGGGTCTGTGTCTCACAGATCGGGAGCCGGAGGTCCGGGACCGAGGCGCTGGGGCCGGTGTCTCCGGGGCTTGGGGGCGGCCTCCTCCTCGCCGGGCCTCGCCGTGGCCTCACCGTGGCCCCTCCGCGCTGCGCTCAGCCTCCTGGTGCGCCTCCCCCGCTTATAAAGCCACCGGGCGGGGAATCGGGGCTCAATCAGGGCTCACACGTGGCCCCACTTAACGGGCTGCTCCTGAGGCCTGTCTCCGCCTCCAGTCCCCTTCTGAAATCCTGCGCTCACCGCTTCCCCAGGCCAGTGCTAGCCCCGTGGCCGGCAAACGCATGAGCCCGCAGAGCCAGATACCAACAGGACCACCTCCGAACTTCCTCCGGAGAGAGCGCCACGTTTTTCAAACTTCCACTTCGCCCATCGCCACCTCTTCAACACAGACCCGCCCAGGCCGTGGTGTTTTGTGGAAGAGCCACACTCCAGGGGCCAGAGAGCCGCGGGTGGCTCGCGAGCCGCAGTCTGCCGACCACGGCTCCAGGGGGCTGCACCTCTCGGCCCCCGGGCCCGAGTGCCTTGGTGAGCGGGGCACAGCCGATCCCCCGCGGGGACCGTCGCTCTCACGGCCCAGCCACCGCGCGCCCGCCCGCTCCGTGCCAGCCTCTTCGGAACGGGGTCCGAGCGGGAGGGGGCGGAGACGACCACGTGAGCGCCCACCACGGCCTCCCGCTTCTGTGGCGAGAGAGGCTCTCCCTGGAGCAGGTCAGCGAAAGGGGGCGGCAGGGCACCTTTAGGCTTTTCTGGGAAGCCCATCGCCCACCAAGGTAAAACTCTTCTGACGAAATCGGTGTGGCTCAGTGGATAGAGCGTCGGCCTGCGGACTGAGGGGCCCCCGGTTCGATTCCGGTCAAGGGCATGTACATTGGTTGCAGGCACATCCCCAGTGTGTGTGGGGGGAGGTGCAGGAGGCTGCTGATCAATGATTCTCTCTCATCGATGTTTCTGGCTCTCTATCCCTCGCCCTTCCTCTCTGTAAAAATCAATTATATATATATATATATATATAGAGAGAGAGAGAGAGAGAGAGAGAGAGAGAGAGAGGAGGGAGGGGGAGGGGAGGGGGAGGGGGAGGGGGAGGGGGAGGGGGAGGGGGAGAGGGAGGGGAGGGGGAGGGGGAGAGAGGGAGAGAGAGGGAGAGAGAGGGAGAGAGAGAGAGGGAGAGAGGGAGGGAGAGGGAGATAAAACTCTTCTCATTCCTGACCATCCGATTCCCTGGCCGAACAGCAGAGGTTTACAGTCCTCCCGCCCAGGTGTGGGGGACAGCTGCAGGGGGACTGCGCTGGAACCCCATACACCTGGGCTCAGCCCCGGGAACCAGCTGTGTGGCCCCCGGCAGCCTCCCTCCCTCCCTGGGCCTCCCCGCTCCGGTGGAGGGAGAGTGGCCCCTGGCAGACCGTGAGGGCCAGTGAGACAGTCCGGGGAGCCCCGCACAGAGCCTGCGAGAGCCGACAGTGACAGGCGGCTGTTAACCGGGAAAAGGCGAGACCAGCACTGTCCGGTCACCGCCGCGCCCTGGCGTCACCTGCCTCTACACCCGGGCACCTCCTGTTCCGAGCGGCTCCCGGGGTGGCCCGACCGGAGGGCAGTTTCTGGGCGTCAGGAGGAACCCTGGCTCTGGGAGCGGCGGGCGAGGCCCCTGGGATCTGCAGGGCCCCTGCCCTGGGGTGTTCTGAGGCCGCTGAGGGAGATCTGGGGCCGGGTGCCCGTGCTGGAGAGCGTGGGCCGGCTGGCCGGCCGGCCTCTGCACAGGGGCGGGCGGGAGGCCGGGGCGCCAGCGAGCAGGCGGGGAGCAGGGAGGGGCCATGCCTCCGGGGAGAACGGCGGCTTAGCGGCCCCTCCACCTCCTCCGCCCCAGGGCCTGTGGGGGCCGTGGCCATTGTCACTGCTCTGCATAGTGTTTAAAATCTCTCCGAGGGCCTCCTGGCGGCTTGAGCGGCTCAGCGGCTGAGTGTCCACGTATGAACGGGGAGGTGACGGGTTCAATTCCTGGTCATTGTCAGGGCACACGCCCGGGTTACGGGCTTGATCAGATCAGGAGGCAGCCGATCAATGATTCTCTCTCATCACTGACATCTCTCTCGCCCTCTCCCTTCCTCTGAAGTCAATAAAAATACATATTTTTTAAAACTGAGGCAGTAAACGTCCACTGCCTTGGTCTCCCCGAGAGCCCGTTAGGAAGGCGAGGACGAGGTCGCTCCCCGGTTCGGGGTCTTCTGTCCCCGCACCCCCACTGCGGTCTGCGCAGCGCCACCCCGTCACCCTCCTGGGTTCCAAAGCCAGCCCCGCGGAAAGGGGCCAAAAGGAGGGGCGGGGCCGTGGGGGAGGGACGCGGGGCCGTGGGGGAGGGACGGGCCCGTGGGGGAGGGACGGGCCGTGGGGGAGGGACGGGCCCGTGGGGGAGGGATGGGGCCGTGGGGGAGGGGCGGGTCCATTGGGGAGGGACGGGCCGTGGGGGAGGGACGGGCCCGTGGGGGAGGGACGGGCCCGTGGGGGAGGGATGGGGCCGTGGGGGAGGGACGGGGCCGTGGGGGAGGGATGAGGCCGTGGGGGAGGGACGGGGCCGTGGGGGAGGGGCGGGGCCGTGGGGGAGGGATGGGGCCGTGGGGGAGGGGCGGGTCCATTGGGGAGGGACGGGCCGTGGGGGAGGGATGGGCCCGTGGGGGAGGGACGGACGCGGGTCCATTGGAGAGGGACGCGGGCCCGTGGGCGGTGCGGGAGCCCGGCCTGCTGTTCTGAGGTGCCACTCGCTGTGGGCACGGTAGGACTGGCTTCAAACTCTGCTTTGAACGTGGCCATCCTGTCTGACGCTGGGCTGCGGGTTCGCGTCTTCCCGCCGATGGTAACTCATCGGGCTCCGCGATGCGTCCACACCCACCACTGCCCCCCACGGCCCGGCCCCCAGCTCTGCCTGGCACCACCGCCTTCCACGTGCAGGCCTGGCAGCCAGGGCACGGTCCGGCCTCCGGGGGTCAGGGAGGGGGGTCAGGGCGGGGGGTCAGGGAGGGGGATCAGGATGGAGGGTCAGGGATGGGGGTCAGGGAGGAGGTCAGGGTCGGGGGTCAGGGCGGGGGTCAGGGATGGGGGTCAGGGAGGAGGTCAGGGTCGGGGGTCAGGGCGGGGGTCAGGGATGGGGGTCAGGGAGGGGGATCAGGATGGAGGGTCAGGGATGGGGGTCAGGGATGGAGGTCAGGGATGGGGGTCAGGGTGGGAGGTCAGGGATGGTGGTCAGGGCTGGAGGTCAGGGATGGGGGTCAGGGTGGGAGGTCAGGGATGGGGGCTCAGGGATGGGGGTCAGGATGGGGTCAGGGCGGGGGGTCAGGATGGAGGGTCAGGGATGGGGGTCAGGGATGGAGGTCAGGGATGGGGGTCAGGGTGGGAGGTCAGGGATGGTGGTCAGGGCTGGAGGTCAGGGATGGGGGTCAGGGTGGGAGGTCAGGGATGGGGGCTCAGGGATGGGGGTCAGGATGGGGTCAGGGCGGGGGGTCAGGATGGAGGGTCAGGGATGGGGATCAGGATGGGGGTCAGGGCGGGGGGTCAGAGCGGGAGTAAGGAGGGAGGGTCAAGGCAGGGGGTCAGGGCGGAGGGTCAGGATGGGGGTCAGGACGGGGGTAAGGACAGAGGGTCAGGACAGGGGGTCAGGGATGGAGGTCAGGGTCGGGGGTCAGGGATGGGGGTCAGGATGGGGGTCAGGGCGGGGGGTCAGGATGGAGGGTCAGGGATGGGGGTCAGGATGGGGGTCAGGACGGGGGTAAGGACAGAGGGTCAGGACAGGGGGTCAGGGATGGAGGTCAGGGTCGGGGGTCAGGGATGGGGGTCAGGATGGGGGTCAGGGCGGGGGGTCAGGATGGAGGGTCAGGGATGGGGGTCAGGATGGGGGTCAGGACGGGGGTAAGGACAGAGGGTCAGGACAGGGGGTCAGGAATGGAGGTCAGGGATGGGGGTCAGGATGGAGGTCAGGATGGGGGTCAGGGCGGGGGGTCAGGGATGGGGCTCAGGGATGGGGGTCAGGGCGGCGGGTCATGATGGGGGTCAGGGATGGGGGTCAGGGCGGGGGGTCAGGATGGGGGTCAGGGTCGGGGGTCAGGACGGAGGGTCAGGGCGGCGGGTCATGATGGGGGTCAGGGATGGGGGTCAGGATGGGGGTCAGGGCGGGGGTCAGGACCGAGGGTCAGGGATGGGGGTCAGGGCGGGGGGTCAGGATGGGGGTCAGGGTCGGGGGTCAGGACGGAGGGTCAGGGATGGGGGTCAGGGCGGGGGTCAGGACGGAGGGTCAGGGATGGGGGTCAGGGCGGGGGGTCAGGATGAGGGTCAGGGCGGGGGTCAGGATGAGGGTCAGGGCGGGGGGTCAGGATGGGGGTCAGGGCGGGGGGTCAGGGATGGGGGTCAGGGCGGGGGGTCAGGGATGGGGGTCAGGATGGGGGTCAGGATGGGGGTCAGGGCGGGGGGGTCAGGATGGGGGTCAGGATGGGGGTCAGGATGGGGGTCAGGGCGGGGCGTCAGGATGAGGGTCAGGGTCGGGGTCAGGACGGCGGGGCTGGACCCCAGCTCCGCGCAGCGGGAGAGCAGAGCCGGGCGCCCGGCAGCCGCCACCGCCCTGCCGTCCTCCTTGGCATCCGGGCCGCTCCGCCTCCGCCCGAGGAGCCGGGACCCGCTAAAACCCGCTAAAACCCGAAAACAGGCGCTCTCCCCTCCGCCCGCCGCGCCGGCAGCAGCGGAGCCCGGCGGGCTGCGGGGACCGAGCGGCCCGCCGCGGGGCCGGGGGTCCGGGGTCGCCGGGGGTGATGGCGGGGGTCACCGGGGGCCACGGGGGGACCATGGGGGGTGATCGCGGGGGTCACCGGGGGCCACGGGGGGACCATGGGGGTGATCGCGGGGGTCACCGGGGGGCCACGGGGGGACCATGGGGGGTGATGGCGGGGGTCACCGGGGGCCACGGGGGGACCATGGGGGTGATCGCGGGGGTCACCGGGGGCCACGGGGGGACCATGGGGGGTGATCGCGGGGGTCACCGGGGGCCACGGGGGGACCATGGGGGGTGATGGCGGGGGTCATGGGGGCCACGGGGGGGCCATGGGGGGTGATCGCGGGGGTCACCGGGGGCCACGGGGGGACCATGGGGGGTGATCGCGGGGGTCACCGGGGGCCACGGGGGACCATGGGGGGTGATCGCGGGGGTCACCGGGGGCCACGGGGGGACCATGGGGGGTGATCGCGGGGGTCACCGGGGGCCACGGGGGCCGGGCGCGCGGGGGCCGGAGCCCAGGCCGCGCCACTCACCTGCGTCCGCGATGGGGGAGGGAGCGCCGCCGGCGGGCGCGGAGGGCGCGGAGGGCGCGGCGGGAGGACCCGGCTCCTCGGCCGGCGCCGCTCCGGACGGAAAGGGCGGGAGCGGAGGGCGGGGAACCGGGCGGGGAGGCGGGCGGCCTGCGCGGTCCCCGGGGCGGGCGGGGCGGAGGGCGCGGAGGAGGGACCGGGCCGCCTGCCCCCGCCCCCGCCCGCCTCCTCCGTGCCCGGTGCCCGGTGCCCGGTGCCCGGCGCCCGGCGCCCGCACCCCCGCCGGCGGGCGTCACAAGCGGCGGGGCCGCCGGGAGCGGGGCGGGCGGGGAGCTCCGGTCCCCGAACCCCGCCTGGGCCCTGTGGCCGCCCCAGAGGCTTTATTTCTAATCTGCATTTCCATTGGTTCCGGAGGGGGGGTGGGGAGGGAGGGAGAGAGAGAGAGAGAGAGAGAGAGAGAGAGAGAGAGAGAGAGAGAGAGAGAGAGAGAGAGAGAGAGAGAGAGAGAGGTCAATGATGAGATGGAATCGGACCGGCCGCCCGCAGCCCCGGGTGGAGGCGGACTGTGCCCCTCGGTGCCTTTGGGGGGCGGCAGGGGGCCGGGCAGGGGCCCGTTTCTAATGGAAACGCGGGTGCTCGCCGGGGTGCGGGCCTCGCCCCTGCCAGGGGCCCTGGGTGGCACCCTCTGAGCCCTCCGCCCGCACCAGGCCCAGGACAGCTGTGCGGGGGCGCGGCTCGGGCGGGAGGAGCAGCAGAGTTCGGGGGAGAAGGGAGGGGCGCAGGGGGAGGCTGCCTGTCACACCGCATGGCGCCCCACCCAGGGGCCCCCCTAACCCAGGACCACCACGCACACCCAGGGCTGTCCGGGCAGGCCCAGCAGGTGCGCGGGGAGGCTGCGGGCTGGGAGAGGACCCCTGTCACCCTCCCAGCCCAGGGCCTGCCAGGGGAAAGCTCCTTTTACAGGGTTTCTTACCGGAATCTCTCCAAACCGCCACCGCCTCCCCAGGCGTCAGCCCGGCCCTCGGAGCCCCAAGACGGAAGCCTGGGGCGAGCAGATGGTGCTGAGAACCTGCCCACTGGCTCCGGGGTGAGCCCGGAGGTCACAGGGGTCACGGCTCCATCCCCAGGACAGGCCCCCTCACAGTCCATACCCCAGTGTGGGGTGTGCAGGAGACAGCCCGTAGGTGTTTCTCTCCCATCATGGATGTTTCTCCCTCTCCCTCTTCTTTCCTCTCTGAAACCAATAAAAAATGTTTTTGTATTTTTTAAAAAATAAGTGAATTGCTTTTTATCTCAAAGTAAGCATGAAATTAAGGGCAAAATTAGAAAAGTGGCAGGCTTGACTATAGCATTTTTAACTTTTTTCGTCAAAAAGACCCATTAAATAAAATTAAAGGTAAGTAAAAAATCATTAAAAGCATCCCTAATCATTAAAATATAGATACCCTGTTTCCCCGAAAATAAGACAGTGTCTTACTTATACGCCGTATTTTCCAGCGTATAAGACGACGTTTGAAACGGAAAAAAAAGTCAACTGAAAATCGGGGGCAAAAGACCAAAATTGCCCAAAAATTACCTGCAGATCTTGACGGCAAAGTGAGTCTTTTCTTTGAAGTGGGGGATAGTCTTATACAGTGAATATAGGCCTAAACCTATGTTTTAACTGTAAAATTAGGGGGGCATCTTATACGCCGGAAGATACGGGTATATTAATTTTTGCTCCCATAGATGCACTAGATCTTATTTTCAGGGGATGTCTTATTTTTCGATGAAGAAGAATACGGTACACATTTATTGTTAAAATAAAATAAAGGAAATTTATTACCTGTATACGGTACGGTAGTACAGTAGTTGTCAACACAAACCAGACAAACTGTGAATTCTACAGTATCAAGAATTTACTCATTTATTCAATGACAATCATGTCATCATCTTCTGGAACATCATCATAACAATCCAATTCCTGAATTTCCTGGTGAATTTCTTGTGACTCCATTTCTTTCAGAATCAGTGGACCAAATCTCTCATGTTTAGCCTAGGGGGGGCCTTATTTTCGGGGGGATGCCTTATATTTCACTCAGAAGGAAACCTGTAAGTAGGTCTTATTTTTGAAGGATGTCTTATTTTTGGGAAAACATGGTAGATAGGAAGATAGATAAGAGCGTGACATCCTTTTTAAAAAAATATATATTTTATTGATTTTTTACAGAGATGAATAGATAGTTAGAAACATCGATGAGAGAGAATCATCGATCAGCTGCCTCTTACACACCCACTACTGGGGATGTGCCCGCAACCAAGGTACATGCCCTTGACCGGAATCGAACCCGCGACCTTTCAGTCCACAGGCTGATGCTCTATCCACTGAGCCACACCGGTTTCGGCAAGTGTGACATCCTTGTTTGCTCAAAAGGCCTTACAAAGAAAAAAAATGCCCTGCTGTTGTCTTTTAATAAGCAAACATGTAAATTAGTTAAGCTAAGAAAGAAAACGGCCAAGGCTCTTTTTAAGGGAAGTGAAAACTTAAGCCGCTCAGGCTAAGAACAAAAGAACTGGCAGTGCTGGCTAGCCTTTGGGGCAGTGCCCCTGCCGGTGCCTGGCCAATGGCACCCAGGCCTGAGGAGGACAGAAGCTGCTTCAGTGTTTCCTCAATTTGGCAGAGCGCAGCCAAAGCCTCAAAAAATGTTCACATTCTTTGACTCAAAAATAGCATTTCTTGGGACTCATAATACAGGGATTGACAGAGGTTGGTTTTAAAAGCCCAGATAGCAAATATTTAGGCTTTGAGGCCACATATGTCTCTTATTACTTTTCTTCTTTATGTGTCTTTTTTTAACCTTTAAAAACTATGAAAGCTATTAGCAGCTCGCGGGCTGTGGTCTGGAAATGGCCTGTGGGCAGAGTGTGCGCAAAGAGTAGAGGGACCACAGGAACGTGTGCCCACAGTGCACTTGGTAATTGCTGAGCGGGAGAGAGCGAGAGAGAAAGAGCGCGCGCGCTAAGTGTCTGAAGACAGAAATGGGTCACCAGAGAGGAGGAACCAAGTCTGTTTGTTTTATTTCAGAGAGAAAGGGAGAGGGAGGGAGGGAGGGAAAGAAACATCAATGATGATAATCATTGATCAGCTGCCTCCTGCACGCCCCACACTGGGGATGGAGCCAGCAGCCCGGCCTGTGCCCTGACCCGGAATGGAACAGTGTCCTGGTTCAGAGGTTGATGCTCAGCCACTGAGCCACGCCACCCGGTGGAAACAAGTTCTTTAAAAGTTTTAACAAGTTGCAGATGATGTTTTTTGCATGAGGATTTGTGACTTGAGTGGAAAAACACAGTTTACAAACAAATGTCTGTGTTGTCATCCCAAAGACAGCAGAATCGTACATGTATATGAGCATAGAACAAGAGCTAAAAGACAGAAACACATTAAGATGTTGTTAGAGGTCTCAGGCTGGGGGCGTGACTGTACATATTTGTGTTTTGTTGTTGTTGTTGTTGTGTGTTTGCGTTTCTTTGAGTGACTACATGCTGTTTTTGCATTCAAGCAAAAAGAAAAGAGACTTTGCTCGGGCGACAACAAAGCACCTTAGTTTGCAGTGTGAGAAAACCTTTTCTGAATCTACTCCCCCAGATGGAGGTGGTCACTCCCCCTTCGGCACCCCACAAACACACACACTGGTCTTGTGAGTTTGGCAGCATCTGCCGCCTGCAGCTCTTCTGCGAGGTCCGTGCACAGCTGACCAGGCGGTTCATGGGGAGGGGACAGCGTGGGCCGCCCACAGGGGTACTGGCTGGAACTGGTTTAGCCGTAAGCGGTCCCAGCATCCAGCGCACAATCTGACCTTTGTGTCCACGTCGTGACCGTAAGTCATATAAATCACTCACGCGCGTCTTCGGGAAGATTAGATAACGCTTGTGAACGCAAAGCTCAGCTGTGATTTTTAAAAAGATGTAGGGAAGGAATCTTTAACGTCTGTGATGGAATATTTAACACTCTGAGTCTTTCTTAAGGCAAGTTTAGTGCGTTACATACACTGGGGGGAGGTGAAGGTGGTAGAGTGACCATAGGTGGCAGAGGTGTCTAAATAGAAGGACACATTTCTGGAACAAGTCGGGCAGGTGTATTTACAGTAACGTGGCAATGTGTGGGACTATACGCTTCTCTCTCACAAGTTCTCACTGCGCTTGAGTGATTTTCTTTAGTCTCTCTCTCTCTCTCTCTCTCTCTCTCACACACACACACACACACACACACACACACAGAGTCTATATGTTAAACTTCATACAATGCGAGCTGTCTTCCCCCCCTCATCTTTTCCAGATGTATAAAGGATAGCACAAGCCTGGAAGCATGTGGATCCTTAGGGTCTGAGGGTTCCCCTCACAGGTGAGTGGAAGGCTGGGATCCGGAGCAGGAAGTTCCAGAAGGAACGCTGTGCTGCTGCTCCCTGCTCTTGGCCGGAACATTCTTGGCCGGAACATTCTGGGTCAGCTCCCGCCCAGCGCCTGCTGGTGGGCCTCGAGTTCTGTGCTGTTGGCACAAAGGTGACCCGTGGAGCAAGCACATCATCAGCGAGTCATTTCCTTCCATTCTCAAGCTTCCTGAACGTTCCCCTGGTTAGTCATCTAAGGGAGACCTTACATCAGCTTTTGTTGGATCCTCCCTGATGACTCTCGTGTGTAAAATCATTTTATTGCAAACTCTGTTATCTCAAACGTTACTTCCCGATTGCTTACTCCTTTTGTGTATTTTGTTTTGGAATGTTTGCCTACCTTTATGTTGGGAACTGTTAACAGTTTTACAACCTGTCTTTTGGATATCACATGACCGATATGAAAATGAAACTAATTTGATAGGGAATCGTGTATTGAGTGCTTTTAATTTCTTAAGCATTCAAAATACAATTTTTAGAGGCTTCCTTAACATTTGTCACACACAAAAATCTATTTGTTTCCTACGCCACACCCGTTGGATCTCCACCCTCACGATCCCAAGTCATTCTGGTAAAACCTGAGGCCAATGGGGGAGCGGACAGGCCGGTTGTGCTGTGTCTTTAACTCATCAAGCGACTTCCTTCTGTGCAAGTTCTGGGTCATCGATGTCCTGTTGTGGAGGCATTTCATCTGATCAAGTCCTCAAATAAAAGACTATTAAATTTACATTTTTATTTTTATATATTTCATTGATTTTTTTACAGAGAGGAAGAGAGAGGGATAGAAGTTAGAAACTTCCATCAGCTGCCTCTTGCACACCCCCCACCAGGGATGTGCCCAGGACCAAGGTATATATGCCCTTGACCGGAATCGAACCTGGGACCCAGCCACACCGGTTTCGGCTAAATTTACATTTTTAATTTAAAGAGGTTAAAATTCCAGGAACGCTTCCCATGTCAAATTCTGCTGGTGAAGGAACACGCCCAGCCTAGGCCACGGGGCGTCCCCCAAGAGCCTCTGGGCGAGAACCTCTTTCCTGCCAATCAGCTCGCGTCTGCTCTCCGCCGCCGCTTCCGCCCCCGGCCCCGCCCCTCCGCCCCAGGCCCCGCCTTCCCGCCCTCAGCCTTAGCCCCGCCCCTCCCCTCCCGCCCCCAGTCACCCAGGCCCCGCCCCTCCCCTCCCGCCCCCGGTCACCCAGGCCCCGCCCCTCCCCTCTCGCCCCCTGTCACCCAGGCCCCGCCCCTCCCCTCGCGCCCCCAGTCACCCAGGCCCCGCCCCGCCCCTCCCGCCCCCTGTCACCCAGGCCCCGCCCCTCCCCTCCCGCCCTCAGCCTTAGCCCCGCCCCCGGTCACCCAGGCCCCGCCCCTCCCCTCTCGCCCCGCCCCTCAGCGCTGCGTACGGGAGCTCCCGAGGCCGCCCCGCCCCTCAGCTGTCATCCGCTTCCGGGGGCGCGGGGCGGCGGGCGGGCCGGACGCGGGCGGAGCAGCCTGTGGGAGCGCCGCCCCGCCGTGTGGTGGCCGGTGTTCTGGAGCTCAGGCCGCCCGACATGTCGGGGCTCGTGTCAAGGTGAGCGGCGGCGGGCGGCGGCGCGCGCCTGCGGGAGGAAGTGTCGCCGGGCCGGCGGCCGGAAGCTCCGAGTCGCCCTTGGGGACCCCACACTCCCGCCCCGGCCCGCCCGGCGCCCCGGCCGCCCTCCGGCCAGCACCGCTGGAAGCATTCCCGCGCTCCCGCCCCGACGCTGCGGGACTCCTCCCTCCGCACAGCGGCTGGCGCTAGAGGAGTGGGGGGCGGGGGCCTGCCGGCGCCCCGTGCTCCGGCGCCGGTGCCCCGAGCGGCCCCGCCGGTGCCCGGAGCTCCCGGCCGGCCGCGGGCGGAGCGCGGGGGAGCGCGTGTGCGGAGCCCTCACTCCGACGCTGTGCCCGCCGCCCGCTGGCGTCCCGGCGGGTGGCCGCACCCGCCCTGCGGCCCCTTTAAGGGGGACCGGCTGCCCTGCGGCCCCTTTAAGGGGGGCCGCACCCGCCCTGCGGCCCCTTTAAGGGGGGCCGGCTGCCCTGCGGCCCCTTTAAGGGGGACCGGCCGGCCGGCTGGCAGCGGAGCCGGGTCCCCGCCCTCCGCCCGCGCTGGGCGGGAGTGTCTGCCTGAAGAAGGCGTTGCTGGGGGACACTGTCCACAGGCCCAGTGTCAGGCCCTGTGTGAAGAGACGGAGGGGTCGTTCTTTACTTTTCATGCTGTGAGACGAGCGGCCCGCGCCTCCGAGCAGCTCAGAGGTTCGGTGGCGTCTGAGAAAAGCAGCCCAAATCCCGCTCTGCTCCTTTTGAAAGTGGGCAAACGGCGTCACGTAGCCAGCGGGGAAGTCCCGGTTACTAACGAAGTTGGCTGACCCGGGCAGGGGCTTGTCACCCCCAGAGGTCAGGCTGGCTTCCGTCCACCCTCCATGGGGCAGAACTGGCCGGGGAGCTCTGGGCAGTGGCAGCCTAGCACCGCGGAGCCCGGGGCCCGGGGCCGCAGCCTGAGCCCCCAGTGCATTCAGGGAGAGGGCCCAGGAGTGCTTCCGGGGAGCTGGGTCTCCGTGCTGGGCTGAGCTGTGGGGTAATTTCCCGGGAGCGCCGGCCTGTGACGCCACAGCTTGTATGCACAGTAGAGTCACCTGCAGACTTGCACACAGCCGAGGCCTGGGTCACAGCCGAGACCAGGGAAGTCCTAAGCCCTGGAGGTGGGCACAGGCACAGGGGTTTTGTCTGTAAAGTCGGTGCTTTTAGAAATGTGTCGATCCCAGAGTTCAGGGTGAAGTGACAGAGCCTGGCCTACCTAGGGACGTTTTCTAAGTAGGGTTTTCATAAGTCATTTAAAATCTGAACTAGGCTTACCCGGGAGCACCATTTCTAACGTTTTTTAAAAACCTAGCTCCGTTCTATCTTTTTGGAACTTGTTTTTAACAGCAGAAAATGTGAGAGCTCTCTTCTTTAAGTCAGAACACCTTTGAATTCCTTCCTGAGGCCAGTACCCAATGCCAGAGCAAGGTTAGAGATGTGCTGCCAGATTGGCGAGCTTTATGTAACAGCTTCTACACTTCCTGCAGCCCGTAAACAGGAGAACAGGCCTAGCTTCACGTCCCAGTGTTATGTGCAAGACAATTTTATTTCACTCATGGAAAGTTAATAAAAACCTGCCAAATGCAGGTGTAACTCACTGAGTGCTGCATACATAGGTCGAAAAAATCTCTGGACCAAAGCAGAAAACAAGCAAACCGAATTGCCACTAAGTTCCTTACCAGATTTTATATAATCACTAGAGGCCCGGTGCACAAAATCCTGCACCCTCTCCAATCTGGGACCCCATAGGAATCGGGCCTAAACTGGCAGTTGGACATCCCTCTCACAATCTGGGACTGCTGGCTCCTAACCACTCACCTGCCTGCCAGCTTGATTGCCCCCTAACCACTACCCTGCTGGCCTGATCAACATTTAACTGCTCCCCTGCTGGCCCAATCCCCCCAACTTCCCCCCTCTTGCTGGCTCGATCACCCACAACTGCCCTCCCTGCTGGCCATCTTGAGGTGCCATCTTGGCGGGAGGGCGTGGTGCGGTGCCACCTAGGCCTTTATTTCATAGGATTACTTCTCTTCTGACTCATACGTGTATTCAGGTATTCAGAGTCCCCAAGTAACTGAGTTTAAGTAACTCTGAGTTTATGGTCTTCTCTTTTCTTCCCATTGGCTCCAAAACTGTCACGTGGTTGAGGGGAAGCAGACATACATACCCCAGCCTTCATCACTCAGCCAGGGGCGTCTCCACAACCTTGGGGTCCACGGCTATAGTACAAAGAAGAGGTGGTAACGCTCTGAGAGACACTGCGGGGTGCCAGGCCCCACAGACCCCCTCCCCACCCGCACTCGTACCCTTCGGGGATGTGTGGGGGAGCTCAGCACTGTCCTCTAGTCACTGCGCAGGTCTGTTCCCACGCTGCTTGCTAGTGATGGGAAGCCATGCCTTCCTGCTGGCCTCCAGCTGTGTGGCCCCAGTCCTCTGTTCAGGGACTGCCGCTGTGGTCTGCGTTCGGCTCATCCGGCGCCCTGACACACCACATCCACCGCCCTGAGGTGGGGCCAGGGGTGCTGTAGGGCAGGGTCTTGCCTTGTGCTTTGGGAAAGTTCAAGAAGGCAGGGCCAGCCTCCTTTTGTTCCTCTGGTGCCCTGGCCCCGCAGGTCCCGACCAGTTACAGAAAGCAGACAGGCTGGCTGTGAGGTCCTCTCACTGGGTGTCTGGGAATTGTACTGACCCGGGGCAGAACGTTTTTGAGTAAAGACTTGGCAGTGTTTTCGTAAGTGTGCAGGAGCGCACCCTCACTCCCTCTAGCTCCCTCCCTCCAATTCTTCCTGCGATCTTTCTTCCTGATGGAGGAGGCAGTATTTTCGTGGTGATGACTGTTTGCTGCTGGCCATCTGGGCGTATCTGGACGCAGAGAGTATTTTCCCCAGTCAGTTGAACAGTGGGTCCTGGAGTATTGAGTTCCATTTAAAATGAAGCTACTCTCCACCACCGCGATTATACAGGCTAATTTAATCCACCGCCCAAGCCTCCCCTGCATTTCACCTGTTCTTCCCTCTTCCTGGCCACCTCTGGCCTTCTCCTGTCTCCACGGCTCTGCTCTTTCAGAATGGCCTGCACGGGACATCTTTCCAGAAAGGCTTCCTCTGCTTCGCAGTGCGGATTTAAGATTCCGCTGTGCCTTTGTGGAATGGTAGCTGGTTTCTTTTTATTAATATTTCATTGTGTAGAAATACCACATTTTATTTATCCTTTTACCCATTGAAGGACCTCTGGTTACATCCATGTTTAGGCTCTTGTGAATAAAGCTACCATAAACACTTAGGCACTGGTTTTATTATGAAAATATTTTCAACTCATTTGGATAAATACAGGGAGTGCAGTTGCTGGATCATATGGTAGAGTATGTTTAGTTTTGTAAGAAACTGCCCAGCTGTCTTATAAAGTGGCCATACATTTGTTTCTACCAGCAATGAATGAGACTTAAGCCTTTTTAATTTTTGTATTGAATTTATTGGGGTGACATTGTTTTTTATATAATTTGTTGGGTGGCATAGGTTTCAGTGTATAACCTTTAACACATCATCTGTACATTATACTGTGTGTTCACCATCCACTCCCAAGTCAAGTCTACTTCAGTCACATTTATCCCCCTTTGCCCTCTTCTACCTAAATCTTAAAAAAACCACACACCTTTTTGTTTTAATACATTTCCGAAGAGACTAAAGCAATGCGTATAGTATTTATACGTTGAAATGTGACTTCTCACATTATTGTGTTCATTGTATCCTGCATTTGTTTCAGGTTTAACGCATTCAAAAGGACTCATGTCATACTGCAACACTTGGTAAGTCGGGGCTTTGTTTTGCTGGCCTGGTAGGTTAGGAGGTGCAGCTCACAATGCCGTTGTTTGGGAAGAAGAGAAAGACTGGCAGGTGCTGACCTTGGTACGCCCTGAGGAATGGTGCCTGACCAGCATGACTTGTGGGAGGCGGCCTGAGGCAGGCTGCGGATAAGAGCATGGGTCTTCGCAATGTGAATATGTGTCTTTTCCGATGGTCTTAGGTGACCCTGCTAGCGGTTCTCAACCTGTGGGCCCTGACATTAGAAAGGTTGAGACCCGCGGCTGTGGAGCCTAAGACCACCGGAAAACATGGATATTTACATTACGATTCATAACAGGAGCAAAATTACAGTTATGAAGTAGCAACAAAAATAATTTTATGGTTGGGGGTCACCACACCATGAGGAACTGTATTAAAGGGTCGAGGCATTAGGAAGGTTGAGAACCACTGCCCTAAAGGAATGTATGAAGTGGGTGGAGCCATTGGCCTTGGTCAGTTGTGTGTAGCGGAGACCTGGGAATTGCTGTGTAGCTTGAATGATAACTCCGGTGTTACATCAGTCAGCAGTCTAGGCCCTGAGCAGTGAGACTGGGGATTAAGTTCCGGTGTGTGAGGCCCTCATGGGAGCATGGGAGCAGGTTCTTCATGCCTGTGCCATGGAAGCCTTCATTTTACACCTGCTGGTTCTTCCTCCTTTCCCAGCACCATTCCTCAACCAGCCTTTATTCTGCTCAGGTTCATTTTCAAATATTCATTGCTATGTTTTGCATGGACTGTTCTGTAGCATCATCACCCCCTTTTTTCTTGGCATATATGAAGGCCCAGCTCAAATACCAACTTTTTCCAAGTTATTGGTAGCCACTGTAGTCTGAATTATTTGCCCTGTGTATTCATCTTTGCTTTTTAAGTAGCTAATATGTTGGTTGGTATAAGTAATAAGAGATGTAAGGGTATTTCATCGTCCACGTTGACTCCCTACACTTAGAGGACAAATGTAAGGATGTGTGGGGTACGTGTGGTGGTTTTCCCTGGAGCGGTCTATCAGATGGACGCAGTCACCGGGTGATGGGGTCACCCGAGCCTGTGTGAGGCTCTGCCTTTGGTGTCGCTGCTTCCATGAAAGCTGTCATTGCCCTCACAGAGGCTGTGCGCCCACACGGATGCGGCCGCGGAGGTGCTGCTGGAGAGGAGGGGCTGCGCAGGGGTGATCACCCTGAACAGACCCAAGGCCCTCAACGCCCTCAACCTGAGCATGATCCGGCAGATCTACCCGCAGCTGAAGGTGGGTCGTTTCCTCACAGCAATTGTATCTGCCACGTTAAAATTCCTTCATAGCCCTCTTCTGGCATTCTTCCCCGTGGAGTCATTGGCTGTCTGGGATCGGCCCACGTCCATCGATTCCTAGCTCAGCGCTGGCCCTGCGGGTCCCCTGAGGCACCAGGCAGGGCGGGCGTTGCCCCTGGAGACGGCTCCTCCACTCCCCAGGCTCTAAATCTCTCCTCTGTCCTGCCTCTCCATTCCCCCCGCCTTTTACCCAGCGATACTGGCTCTGCCTCGTGGGCCTGGCGAAGGCACAATGTACTCGGCTTCCCCACGGCAGCAGCCTTCTGATGGAAGACCACTGCTTTTTAGCTGCGTGGCCAGCCTTTTCTGGAAGGCCATCCGTCAGCTTTCCTGTTCTAAGTGACCTGCAGGCCCAGGGGAATCATAACTCTAAGCGGGACCATTGGTGCTGGAAAGCTGGGCTTCTGTTTATCACTCACTCTCCTGTGTCTCACTCTCCTGCTGTGCGCGAGGATGCTAGGGCCTCCTTGGATTGCTGCGGAGAGAATCAGGCAGTGGGCCTCGTACGGTCAGCCACATGGCGTTACACAGAGGCGAGCTCTCCCTGGCCACCTGCTCTCCATTCTTCACCTGACCAGTCTCTCTTCCCTTGTGCTGTGTCTGTTGGAATTCCTTGTAATAGGTTCTTAAATGTGACCCAGAGAAATAAGCCCGGTGTTCCGGGTTCGAGGTGGGCCGGAGAGGAAGCAAGAAGAGTTCCTGTAGAACGCCACGTTTCCACCGGCTGTCCAGCTGCATCTCTCCTGGGCATCCGTACTTCTGTTCCCAAGTGTGAATTCACAGCACCTCTGTTAGCTCTTCTGTCTGGAGTTAACTAATATCTTATTGGTCCATAGTTCCAGTCGTTTGAATTTACACTGGCTCTTGGTTCTTTTATCCTACTTAATTTTTAGCTGGCCTTATCAGCCCCAGCTTTCAGATTTGGTCTGTGTGTTTTCTCTCTGTCACTTATAAATTTGTCAGTAGGACAGAGCCCTATATCAACACACTAGAAAGATTATTTCTCTGTTTATCAACAACCTGTGGATGGATTACTAAACTTATGCAACCCGTAGTTGTATTAAGTCCTTATATATATTTAACTTTTGTCTAGAAGTCACGGCAAAGACATCAGATGCCATCGTGAAAGTTGGGTCACAAAGTGTATTCATTGGCAGCCTACATTGGCATAGCCTCTATTTACGTCTGAAAAGAAGTGAAGTTGGGGTCTGTTCTTCTGGACATACCTTATAAGGATATGCTATGTATCACATATGATATGTACACAGGGGGGCGGGCAAAAGTGGTCTATCGGTTTACACAGGTAAGGATGTGTGTCTGTGCCAGTGCCCGTATCTTAATGAGCTTGTGCTTATTCTGTCTTCTTTCTAGAAGTGGGAGCAGGATCCCCAAACCTACCTGATCATCATAAAGGGCGCCGGTGAGAAGGCTTTCTGTGCTGGGGGAGACATCAGAGGTACAAGCCCCCTCTCCCCTGAGTGCTCATCCACAGAACGATAAAGTGTCAGCAAGCTTGCCCACTGCCCCATTGTTTGGTTACTTTGTAGAAATTTTAAAAAGGTAATATATTCTCATGTAGTTAACTTGTCAGTTTAAAGGTGAGTGGAGCCTTATGTATTGATTTTTAGCTTCTTTAGACTATTTTTGCATAAAAGCCTAACTTTGTATTGTTGTTTGGAAATACAGTTACAAATTCTAGAATTAGTCTAGTTTACATGAAATAAAACAGGGATTTCAAGTCCAGGAAATTTAGCTTCTTTCAAGATCACAGTTCAGAACAATGAGTGGGCATGCAGAAAAAAAAAATTTAATGATATTGTGAAGGTCATTAATTTTATATGGAAATGATTGATTAGAATAAGCTTAGGAGGAAACATAAGATCCCTCCTTTCCTGGGAGAATGGCAGGTGGTGGTCGGGACTGAGCAGAAGGTGGAGGAGTTTGGGGCGTGAATCAGGGAGAGCTTCAGAATGACAGAGATATTGAGACCGTCTTCTAATAACCATGGAAAGAGGCCAGATTTGGAGCGTGCTAAAGGAAGATCACATTAGGGGCTGGAGTTAGTTTAAAACTATAGTCAGCAGTTTTTGTGTGACTTGCCCATACAGAAGACACACTGTCCCTTTCATTTGTATGTTAGTGGTAATCCTCAGAGGCCTTCGCCACGGAGGGCGTTGTGCTGCAGTGAGGGGGAGAGGGCCTAGTGGTGTGACTATGCGGGAGGAAGGCAGCGTGGAGCTGGGAGGACAGTGACTGCCACAGGAAGGAAACCGCTTGGGAGTGCTGGTGACTCGGTTTTCTGTGCGCCTCTGGGTCACGCCAGGCAGCGGCATGCCGCGGCAGCACCTTTGGGAGATGGATTTCCTTTTGCATTATTAATAAATATGGTCTCACTATCTAGTGACCTCTAGCTTCTCCTTCTGTGTTTCTCCTTCAGTCTTTTACAACTGCTTCCTTCTTGATTTTGTTCCTCTGGCCTCTGTGCCTCTGTAAGTACTCCTTGTCACTTTCTGGGAAATCCCTCACTGTTCAGACTTGGCCCAGACTGTGTCTTCTGGGAGCCTCTTTCCAGCCTTGACGTGAGCATCGCACCGACACTGTGTCTCAGTGTCCTCTTTCCAGGCTGCACTCCGGGCCACTGTCTTACCAGTAGAGCACTGTCCCCATGATTGTAGCACCTAAAATGGTGCATGGTGCTACAATCATGGTGGATGCTCAGTAAATGTTGTGTGGGGAAAAGAAAGTGGCAGAAATATTGAATTAGATGGAATACGTGTGTGTGTGTGTGTGTGTGTGTGTGTGTGTGTATATGTATATATATATATTCCACTCTGTGTGTATGTGTAGTACACTTGATACATATGTCACCACTGGCCAGGTAGCTGCTTTGGCTAGAGCATCGTTCTGATGCACCAGGGTTGTGAGTTCTATCCTGGTCAGGACCACATACAAGAGTCAGCCAACTGCCGAAACCGGTTTGGCTCAGTGGATAGAGCATCAGCCTGCAGACTGAAGGGTCCCAGGTTCGATTCCAGTCAAGGATTGCGGGCACAGCCCCACTGAGGGGTGTGCAGGAGGCAATTGATCGATATTTCTCTCTCATCTATGTTTCTAGCTCTATCCCTCTCCCTTCCTCTCAGCAAAAAAATCAATGACATATTTTTAAAAAACAGTCAACCAATGATTACATAAATAAGTGGAACAATAAATCCATGTCTCTATCTCTCTCTCCCCTTCCCCCTCCTCCCTCTCTCCTTTCTCTCTTTCTCTCAAATCAATAAATTAAAAAAAACAGATATATACTACCAAAATAAATGTATATCCACCAAATATTTATTCAGGTGCTACAGAAAACAGTCAAAAGAAAGTGCATTTTGTAGCAATATATAACTTATACATTTAAGTGTAACATTTTGTAGGAAGTTCTTAAGAATTTTCCTTTGAAATTTTGACATGGGACTATGGATCTGGGGCTGACTATAACATATCCGTGGCACGGGCAATTTCAAAACATTAACAAATCCTTCTAGAGTTTTCCCCGGTACTGAGTATTACAATATTTTAAATTTATTTTACTGACTAGAAAACACTTTTAAAAAAAATTTATAATCTTTCTTTCTTTCTTTTTGTAACAATCTCAGAAGTGGTGAAGGGAGACAGGAGGATAAGCCGGGATTTCTTCAGAGAAGAGTATGTGCTGAACAATGCCATTGGTACGTGCTTTGCTGACAGCTTTGAAAACGGAACCAAGAAAAGCAGCATTAACGTATGAATTATTGAAAATGTAATCAAATAATCTTACTAACCTTTCATATGCTGTGTGTCAGCCATAAGTAAATTTGATTAAACTATTCGGACTGTTCATTCCAGAACAGCTGACACTTTCCTATCAGTAGGCTGTCTGTCCTCACTCGTTTGTCACTCAGTCGATATGAAAACATGATTCTGATCACAAGGCTGGCTTTCTGGGAAAACAGAAGCCATGGGTCCCAGTTTTCTGGGTAAAGTGAGGAATCATTTTCTGATTCTAGAGAACTTGGGGATGAGACGTCTCTGTAGTTGATGTTCAGATCCTGGGTTTAGAGGTTAAACTCCAGCGGATAATCCAGTCAGTGCTGTGTGCGGCCCAGCCCTGGAGCTCAGGCACCAGTGCTTCATTTTGCTTGCTGTTGTACCATGTATGTAGAAGAAGTAGGATTCTACGCGTTTTAAAATTAAAGATTTGGAACATAAAGAGCCAGAAGACACTCCTCCGCAGAGCAAGAAGGCAAGAGAATCCAGAAAGTTGAAGATAATCTAAGAAATCTCTGGGACAACTTCAAGCGAACCAACATCAGAATTATGGGGATCCCAGAAGATGAGAGAGAGCAAGATATCAAAAACATACTGAAAGAAATAGTGACAGAAAACTTCCCACACCTTGTGAAAGAATTAGACTTACAAGTCCAGGAAGCATACAGAACTCCAAACAAAAGGAATCCAAAGAAGACCACACCAAGACACATCATAATTAAAATTCCAAGAGCAAAAGACAAAGAGAGAATATTAAAAGCAGCAAGAGCAAAGCAGATAGTTACCTATAAAGGAGCACCTATCCGATTGTCAGCTGATTTCTCAACAGAAACCATGCAGGCCAGACGAGAATGGCAAGAAATATTCAAGGTGATGAATAGTAAGAACCTACAGCCAAAGATAATCTATCCAGCAAAGCTATCACTCAGAATTGAAGGCCAGATAAAGAGCTTCACCAATTAAAAAAAGCTAAAGGAGTTCATCACCACCAAACCAGAATTATTTGAATTGCTGAAGGGAGTTCTTTTGGAAGAGAAAGTAAATAAAGATAAAAAACTATGAGCAACGAATACTTAACTATCATCAAGTGAATCTAAAAACCAAAAAAAATCAAAAAAAAATCTGATGAACAATATTAACTGTTGAATATAATAGAATCAGAGGTATGGAAGGGGAATGAACTGACAATTCTCGGGGAAAAGGGGAGAGGGGGGTGTGGGAAGAGACTGAACATAAACTGTGCACCTATGGATGAGGACAATGGGGAGTGGGGAAAGGGCAGAGGGTGGGTTGGGAACCTGGTGGAGGGGAGCAATGGAAAGGGGGAAAAAAGAGGAACATCTGTAATAATATGAACAATAAAGATTTATTAAAATAAAATAAAATAAAAATAATAAAATAAAATTACAGCTCCGTCTGCCTTGTGACTTTCCTGGCATGTCATCCATGTCTGCCCCAGAGGCAGCTGCTACCCCTCTGCAGAGACCAGTGTGGTTAATTCATGGTTTACCCGCCCAGACCACACTCTGGGTTTTCACCACAGACTTAACTATATGTTATATAGAGGGTGTTCGTAAAAATGTATACAGACTTCAGCAGCCGGTAACTCAGTTAACCCTTTGCACTCCGAACCATTCTGGACATTGGCTACCAGCTACTCGACGCTAACGGCAGAAACGTGCGTTGAATTAACTCAATTCCCTGTAAGCACTAATAAACTGCAATGTCCCCTGAGAGGGGACAGCGGAGTGCAAAGGGTTAATTTTCACTCCTTTTTAGGTTTAACCGATTTCAGATAATGGCTGAAGTCTGACTCAGCTTTGGGCAAAGAAAATGTATCCTGAAGTGCTGCCAGGCCTTTTTTACGGAGATACATAAAAGATAAAGTTCATGGTACAAAACTGGCGATAGCTGACAAATTGAGGCACACAAATGCTGAACAGAAGGACCCTTTATGTCTGCGACCCCACTGCTTCGCGCTATCACAGTGTCTGGACCAGAATGGGCATCAGGTTGAAAACAGGCGTTGGCAAAAAAATTACTCATATCTGTAGTCTCTTTAACTTTTGAAAATGAACTGTGTGTTAATAAACACTGACTTAATAACCGTTCGAAGTGTATACACAGTTTTTGGGACACCCTGTCAGATATACACATAGATATGCATGGAACCGGTGTGTGTAAGTGCATTTGTGCCTAATGCCAGTGTCTGTTGAGTTGGCAGTTAATGATGGAGCTGAGACTACAGCCTGGGTCTCTGGCTTCTGGGCCGTGCTTTTTCCTTTATGCTACGCTTCTCTTTTATGCTACGCTTCGTATCCAGTTCCTTGAGATCTATAGAAAACAAGTTACGTTCTTTAAAACACAGCTGTGTACATAGACATCAGGGGCTTGTAAGGCAGTTGTTAGTCATATTTCTCAGGAGCTGAGGTAAACAAGGCTTTTCTTTGTTCCCAGTTGCAGGGTTGAGTTGTTAAATGATAATGAACAGATGATCAGGATTGTTTATGGGTTGTCATTTAAAAAAATATATATTTTATTGATTTTGTACAGAGAAGAAGAGAGAGGGATAGAGAGTTAGAAACATCGATGAGAGAGTCATCGATCAGCTGCCTCTTGCACACCCCCTACTGGGGATATGCCTGCAACCCAGGTACATGCCCTTGACCGGAATCGAACCCAGGACCTTTCAGTCCATAAGCCGACGCTCTATCCATTGAGCCAAACCGGTTTCGGCTGGGTTGTCATTTTAAGAAGAACATTTTACAGGCCACACGTTTAGTCTGCCTTGATATTTCTTGCAAAACATTTCCTTGGGAAAATATTCAGTTCATGTAATGTTTTTTGTTTGTTTGTTTGTTTTTGGGGGAAAATATGTTAAACATTGCAATTAATTACAATTCTTTTTCTTTTAGATTCTTGCCAGAAACCGTATGTTGCATTTATTCACGGAATTACAATGGGTGGAGTAAGTAAACTGTTTTACTCTCATCATTACTATGTGAGTTGTATTACAAATAAGTTAATTATTAAACAGAAATAGGGCCTGGCCAGGTAGGTCATTGGTTAGAGCACTCTCCTGGTACTCCAAAGTTTCAGGTTCAGTCTTCAGTCAGGGCACATACAAGAAGCAACCAATGAATGCATCAATAAACTGAACAACAAATCAATGTTTCTCTCTCTCTAAAAAAATGATTAAAAAAACACACAAACCAGAAATGAAGCGATGAATATAACACAGTAAAGCTCGTTGAAACAAAGTTATGTTTGGATTGCAGACCTTGCAAGTTTGAGATATATATATATATACACACACACACACACACACACACACAATACTCACTTCTTTCACGTTTAAACTATCTCCACCCAAAAGAAAAAGGTCTTACTTATGTTAGATGCTGTGTTAGCTCTGAATTAACAGTTTTTTAACAAATAGAACTCACTGAGTTTTGTTTTTAAGACATGGAGAGCCCTTTTCTACAATAAGTAACCGGATCACTGCCAGCAGTGTTGGACGAGATCCTGGCTGTGCCTGTGTTTCGCCCTGAGGCTGGGGTTGTCTGTGGCACTAACTCCCTTCAGTGACTGTTCTCTGACATCCTCTGAAACGTGCTTGTCACCGAAATCTGTACTTCAAGCACAAGCTCTTACAAAGAAATCTTACAGGGCCCTGGCCTTGAATAACTTGACGTGGATTTGGAGAAAACTTAAGATAATTAGCCAAGTGGTAAATTGTTTGGCACTGACAATAGCAAAGACAAAGGTTTAAAGAAGTGGGAGGCAGAAGGGAGGCGATCCAATAGTTGGAACAGAAATAATAAGATAACTAAAGATTATTTTCTCTTAATTAACTAAAAACTATTATAAAAACTCTCAGACCTTTAGGAGGAACTGCCTGGGACTCCAGTGGCCTCTGTGTCACCAGCCACAGCCCCACTGGTTTTACAGCCAGAGGCTATGTGACGTCTCTTCCCAGTCCTGGAATCCTAGGCGGCAGTATGGTGTGGGCCAGGGACCCCTTGCTCTTGGGGTAGACCTCTGCAGCCAAGACATCTCTCCCATTATTCACCACACGTGGGTGTGGGACCGGCCAGCACTGCGTCTCTGCCCTCCTACCAGCCTGGGGTGGCTGTGCTTTCAGTCCCTAGCTGTAGGACATCCACTCAGCCAGATTTCAGGCGGCTCTGAAGGATGGTGGTTCTCTAGCTTAGGTGTCTGACTAGGTCTTAATAGAACACCTATAACATGATATTGGCCTTTATAGAGTGTCAAACATTGTGACTGACCTCGTAAATGTTGACATCGAAGGATATAGGTAATAACTGAAGGATTTTATTCATTTCCATTGTCTTTTAAAATATAAGATTGACATGTAGTACATAGAATTTATAGGAAATTGCATGTGTTTTTTAATATTTTCTGAAAAAGGTCTAAAAATTTTAAGAGCTTTTAAATGGCTGAACTTGAACTGAGGAAATGTAATGAAAAGTTAGAATAATCAGAAATGAGGCTCTTTCCAATGAGTTCACACTTACAGAACTCTAGTACTTGACATTGGTTCAGATAATTTACATGTTTTAACTCAACTGTGTGATGTCAAAGACAGGTACATTGGTTAGAAAGGATTAAGAGTGAGAACTAAATCTAATGGGAGTTTTGAACAATGTGAAAAGGATGTAACATAGGAAATGTATGTTACAGTGTGAACACTGACATAAATTCTGATACTTTGCCATCACGTGTATACTCTTTATTCATTTTATTCAGAGATGCCTGTTAAGGTGTCCTTCTCAGTGACACTGGGTCAGAGGCTTGCAGCCAGCCTTTTCACTTTCTAGAACGTGTGTCTTAGTAACCGTTCTCAAGAGTTACATGCTTGGCCCCATGGCAGCTGAGAAAAGTGATTCTGCTGATTTTACTGATGGAGCTTCAACATAGTAAGATGTGCTCACATTGTCCTTAAAGCTGCGGGCGCTTCCTGGAATAGCTGTGTGTTTCTGACGGCTGGTGCCATGAAGCGCACTCGGGTTCCGGGTAGTCACAGCTCCAGAGGCCTTCCGTTCGGAATGGAGGTGGGGGAAAGAAGCATGGCAGGAGAGGGAGTGAGAACATTTCTGCTAAACAAATCTATTGCAGACCCGGGGGGCTGTGCACTGGCCACCCAGCCGTCTCCTGAGGTTGTGGGTTAGGGCTTCCTGTCAGGCCATCTCCTGGAAGCAGTTCTTGTGGGATGAGAAGAGGATTATTGTTTTATAATACTCTGAGTGGATACATTTGTTTTATCCTCTTACAGTGTTTTAAAACATGTTTGGCTTATTTCCTAGGGTGTCGGACTCTCCGTTCACGGGCGTTTCCGAGTGGCTACTGAAAAGTCTCTCTTTGCAATGCCAGAAACTGCAATAGGTAAACAAACCCACATTTTCATAATTACGTTATTTCCACTTATTTTGACTACGCTGTGCATCACATAAGAGTTCATTAATTTCTTCAATAACAATGTAATCTGGACTGCTAGGAAACGGAATATGTGAACAGCTTTATGCTAACAGACTGGACAGTGCTCTGACAGCTGAGTGGCCAGCGGGAGGTTCTGGCTCCATTTTGATTGATTGTTTTACCACCTCTCTATGGGCAGCATTTTCCTGCTTTTTAAGATGCCTGGCAGTTTTTAACTGGATGGTAGACATGGCATACGGGCCAGGCTGTGTACCCGCTTCGGCCTTGCCCAGCACAGTCCTCACTCGCGTGCTGTCCTCAGTGCCAGCCCGCCTAAAGCGAAGGACGTTCTATGCATCGCCTCCCTGCGAGCCCCGGCATCTGTTATCTAATTTCAGGACTGTTCCCTGACGTGGGCGGAGGCTATTTCTTGCCAAGACTTTCAGGGAGACTTGGTTACTTCCTGGCATTGACAGGGTTCAGGCTGAAAGGCAGAGATGTGCACCGAGCAGGCATCGCCACACACTTTGTAGACTCTGAAAAGGTGAGTGCGGGACGTTGCATCTTGTGCTGCTGGAAGAACTCTCCCGGGAGCGGGAGGCGGGGGGGTCCTTGGCTTTGGTGAGCCCGGGCCTTCTGCCTACACTGTGACCGCAGGGAAGTCTCCGATCCGCCTGGCTCCTCGCACGGACGCAGGCACTGGGTCTGGATTCAGAGTGGTCCTGCCTGACACTTCCTGTTATAGTTTTAAACGAATTATTACGTTTTGTACAGAAATCTATTTTAAGAAAGCCTAACGTATAAAAATCTAAAGTTACATAAACAACGGTAGGCCTTTATTTTATAAAAACACTGGAGGCCGATGCATGAAATTCGTGCAAGGGGCTCAGTCCTCCCAGCCCCGGCTTCGTCTGGAAGGTCGTGCGGCTGACCCGTCTAATTAGCCTATCACGCTTTCATTGTTATAGGGTTTTGTTTTTGTTGTGTGTTTTTTTTAAAAATATATTTTATTGATTTTTTACAGAGAGGAAGAGAGAGGGACAGAGAGTTAGAAACATCGATGGGAGAGAATCATCGATCAGCTGCCTCTTGCACACCCCTTACTGGGAACGTGCCCCCAACCAAGGCACATGCCCCCGACCAGAATCGAACCTGGGACCCTTCAGTCCGCAGGCTGACTATCCACTGAGCCACACTGGTTTCAGCTGTTATAGGTTTTTGAAGGGTTCTCTTGGTTGTCAGTTCCCCTGATTCATTAAAAGGTACATGTATACAATTTGGTCTTACGCACTTGGCCTAACGTGTGTCTTTGCTTTGTCTTTTTTAAAAACAGCATCGCCAGTTTCCTTAGCACAGTGGCCAGGACAGAGAGCCAGCAGCCAGGGTTACTCCCAGGTGCCATGGCCTCTTTAGGCCCCACTCCCACGCCCAACCCCGTTTCCCATCTCCGAATGGGGGCAGTCTCACCATAATAGTTGAAACTACTTGTGTTAGATGTAACAGAAAACCCAATTCACGGCGATTTTGTCTCAGAAATCCGAGCAAGAGGTTTGGGGTTTGTTCTGGGACACCTGGCTGAGCCCCCCTGGGTTGGCGGATGGCACTGAGCCGGGGGCAGAGGAGCCGACCCGCTCATCCCACCAGCGCTTCCCGGGACCGTGGGACCAGGCTCCTCGGGAGCACGTGGCAGTCGGAGGGCGGGGGGGAGGAGGTGTTGGGGAAGGGGAAGAGAAAGGGATGTTACATAAATGAAAAGCACAGAGCTGAAGGTCCCTCTGCGCGGCTGTGAGGGCCAGCCCATTGGCTGCAGCTGCAGATTCTCTCCCCTCTGGCATCTCGTTACTGTTACTTTTTTACCTTATTATTGTTATTTTTTACCTTTAGTTGAGCCTGTTAGAAGAAGATCTATTATCCCTGAAGTCTCCTTCCACAGAAAACATTGCAGATGTCTTAGAAAGTTATCAGACAAAGGTAAGCTTGTCAAAGGTAACCTCAAGTTTAATTCCGGGGAAGGGCGAGGGCCTGAGGAGTGGCTGGTGAGCACTGTGGGGTGTGGGTTAAATGAGTGTGCGCAGCCTGCTGGAGAGCACAGAGGAAGGGTTTGCAGAGCTATGGGGCGGGGGGACGGGGACTGAGAATCCCCTCATTAACACAGTGCTGTGGACGAGTCCCCTCGTTGATGCGGTGCTGTGTCACGGCTCAGCACGCCTGCAGCAAAGGTCTGTGTCCACCCGCTAAGGAGGACCTTGAGCCTGGCCGGTGTGGCTCACGGGTGGGGCAGCATCCCGCACCAGGAGGTCGCCCGTTCCTTTCCCGGTCGGGGCACGTGCCCGGTGTCGGGCTTGATCCCCAGGAGACGGCACGCAGGAGGCAGCGATTGATGTTTCTCATCATCAATGCTTTTCTCTCTCTCCCTCTCCCTTCCTCTCTCTAAAGTCAATGAACGCTTATTAAAGAAAAGAGAATGGCCTTGATGGAGGGGAACGTGTGCATGAGGGGGGCCCGGGTTGTGAGGGGCCCGCGCTGCCGTGTGAGGAACGAGGAAGGTGGGGAGGGTAAATGAGAGCTTGTGGCCCAGAATTAAAAGCCAGTTCGAACCGCAGCTGCCCAGGCCTTACGTCTGCGGCTGCGGGCAGCTGGCGGGGTGCCTGCATCCCGTGGGGCTGGGCAGGACTTCCCAGGTCCTTGCAGTTCGTGAACTTCCTGACACGCTTAACGGTCATGTGCCCATAGATGACGGGAAATAAAAACACAGGGACACTTGGCCTTGACCCTGTCAGGTGCTGGCCTGGCATAGACACGGTCTGGCTTTGCACACGCAGGCAGCAGGCAGGAGCCTGTGGGGGCAATGGGACTGAAAGCGGGTCACTCAGTGTATCGGTAAATATGCACGGATGGAGGATTAATGTCAGTGTTTTTCAAATTTTTCAAATTAACGTCAGTGTTTTTCTTTTCGAACAGTCCAAGATTGATGAGGACAAGGCATTCGTGCTGGAGGAGCACCTGAGCATGATCAACAGGTACTCAGGCCGGGCCTCCTGCTCCCAGGCTGTCGGGGACCTGTGATGGGTTCTGTCCTGCTGAGCACGCGCCCGATTCTGCAGCTGGCGGCACAGAGCCGTCACTCACTGACCTGTGACAACAGCTTCGTGGCCTCGCTGTGGGGAGCCAGGCCATGGCGTTTGGGCCATCTGCCGCCCCGCCTTTAAGTGGGAAGAGAGGCTGGAAACTACCGCATTCACTTCCCTTTATCTTGGTAACGCCGTTTTCCCTGAGGTCTGACGGGCCAAGCCCCTCGGCCAGGGGTTAGTGAGGGTCTGAGAGAGGACAGCGGAGGGAAACTACTGGAGATGGGACAGCCGTCTCTGCAGTTAGAAGCACACTCTTCCAGTATGGATATCGTTCACTCACAGTAACAGACGCAGGATCCAAAGAGGAGGCCCTGTGCATTGCCGGAGGAGAGCAGTGTCTCTCCCCCGCCTGTAGGGGGAGCTGTGCTCAGGCTCCTGGCTGTCAGGAGGAAGGGCTCTCACAGGTGCCATCCCTGTCTTCCCTGCAGCTGCTTCTCCGCTGACAGTGTGGAGCAGATTATTGACAATCTACAGCGAGATGGCTCGCCTTTTGCCCTGGAGCAGGTGAAGGTAAAGCCAGGGGCACGGGCTGGGTGCTTGGGTCAGGGGCCTCCCGGGGGCCAGGCAGAGCACACTGCTGTTATTCCCACGAAACCTCACCCAAATCCGATGCCCAAGGCAGCCGGTGGCCGTCCCGGGGGCCCCAGGAGGCACGCTTCCCTTCCAGGGTCCTCCTGTCCGGGAAGCACAAGGGACATGGGGATTCGAAGGTGGGGCAACGCAGACGGTCACCTTGCAGCCGTGACATTGGCCTGTAAGTTTGTCTAAGGAGCAGCAGCTCAATACATGGTTTTTGTAAGCAGGAGGTTTCATTACAAAAAAGAAAACTTTCTAAACCATTGTATGCCATAATGCCAGCGGGGGGCCTTCCCCACACACCACGCATGTCTGTGAAAAACAGCTTTCCCTAAGTGGCAGCCCTGACCAACTGTAAAATCATTTTTTTGTGAGAATTTTCAGCTGAAAAATTTTCAGGGTCCCTTTCTGTCCAGGATTATGAGTAATTGTAATATATTTTTTATAATATTCATTGCCAATTGATTTTTTTAATTCAAAACATCGTGGCGTGTGGGGATGGTGTCCACTTTGGACGCGTGGCAGTTAGCTGGTTAAGCCAGCAGGAGGCCCCGTGTCCAGCCATGCCCAGCGCCCCCTCCGCCCCCAGGCAGGTCCTCAGCCTGAGGGAGCAGCCGGCCAGCTGGCGACAGTGACAGCGGGAGGCGCTCTCTGTGTGAGTGACGGAGGGTAGGCCCTGTGCTTTCAGGCTTTAGACACACAGGCCCCCTCAGCAGGCGGACAGCTGCCTCCCTCCCTCCCCACAAAGGTCACTCACGTTATTGAAGCTTTTAGGAATGTTTGCATAAATGGAGGCGATCATTTTCTATTTCAAGGATGGTGACTTCAGTTGGCTCTCTGTTTCAGAGCAGTATAGGAACTGGCATTCCTGGTTTTGTTCTTAGCGCGTGGCTAAGTGTGCACTTAGCAATTCCGCATGACAGCAGCCACGCAGCACGGGGCCTGACGGTGGTCTGGTGCCCTTTCGGCAGCACGGAAGTTCAGTGGCACCCCCCTTACTAGCACCCTCCCCCCCGGTGGGGGGCTGGACGCCCACAGCGGCCCTCTGTTCCTCTGGCTGTGACCGCCCCGCACGCAGAGCAGGGCCACACACTCGCCACCTGCAGCTCTGGGAGGGAGCGTGGCTCCAGAGTGACCTGACGGACGTGACCTGACGTGATGTGACGTGGGTGAGATCAGACCCTGAGGAGGCTTCCTGGCTGAGGAGCAGGAACACCAGGCCCTGCAGGAGAAGAGCCGTTGGTGTGGGTGAAGCGTCTGCAGACGAGAGGTTGTGGCAGACCTGAAGAGGGTCCGTGTTTGTCCCTGAGAGCCTCTCGCTGGCTCCTCGCCCCGGCGTCTCCGGGGCCTGTGTGCTTCTGTGGGTCCAGGGCGTAGCCGTGGCCGTGTGCCAAGGGGCTGCCACCTCCTCACAGCTCAGGGTCCCTCTGTCCAGGATTGACGGGAGACAGCATGTTCTCAGCATTCTCACTGACCGTTAAACACACGTGTGGTTTCAGTGTCCCCAGAGGTGACACATGGCACAATGCTGAGTGGCCTCCCAGGAGCCCTTCTCCATTGGAGAGGAGTCTGCTGGGGGCCACGGGTTAGAAAACCTCGCTTGGCGCATGGACAGGATTAGCCGAGGGGAGCCGCACGCTGCTGGGACCGCCATCTGAGTGCTGTGTGAGGGAGCACATTTAACACCGTTTATTCCACCGCTCAGCTGTCTGTCACAGACAGTAAAGGAACTGTGGTCTGAAACCGGCAGACGCTTCCCTAACAGGTGATCAGTAAGATGTCTCCAACGTCGCTCAAGATCACGCTGCGGCAGCTCACAGAGGGCTCCTCCAAGTCCCTGCAGGACGTGCTGACCATGGAGTACCGGCTGAGCCAGGCGTGTGTGGTGAGGATCGTCTGAGTGTTGGCGTCTGAGGCTGCGAGCCAGCGTGTGCTCACTGCGGAGCGTGCCCAGGACGGAGCCATCACGGAACACAAACCCGCGGGCCGGGCGGCTGGGGCGCGGGGACACTGGGGCGGTGGGGGGCGGTCCGCGCCGATGCTGTGGCCAGCAGTGGCCCGGGAGGGGGAGCTCAGCGGGGGGCGTGCCGGGGCAAGGCCTCACCAGCTCTCCCTCCTCTCCTCTTCCAGGGAGGCCACGACTTTCCTGAAGGCGTCAGGGCAGGTGAGTGGCTCCTTTGGCTCTCCTGGGAGCGCACACTGTGTCCGAGATGGCTGCTGTCTTACAGTGAAAACTAGGCTTTTGTGCAGATTGCAAAGAGTTAAAAATTACCAGCGGGCATATGGGGAGATAAGTCATTGCATCCGATATTGCTTTAAAAATTTACACGACCGGCTCACTGCTCCCTCACTGATATGTAAGAGGTCACCTGCTTTTAAAGGCCCGGGCAGAGGCAGTGTGAGCTTGTCACTCATTCTGCTGCTGGAGCTCAGAGAGGTGCGTTTATTCCACATCAAGCCCTCAGTCCCTGCCCTCTCCCTTCCCTTCTCCCTCCCCTCCCTCCCGTCCTTCCCTGCCCTCCTCTCCCCTCTCCTTCCCTTCTCCCTCCTGACATAATTAGAAAATATGTGACTGTTTTTGTTTATTCCTGTTTTTGCTTATCATCTTCAAAGCCAGTATAATTAGAAGAAGCAAATGGTTGATTTTTTTTTTTCAATTCTAGCACATTTGCAATAATTTGATGCACATGCCATGTCCCTAAAAACCATAGCGGTTACTCCTGTGAGTTTCCCTCTGTGTGCACTTTGCACATCTGATTCTCTCGTGCTTTTACTGACCACTCTCATGTGGTGAGACGGGCTGTGCCCTGGCTGACAGCGCTGTGCTCTCGGAGCTGGCCTCGGTAAGCCCGGTGCGCTGGCGGAACTGTCTGAGCTTGCGGCCGGACAGCGGAGCACAGTGACCTGGCTCACTCCCTCTTCCAGGCGCAGGGCTGAGCTGAGGAGGTGCTAGGTCGTACAGAAGCCGAGTGAAATGGCATTCCCCCAGTTCCCAGCGGCGGGGTCAGAGCCGGGCTTCTGGTGTGAGGAGGGTCTGTGGTGCTTGGGTTATGCCGCCAAAGCCTTCATTTCATGGGAGCAGCCTTCTTAAACTTCACAAGACAGGCTTGTTTCAGGTACTCGCAGGGATTCTAAGGAAAAAGCACTGAAGCTGAGCAGCATTAAGTTCTGGTTATAATGCAGGTTTTATTCGTCTACCTTTTACTAAAGAGAAAGGATAGGCCCTCCTTTCCCAGCGTAACCTTTTCATTCAGAAAGGAGCGCCTATGCTCAGGAGAACTGCTTGGTGTTTTGTATAACTAAATGTTTGCGTTAGTCTGCTAACTAAAAAATATGCCATCAGAGTAAGTAAACGAGCAAACGAGGGGAGTGGCTGTCAGATGTTTGCTGTCAGCACCTGGAGCCACCGGCTCCGGGCGTGAGGGAAGGAAGCAGGTTGTTCTGCAGCGCAGCGAGCTGCGGCGGAGGAGCCATGCGGGCTGCCGCGCCTGCAGTGACAGGCCTGCTCCTCGGGAATGAGACGGACTCCGAGCTCTTACTCTGTCCTGGCCTGGAGGGACCGGGCGGCAGACAGCACTGGCCGAGGCCGGGCCTGGCGGGAAGCATGTCCCAGGCTGCTGCATGCCACGAGGTCGGCTGGGATGGTGACGTCATGCTCAGCACCCTCACTGTCCGTGCTGACGCGGGCCTGCAGTCAGGCAGCCAAATAGAGCCCGGGCCCGTGTTTAATGATGCCCCCCTTCCCCTGCCCCCACAGCCTGCTCCCTTGTTCCCAGATGGCTGCTCTAACCATTTACCTTTAACCCAAAGGCGCTGTCTAGTTCCCACATGTTGGTGCATTCCCTCTTCACAGGGTCTGTGCACGTCTTAGCATGGCTCACATGCCCGCCACAGCCATGTGCATGCAGCCCCCCGCCTCCCCCACCCGGGCTTTGTGACAACTGTCCCTTCCCATGCAGCGTGAGGAGCACAGGCTGCCTGCCCGGCCGTCCCCATGTGGCAGCGCCTGCCGCGGAGTCAGCGGGAAGCTGGCACCCGCAGGGCCTGTGCAGATGGCCTCGCTCACCCCGGGGCCTGCCGGCGCCCTCCGGTGACAGCACCCATGGGGGCTCCTCATGATGCCGGTGACGGTCGTGTTCGGACTCGGCCACAGGAGTCAGGGTCCACACTGGGTCAGGCATGAGCCCCTTCCTCTCCCTTCAGCCGTCCTCCCTCACCTCAGGCGGCCCCCTCAGCCCCGCTGGCCCTGCTTCACAGCAGGAGGCCCTTCCCGGCTCCGCTGTGGAGGACGGGTTCCAGCCGGGCTCTGGTCCGCGGCGGAGGCCCGGCTGGCGGCTGCCCCCCCGGGACCTGTGGGCCCGCTTTTAGAGGAACAGACACTCCCGCTCCGTGGACAGCCACGCCTGGCACCGCAGGGCTGGCGCCCGGTGCCGGGACCTGGGACGGAGCAGTGACCTGACCCTCTCCCTCAGTGCTGATAGACAAAGACCAGAGCCCGCGCTGGGAGCCGGCCCGCCTGGCGGACGTGACCGAGGAGGACGTGAGCCGGCACTTCAGGCCCCTGGGGAGCAGCGACCTGCGCTGGTGAAGGTGGTGAAGCGCCGCCGGGAGGGGCCTGGGACCGAGGCTGGCCAGCGGCTCGGCCCGTCTGGCCGCTGCCCGCTTCCGGTGCCTGCGAGCGGCGCGTCCGCTGGCCCCGGGGGAAGGACGGAGCTGGCACTTCTGAGCCGCGGCCGCAAGGGAAGGGGGGGCGCCGCTGGCCTCGCCGCGCGGTGTGCGTCCCCTCGGGTCACTCCGCTCTGCAGAAGGCGCCCGCCTGGGAGCCGGGAGCCGGGAGCCTGCGTCTAGGGTCTGCAGGCGTTTGTATGTTGATTAAGTAAACTCATGTACAGATGATCAAAATAAAACACGCCATTTTTTGGACTCTGTGTTAATGCTTCCTAGGCTTTCCGCTGTGGTGAGGCTATTTTAAATGACGGAGGGACTGTAACAGAAAAGCTCTTTTTATAGCATCAGAAGCCTCGGCAGAGAGAAAGGCTTTCGTGAAGTTGCCTCCCCCGTATTATTAACTCAGCTTGGCGTTTTCTACAGTTAACCCTCCCCGCCCCGGGGAGACGGAGGCGACCGTCCCTTCCCTCTGCAGTGCCCGCTCCCTCCTTCCCTTCCCCCCTTCTCGGGGAGGGCGGGCTCACTGCCCCCTCAGTACCCGCTGGCCCTGACCCTCCCCAGGGAGGGCGGGCTCACTGCCCCTGCCGTACCCGCTGGCCGGCAGGTGGGAGCTGGGGCGTCCAGACTCCAGGATGGAGCTGCCCGCTGCCTGCAGTTGGTGTCCAGCGTCCATGTGGGCCCTGCCGTGGGTCCTTCCCGGTGCAGTGGGGAGGGAGCAGTGAACTCGGGCTTCGCTCAGAATCGAACCCCCTCAGGAACTGGACGGCTGACAAGGCAAGGTACTCGGGCACACGCCCCCTCAGGGGCTCCAGGCTTGGGGCCTGGAGTGTAGGTGGGAACGCCGCTAAGATCTGCTGCTGTTCACGTGGTAACTCGTCTGGTTTTTCCTTCGGCAGGAACCCCCGGAATCCCATGGTGGTAGGAATAGTGGCAGCCGACCACGATTCTCTCGCATCAGTGATGTTTCTCTCTCTCCCTTCCTCTCTGAAATTAACATATGTGTGTATGCATGTATATTGTAAAGCAAAGCGGTGGAACTGAAAATGACATCCAAGGCTTTATCCTGGACCTTCCATAGGCGGGGAGTGCGGCCGGAGGAGTGAGGCAGGGAGGACCTCCCAGGACCTGAGGACAGAGCGGGAGTGAAGGCGCCAGGACAGGGAGCGCGCCAACATCCTGCTCTCAGCGCTCCGTGGCCCCGTGTGGCCCCGCGTGGCCCCGCGCGGCCCCGCAGCCACGTGCGTTAGTGCTTCTGCTCAGTGTCTGAGAAAAGCAGGAAATACTGAGGCCTCGGCGTTCAAGTGTGTGTGCTAAACCATCAGCTTACTGAAGTCCAGTAAGAACTCACAGCTGGTTAGTGCAACTAGACTTTTATTGTATAGTTCAAAAAGTGTTCCCACAAAAATACCTGGGAAAAATACTCCACTTCCTAGCGAGGTCTCACGGGGGAGTTTTGCCAAAGAAGACAGAGTGCCTCTGAGCGGCCATGGCCGCGGTCACTCAGGGAGGAGGCAGGAAGCGGTGTCAGGGCTTGTCTGAGGGGCTGCTCGTAGGGTTTGTAGTGTGTCTTCCCTTCTGATGTCTCCGGCTGGCCCTGGGCCGGCACTGGCCTGTCCTCGGGGGACACTGGGGAGCTGGTGTCCATGCTGCTCTCGCACTCTGCCCGCCCCCCTCCCTCACTGTGGTGTGCCACCGGCTGGAGCAGATGTTCCCTCTGCAGTGACCGATCCTCCCTCAGGCAGCCCTCTCCCTTCACAGGGAAGTAAGCTAACATTGGAGGGTGAGGGTCTGAAGGAGCCTGAACGGCCCTATTGCGGAGGGTCTCGTCCCTCCGCCTGTCTGCCGCCCCTCCCGCTGCTCCGATGCCTGTGCCAGCCGCAGCCTCTCCCCCATCCCCCACCCCCGGGCGGCTGGGTGCAGGGCGTCTCCCAGGGGCCAGGGTGCGCGGCCGTGGGGTCGGGGGGTCGGAGGTGGCACCGTGCAGAGATCACACTCAGCGACGGGGACTGGGTGGCTCTCCCGTGCGCCGGGCGGAGGAGGCGGAGGGCAGTGCTTAGAACGCCCGGCCCGCAGCGGGCCTCGGTGCGGTGTGCGGTGTGCGGGGGCCGGGGCCCTGTGTTCTCAGAGCCTGTGTCTGGGTAACATCCTTCGGCGAATGGCCTGTGCGCGGGGTCCCGAGGCGATGGAGGAGGAGGGAAACGGCAGCTTCTGGGAACACTCAGCGCCTCACCGTCCTCCGGGGACCCTGCCGGGCGGGACGGCGCCTGCGCAGCTGGACGAGCTCCTGGGGCCGGGCAGGCGGGTGAGTGATGGCGTCCCGGGCAGTGGGTGGCCCGTCACGCCGTCACAGACCCTACCCTGAGCTCGGCCGGGCTCAGCGCAGTGTGGGTGAGGGCGGCCCGCTGGCCGCTGCGCGGATTCCTCTCCGGAGCCACAGCCTCTCCCTCCCGAGGCTCCTGACAGACGAGCCCCTGGGACCGACGAGGCCTCCCGGGCTCAGCGCTCCGGTTCCCCCAGCAGGGCGGTCCGGAAAGGCCGTCCGGAGGCCCAGCCCGCCTCCCCACAGCTGTGTCTCCGCGCCGTCCCCCCCTGTGTCACCGGATCGCACACGGCTGATTCTTTAGAGAGAAGCCAGACCTGTGGAACAGTCCGTACACGGCGAGCGCCGAGGTCAGTGCGCGAGGGCGGCCTCCAGCCCGCACCCGTGGGAGGAAGCGGGCGCACACAGCACCGCCCGGCCTGCCCGGCCGCCGCCGTCTCCGAAGGCCCGGCTGGTCCTGTGCGGTCTGTCCGCGGGGCGGGGCTCTGTGCCCGGAACGTAGCCAGGACCTGGGCAGCCGTGCCTCCGGACATGCTCCCGGGACGGCTGAGCCACCTGCTCCGGGCGGCCGAGGGCCCTGAGGTTCGGGGCGGAGCGTGTCGCAGGTGGAAGCCCAGCATCCTGTCTCTCTGGCCCTCGCTCCAGGATGCCTCTATTCTCAGAGAGGAAGAAGGGGAAGGGAGAAACGCATTGGTCGCCCCGCCCGGACTGAACACACAGCAGAGGTGTGAGCCCTGACG
The DNA here is from genome assembly GCF_014108245.1 of Pipistrellus kuhlii. Lineage (NCBI taxonomy): Eukaryota > Metazoa > Chordata > Mammalia > Chiroptera > Vespertilionidae > Pipistrellus > Pipistrellus kuhlii. Next base: position 60,194 of record NW_023425583.1, read on the forward strand.
GGGTCAGCCCGCAGCCCTTGGTGGACACGACGCCCGCCGAGCCCGGCCAGGGCGCGTCGGTGAGGGACAGGCTTCCCGGGGAGCCGCCTCCTAACACGGGTGCTGGTGAGAGACGGGTGCCCTCGGCCACGCGGTCTGACCGCTGACCACCGTGATGTGAGCACCACCGTCGCCAGGGCATTTCCAGAACCATCCTCCCTGCCGTGGGGCGCTGGGTAAGTGAGCAGCAGGTGTTCGTGGTTTCAGGGCGTCTCAGCACGACGCACTTTCATTGGTTGGCGATGCCGCCCTGTGCGGGCACAGTGCTGCACTGGGCGTCCTGGGGCGGCAGGACCACAGGCCCGTGGCTGGCCCTCCCGCCCGACCCCCACCGCGCAGAGAGGGCCTGTGGCCGCCACCTTCCACCAGGGCCCTCCTCCTGCTGTCGTCACGGACTGGTCTTTGCGTGGAATGGAGTCACATGTGTTTATTCATACAACGCTTTGCTCTGGTTCACGTAAGTAAACTAGCACCGACTCTGCCCGCAGCCGCACCGGCGTCACCGCTGGGCCGCGCAGAGGCCCTCGCTCTCGATGAACGGGATGTCCGCGTACTTGGCGTTGCTGTCCACCCACTGCTGCAGGGCGCCGCTCAGGATCTCGTGCGACAGGCGGTTCGCGAACTGGCTCACCACGATTTTGGGCCCTGCGGGTTCCTTCACCTCCTGCACCTCCACCTTCTCCACCTTCTCCACCTCCTGCACCTCCTCCTGTACCTCCTGCACCTCCACCTCCACCTCCACCACTTCCTCCACTTCCTCCCCTTCCTTGGTGACTGGTGACGGCACCCACAGCTCACACCTCTCCAATGGCTCACACCTCTCGATTGGCTCACTCCCCTCAGTGGGCTCACTCCCCTCGGTGGGCTCACTCCTCTGGGTGGGCTCACACCTCTGGGTGGGCGCACACCTCTCGATGGTGGTGGGGAACGGGAAAGCCTGCTTGGACTTCATGCAGCCCATGTTGCGTGGACGGCGACTCGAGGCCTGGCTACCTCAGCAGCATCTTAGGAAGCTCCTGTCCACAGGATGCTGACATTCGCTGCCCCGCCACCTGATCGCGCTCCTTCCCTGCTTCACGTGGGGTCTGCCTGTTGAGAGAAAGGAGTTTCATGGTGAAGGCGTGGGCACAGACACGGCGCCAGCACACAGCCCTAGCCCTTAGCACACACGTCCTCCAGGTGAGCAGAAGACTGCTCTATCAACAGAAACAAGGACAAGAGCTCAGGGGAGTGGCCAGTGACCAAAGAGGAAAACATTGGTCCAAGATCTTGAAAAGCTGATGACACGGAAAACGCAGTCCGGCTCTCCTAGCTTCGATTCCCTGTGGCCACTGGGACCGACCCCTGCTGGGCTCCGGGCCATTCTCGCCACCGCCTGTGAAGGAAGTTCCCGGGGCACAGACGCCCTTGCTGACAGCTCAGCTGTGGCAACCTCACTTCCTGTGAGGACTGGCGGGGTTTGTGTTTGAACTTTCTCACTCAGCAGGGATCTTACACAAGGTACTACAAGCCGGGGCAGACAAACACCACAGTATGCCATTTTTTAAAAAGTCTTTATTGAGAGAAACCAAGATGGCGGCATAGGTGAACACCTAAACTGCTGCCTCACACAACAATTTCAAAATTACAGCTAAAAGACAGAACAGAAATCATCCAGAACCACAAGAAAGCTGGCTGAGTGGAAATTCTGTAACTAGAAGAAAAGAGAAAAGCTCATGGAGAATCAGAGAAGCTGCAGAGGACTGAGGTACGAAGACGTGCACGCAGAGAGGAAGGGCGGCTGAGTGCCCGGCTGGCTTTCTCTGGCGGGAGGGAGAAGGAAGCTCCCAACTGCACTGAACTCCAGTTCCAAGTGCACTGAACTGTCCCGGGAGCAGGCACCGTCCCGGGAGCAGGCACCGCCCTGGGAGCGGCCACTGCAGAGGCCGGTGATGTTAGAAAGGGGGCGAGGGCTCATCACGAGCGCGCCTGCAGCTGGGGGGGGTGCCCGGGAGGCTCCTTACTGTGGGCCCAGCCCAGGGGCCAGTGCTGGGCACCTGGGGGTCTCACCAGACCCGGGCTGCTAGTGCGACCCAGGAGACCCCAGGAGTTGGGGCGACAGGCAGCACTGGCCACCTCTCCTGAGCCTCCAGCACACACGTGTGACTGCGGTGCAGAGCCCCGGGGCGCAGTGAGCCCCGCGCTGACAGAGCTCCCTTACACAGCGCAGCCAGCGCGGCCGCCGCCGGGCAGACAAAGGCCCGTTCTCCGGGACAGTCCGCGCCATCGCAGGGCGGACACCGCCCGGGCGCCAGGGCAGCGGTGAGGGGGGAGGGAGGCCCTCGTGCTGGTCCCGGCGGGCAGCCGGCATCAGAGGATGGGAAGAGCTCCGACACAGCTTATGTTTCATTGACGTTTGGGAGAGAGAGGAAGGGAGGGGAGCTGGAAACATTGCTGAGAGGAAGTTGTCAGGCAGCTGCCTCCTGCACACCCCCGCTGGGATCCGGCCTGCCACCTGGGCTGGGCCCTGACCGGGGGTCCAGCCGTGACCGCCCAGGCCATGGTTTGGTGCTCAGCCACTGAGCCACACTGGCTAAGTGTTCTCGAATCCTCTATTCTTGTCCCTGTCCACGTCCGGGCAGTGAGTCCCATACCAGGGTGGTGCACTTTATATCCAACCTCAAACCATATGGATAGCACAGAGTTTCCTCAAAAAATTAAACATGGACCTGCCATTTGACCCAGTGAGCCCACTTCTGGGAATGCATCCTGAGAAACGCAAGCACCAATCAGAAAGGATATGTGCTCCCTCATGTTTATAGCTGATAACGAGATCTGAAAACAGCCTTCCTCAGTGCATCAGCAGATGAGTGGATGCAAAAGCTGTGATACCTGCACACCATGGAACACTATGCAGCTGAGAAAAAGAAGGACCTCTTGCCCTTTAAGACAGCATGGAGGGACCTGGAGCGCATTGTGCTGAGTGAAATAAGCCAGGCAGAGAGACACGTGCCCCACGGTCTCACTCACAGGTGGAATCTCACGAACAATAAGCTGATGAACAAAACAGAAACAGAGGCACGGACACGGGACAGACACGAATCTCAGCAGACAGGAAGGACCGACCCAAGACCCCGTGCGCACAGCACTGCCCGGCCCATAAGCACAGGGACAGCGGGGCGGGGGCAGGTTGGGGGGAGGGGGAGCCGGGGACACCTGCCATACTCTGGGCAGTGAAGCTGCAAACGGAGAACTAAAGGGTACAGAGCTGGCCGCCCACAGCCCGCCACCTGGCTGAAGGGCTGTTCTGAAGGCAGCTAGCCTCTGCTCCCCTGGTTCCAGCATCGGCTGTCCGCTCCCTTCTGCAAAGCCGTGTCCGCTCTCAGACCGAGCCAGCCCCTAACCCAGCGGCCGCCCGTGGTCCACAGCCACCGGCCGCCGAGCGCTGCTCTAACCCACCCTGCTTATTACACGTCCCCTGGCCCCCCCGCCCCAGCCCCCACCCCCGCCAGCCCGCGTTCCCAGCCTCTTCGCTGGCGGTGGAGGACGGCGGTGAGGCCTGCCTGCGTGAGCCCCTGAGAGAGGAGCACCGTCGGTTAAATGGTTTCCCATTAATCGATCACAGGCTGCTCCGCGGCCGGGCAGTGAGACTAAAGGGTAGAGGCAGGGTTCCCCGTCCCTGCAGACTCCAGAGCAGCCTCCTTGTTAAGCAGTGAAACCGCCCCAGCCGTTTAGAACAAGCGGGAGGCGTAAATAATACATCACAAGAGTGGTAAGCTCGGGCACAGACGGGCCCTCCCAGGCGGAAGCACAGATCATTTGGAGACTTGGAAGAGCCGTCCCTCTTGTGGGAGACATGAGAAAACAGTCCGAACCCTCCCAGACCCTCGGTCACAGCACCACGAGTTCAGGGAGTGTGCTACTGAGAATTTAACCATTCTCTCGTGAGACCCCCCAGTCCTAAGGAGCAGCTGGAGCTCCGGCTCCATGGCTGACGGTGCAGTGGTTTGGGCTGTGAGGGGAGCAGAGGGATGGGTACCTCAGACGTGGTCCAGCCCTGCTTCTTATCCATTGGATTGCTCACCAATCCAAAGACATGTCCTCTCCCATCACGCTGCACCTTCCCCACAGCCGGCTCCTGCTCCTGGGGTCCCCCTGCCTTCCCGGGAGCTGAACCACCCCTGCCGCCCCCTCTCCACCAGCACCCTGCCCCCTTCCCTGCCCAAACCAACTCTGCACGCCTTCCGGGCTACGGGAACCCCCTCCTCCGGCAGACTCCCCGGCTTCCTCAGGCGTCCTCAGGCTCCTCCTCTGGAAGGGACACCAGGCTATTGAGCGTATATATACGCGCTGTCTCCCCAATGAGAGGGAGGTTCCTCAGCCAGGGCCCTTCTCCCTCTATTCGCTAATCCAGGGCTGGCTCTTCAGCAGACACCGGTGCTCCAGCAGGAGATGCTGGGGTAGAACTGGAGTAGACAGAGTCCTCCCTCTTTCCGGGGCCGCAGGCAAAGGCCACAGGCAGCGGCAGGCTGGCCCGTGTGCCCGTGACCCGGCCTCTGGACCTCCTGCCCGGCGCCCGGCACTCCGCCCGCACTAATGCCCCCTCAGCCCTGGAGAAACGGGCTCACAGCTCGGAATTCACCAGGAGCACGTCCGCTCTCCCAGCGCAGGCTCTTCCCGCTCATCCCCTGGAGCTCTACTCCCCGCCCGCCTCCCGCAGCACACACCGTGATTGGCGTGTTCCTCCCCCCGAGTCGCCACGGGTCCACGGCACAGCCTGCTGTGGAAAACACGCCAGTGGGACGCCCGGACGCGAGGGCAGGGGGCAGGTAACCGGAGGAAGACGGCGGGCTGCCCAGCACAGCCTGCTCCCCCAAGGCAGGCGGTGCTTACGCCGAGCGGCCAGGACCGCGTGCAGAGAAGCAGCGAGGCCGCTGCCCACGGAGGAGGGCGGGAGGGGGGAGGGAGGGGGAGGAGGAGGGCGGGAGGGGGGAGGGCGGGAGCGGGGAGGGCGGGAGGGCGGAGGGCAGGAGTGGGGAGGGCCTGGCAAGCACAGGCTCCCACAGCCTTTCCGGCACGCGGGGCAGGAGGCAGATGCTCACCCCACCCCCACCCCCCATGGTACCCCGAGACCCACACACAGCAACACGAAGGTGACTGCAATCGGAAAAAGGACAATTTTGAGGAATTCCGGGTCAACAAACCGCAGTTATCTTTGCAGAAATAAAGCGAAGCTGTGGCACAGAACTCGGGCATCGCAGACTGGCTGTTAGTCTGGCCAATTCCAGTTTAACTGTAAGCAGAGGGCGTGTGGGGAGAAGGGCCGTCCGAGAGCTGGCAGTCACTTCTAAACGATGCTCACGGCTGTGAGAGGTCGGAGAACAGAACACTCCCGGTCGCCCAGCAGGCGTGTGATGGCATGTTCTCACGTGTCCTCAGAACGCGGCTCCTCGGCTGAGCCTGTGACACGCTCAGTGCTGGCTCAGCGGCGTCACCAGTTCGCTCGGCGCCATCCACCGAGCTGACCGGGTTCCGCCTGTACTGCCCTTGGCACTCAGCGCCCGCCTCCCAGCCAGCACCCTGAAGGCAGGTGGCGCCCACCTGATCTCAGCATGGAGGAGAAGTTCTCCAGGTCAGGAAGCTGGTGGGTGCCAGGCCCGGCTCCCAGACTGCTCCCAGTGCAGCACGGGGCCTGTCCCGTCACCAGTCCCGTCCCCGGTCCCCGCGAGGCTGGGCGACAGGCAGGCGGTGAGAGAGCGGTGGCGGTGCCTCATCAGGGCGCAGACAGAGCCGGCCGGAGGCTTAGAGCCAGAGGAGAACAAAGGTTCGCGTTCAGGATGCTCCCGGCTGTGTAACGGGATCAGTGGCCGTGTGAGGAGAAGCCTGGGCCCCGCACGGGGCTCCACTGACGCCTGGATCCGTGTGTGTGTGTGTGCGCGCGCGCAGCTCAGAGGCTCTGCGTCCGGGAGACGCCATTCCGCTCAGTGATGGCGGCGTGCCCACTCCAGGCCCCCCGCGGCCGCTGGGAAACCGAGGCTCGGGGTGGGTGAGGCGGGGCACAGGAGACGCGGGTGCTGGTGCCACGTGGGACCTTCCTTTTTGACTGATTGTTGGTCCCGACTCCTGATGGACAAGGCGCCCGCTCTGCAGAGAAACCTGCCTATGATGTCACAGGCAGGTGATGTCATCGGTGGGTGATGTCACATGTGGGTGATGTCACAGGCGGGTGACGTCACAGGCGGGCTGGCACAGGTGCACCGGTGAGCAGCAGGTCGGGGGCCATGGGTGCCACGAGGTTGCCCAGGGGAAAGGGGGAGTCCCCGGAGGCGCTCTGGCTTGTTGGACGCTGGAGAGGGAAGTGATGGGCGCAGAGGCCAGAGCACAGAAGCGGGCACAGCGCGCCCAGGGCCCGGGGCTCCCGGCGGGTCCTTCCCGGGAGGCCCGGCCCGGCACCGCCCCGCACCGCCCCGCACCGCCCCGCACCGGACAGGGCGGCTCGGGCCCCGCCCGCAGGGGAGGCGCTGGGGCCGGAGCTGCGGGCGGTGCGGCCCGTCCCCTGCACCCCCGTTCCCGCCGCGCCGCGCCCGGGGCGCCCACCCTCCCATCACCTGCCCCGCAGGGCGCCCCCTGCGCCCCCACAGGGCCTGCGCACCGGCCGCTGCCCGCTCCCCCGTCTCCCGGGTCCTGGGGGGGAAGGGGAGGGAAGGGGGAGAGGGAGGAGGAGGGGGAGGAGGGGAGGAGAGGGAGGGGCGGGTCTCCCGTCCGCGCAGCTGCGACCGGGTCTGCGCCCCCACCTCCCGCGTCTCCACCGCCAGCGAAGCGGACAGCAGGTGCCCCGGCCCCCGACCCCTGAGATCCCGGCGCCCGGGACACGCACACACACACACACACACTCACACACACACTCACACACACACACACACACACACACACACACACACTCACACACACACACACACACTCACACACGCACACGCGCGCGCGGCGGTCGCGCCCAGCTGGCACCTACCGGCCGCTCCGGGCTCCGGCGGCAGGAGCGGGAGCCGCGCGGGGAGGACGGGGTGTCCTTCGGCCTCGGCCCCTCCTCCTCCCGCCGCCGCCCTCGGGCCCGCCCTCCCCGCCGCCGGAGCCCGGAGCCCCCGCTCCCCGCCGCCCACCCCCCCGGAACCGGACCCCAGTCCGCTCCTCCCGCCGGGCCCCGCCGCCGAACCGGGCGCCCTGGCCCCACCCGCGCTGCCTGGGGGATGGGGCCGCGGCCCCACAGCGCACCCACAGGACCCTCCTCCCCGGGCGCCCCGCTCAGCGCCACGGCTCCCCCAGAGCTGCCCTCCGCTCCCCGCAGGGATGGCCCCCCTGACCGCCCCCCTGTCCCCCTGTCCCCCTGTCCCCCTGTCCCCCTGTCCCCCTGTCCTCCTGTCCCCCTGTCCCCCTGTCCCCCTGTCCCCCGGTCCCCCGTCCCCCTGTCCTCCCGTCCTCCCGTCCCCCTGACCTCCTGTCCCCCTGTCCCCCTGTCCCCCTGTCCCCTGTCCTCCGGTCCCCCTGTCCCCCGGTCCCCCTGTCCCCCTGTCCCCCTGACCTCCTGTCCCCCTGTCCCCCTGTCCCCCTGACCTCCTGTCCCCCTGTCCCCCTGTCCTCCGGTCCCCCTGTCCCCCTGTCCCCCTGTCCCCCGGTCCCCTTGTCCCCCTGACCTCCTGTCCTCCTGTCCCCCTGTCCTCCGGTCCCCCCTGTCCCCCGGTCCCCCTGTCCTCCGGTTCCCCTGTCCTCCTGTCCCCCTGTCCCCCTGTCCCCCTGTCCCCCTGTCCCCCTGTCCTCCGGTCCCCCTGTCCCCCTGTCCCCCTGTCCTCCGGTCCCCCTGTCCCCCTGTCCCCCTGTCCTCCTGTCCCCCTGTCCCCCTGTCCTCCGGTCCCCCTGTCCCCCTGTCCCCCTGTCCCCCTGTCCCCCTGTCCCCCTGTCCCCCTGTCCCCTGTCCTCCGGTCCCCCTGTCCCCCGGTCCCCCTGTCTCCCTGTCCCCCTGACCTCCTGTCCCCCTGTCCCCCTGTCCCCCTGTCCCCCGGTCCCCCTGTCCTCCGGTCCCCCTGTCCCCCGGTCCCCCTGTCCCCCTGTCCCCCTGTCCCCCTGTCCTCCGGTCCCTCACCAGGTGAGCTGGCCGCCCCTCCTCTCAGGGACGCAGAGGGAGCCCGGGGCCAGTGGTTGAGCCTCGACCTGTGAACCAGGAGGTCAGGGCACCTGCCCAGGTTGAGGGCGTCAATGATTCTCTCATCACGGATGTTTCTCTCTCCCTCCTCTCTCTCTAAAGTCAATAAAAACATATTTTAAAAAAATGCAGTATACATTGAAACTAATATAATATTGCATGTCAACTACAATTTAAAAATTAAAGTTAAAAAAAAGACATGAGCTCGCCCCTCCTCAAAAGAGACGATACAACATATCAATCGTTAGGCTGTGTGCCGGGGACTACCACAATGCACATGCCAATCGTAGTTTCCAGACATCAGCTTGGATAAACGGGCGGACGCCCCATGTTCTCTGCTGGGAGACTCGGGGCCACACAGCCGGGTCCACGCTGCAAATCACCCAGGAGCCACCAGACCGACACCACAGGGTGGCATTGGAGGCTGGTCTTCCGGGTCCCGGGACCGACAGGAAGAGCAGCCTGGAGGTCCGGACGGGAGCAGACACGCGGGCCAGTGAGAGCCCCGTCCGGCGGGCGCGGGCGCTGCTGAGGGGGTGCCGGCCGCCCGGGGAGAGCCGGCGGGTTCAGAGCCGGAGGAGAGCCTCCCGTCAGGGTTACCAGCCCGTTACCCAAAGCAGAGCCCCAGCAGAGCCGCTGCGGACACTGTACCTTGAGCCCGGAGTCCGGATAGTCCCCAGCGGCGCAGAGGACGGCAGTGAAGGCGGTGGCTCCCCGGCCCGGCCCCGGCCACGACGGTTGCTAGGTGCGCCTCATGCGCTCACAGACCACCCGGCGATCAGCATTGTGACCACGCCGGGCGGGCGGGCCGTCTCTGCCTCTGCTCCCGGGCGGCCAGGGGGCCGGTGGCCCCGAGGGGACGGGCTCAGGACGGAGCGGGCGGCTGCTTCCTGGACAAGACGCCCTCTGCCTCTGGGCCGGGACCATGGGACCACGGGGCCTGGGGCACCGGGACCACCCGGCCTGGGGCACCGGGACCACGGGGCCTGGGGCACTGGGACCACACGGCCTGGGGCACCGGGACCACACGGCCTGGGGCACCGGGACCACGGGGCCTGGGGCACTGGGACCACGGGGCCTGGGGCACCGGGACCACACGGCCTGGGGCACCGGGATCACTCGGCCTGGAGCTCCGGGACCACCCGGCCTGGGGCACCGGGACCACACGGCCTGGAGCTCCGGGATCACACGGCCTGGAGCACCGGGACCACAGGGACCACAGGCCTGGGGCACCGGGACCACACGGCCTGGGGCACAGGGACCACACGGCCTGGGGCACAGGGACCACCCGGCCTGGGGCACTGGGACCACACGGCCTGGGGCACCGGGACCACCCGGCCTGGGGCACCGGGACCACACGGCCTGGGGCACAGGGACCACACGGCCTGGGGCACAGGGACCACCCGGCCTGGGGCACCGGGACCACCCGGCCTGGGGCACCGGGACCACGGGGCCTGGGGCACCGGGACCACACGGCCTGGGGCACCGGGACCACACGGCCTGGGGCACCGGGACCACGGGGCCTGGGGCACTGGGACCACGGGGCCTGGGGCACCGGGACCACACGGCCTGGGGCACCGGGATCACTCGGCCTGGAGCTCCGGGATCACACGGCCTGGAGCACCGGGACCACAGGGACCACAGGCCTGGGGCACCGGGACCACACGGCCTGGGGCACAGGGACCACACGGCCTGGGGCACAGGGACCACCCGGCCTGGGGCACTGGGACCACACGGCCTGGGGCACCGGGACCACCCGGCCTGGGGCACCGGGACCACGGTGCCTGGGGCACTGGGACCACACGGCCTGGGGCACCGGGACCACACGGCCTGGGGCACCGGGACCACACGGCCTGGAGCTCCGGGATCACACGGCCTGGAGCACCGGGACCACAGGGACCACAGGCCTGGGGCACCGGGACCACACGGCCTGGGGCACAGGGACCACACGGCCTGGGGCACAGGGACCACCCGGCCTGGGGCACCGGGACCACACGGCCTGGGGCACCGGGACCACCCGGCCTGGGGCACCGGGACCACGGGGCCTGGGGCACTGGGACCACACGGCCTGGGGCACCGGGACCACCCGGCCTGGGGCACCGGGACCACGGGGCCTGGGGCACTGGGACCACGGGGCCTGGGGCACCGGGACCACATGGCCTGGGGCACCGGGATCACTCGGCCTGGAGCTCCGGGACCACCCGGCCTGGGGCACCGGGACCACACGGCCTGGAGCTCCGGGATCACACGGCCTGGAGCACCGGGACCACAGGGACCACAGGCCTGGGGCACCGGGACCACACGGCCTGGGGCACAGGGACCACACGGCCTGGGGCACAGGGACCACACGGCCTGGGGCACCGGGACCACACGGCCTGGGGCACCGGGACCACACGGCCTGGGGCGCAGGGACCACACGGCCTGGAGCTCACAGTTCCTCCGGGAGAAGCCGGGCGAACGGTGTCAGGGCCGGAGAGAGAAATGAGGATCTGAGACACATTGTCTTTCAAGTTCTGCTGGTTCACACGCCCCCATCCGGCACTGCAGGCAATCTCCCGGTAAGCCTCCAGGAGGCCTGTCCCGGGAACGTGGAGCACGGAGAAGACAGGCGGCGAAGACAGGCGGCGAAGACAGGCCCTCCCGGCAGGGAGGGCTCCGTGCCGTGTGGGTGCTGGCACGGCGCTCAGGAAGCCGGGTCTGAGGCACACGTGATGGCGCGTCCGGACGGAGCCCCGTCTCCGGCCCTGCCAGCCGCTGCTCCCGCACGGGCACCGCTCACATAGCTCGCCCAGGACCGGCGTCTTCGTCCTCTGCGGGCTGCCGATGCGATGCTCCACGCGTGTATCGCCATTGCTGCCTCGCCTCTCCTCTTTGCCAGAAGCTGACCTCGTTTGTGGCCTGGAATCAGAGGGTCCATTCTCAGCCCCGCTCAGCCCTCGGTGCGGGAGCCGCATGCTCTCGTCCCGGGCCTTCCTCAGAAGCAATGCCCTCGTGCTCTCGTCTCCAATCATTTCCATCTTCAGTTTCCCCTGACACTATTCCCCACTCCTACTTCCTGCCTGCGGCTGACCTAAAGCCCTGATTCTGTAGCTTACCCTCATAGCTATGTATCCGGGGACTTCTGTTATGGATTTTAAGTAATAGTGATGAATGATGAAGCTTTTTTTTTTTCTGTTGGAGAAGCACATAAGATCGAATGCACCCCTTACATTTCTTTTAGAGATATTTGGAATGCAGATGACATAGCTCCCTGAGACCCTGAAAATAAACCTGCAGTTCCTCTCAGATGTGAAAACGAAGGCTTTATTAAGGACTAAGCTTTTTATTTATTTACTAGAGGCCCGATGACAAAGATTCGTGCAAGAATGGGCCTGCGATCTGGCCTGGAGCTGCCTTTCTGACTTCCCACGCTGCCTGGCGCCCCACCCCGCCCCGCCCCCGGCCGTTTGGGGCCTGCATTTGCAAATTAACCCACTATCTTTGTTGGGTTAATTTGCATATTCACTCCTGATTGGCTGGTAGGTGTGGTGAAGGTATGGTCAATTTGCATATCACTCTTTTATTAGTGTAGACTAGAGGCCCAGTGCATGAAATCCAAGCACGGGCAGGGTCCCTAGGCCTGGCTGGAAATCAGGGTGAATCAGCCACTGCCCCCTCCCCCCACTGCCACCCACTTCCCTGCCTCCCTGCATCCTCCTTCCCTCGCTCCATCACTGCCCCACCACCACCACTGGTGGCCCGCAATGTTTCCCACCGCCCCCCGGTGGTCAGCACATGGCATAGTGAGCAATCGAACTTCTGTTCTCCCTGTTGAACTCCTGAGGGGACACTTCCTATATTAGCCTGTTATATATAGATTTTTATTTGTTGACTGATTTTTAGAGAGAGAGAGAGAGGGAGGAAGGGAGAGAGGTCTATTGGTGTTCCACTTGTTTATTCACTCATTGGTTGCTTCTTGTATGTGCTCTGACTGGGATCAAACCTGCAACCTTGGTTCATTGGGGTGACACTCTAGCCAACTGAGCTACCTGGCCAGGCCCTAAGGATTAAGCTCTTAAATTAAGGGCACTGTAAAAATGCTTCCAGATTGCTATAGTATTTTTATACATATTAACACAACATAATTTTTAAAAATAAAATCTTAGCTATATAATTCCTAGAGGCCTGGTGCACGAAATTTGTGCACCAGTGTGGGGGGGGCCCACAAATTTGTGCACCCTCCCACAGTCTAGACCCCCGATTGCTCCCTCTTTGGGGGAATTGATCACAGGGCTCCTCAGAAGGAGGCCCCATCCACCCGCCCAGCCCTCCGGCCAGTGGCCTGGTCCTCCCTCTGCAGGGTGATGGTGGGGCCCCCGGCCGATGGAATCCCACCCGCCTCCCTGGCTGGGCACCAGTGCGTCACAGCGTGGTTTTCTGGATGGTCGTTCTGCTGTCCGGCCGGTGGTCGACTTGCACAGTGTGCTTTTATTACTACAGATACTTCCCAGTACACATGCACCCTCTCTGTCCATACAGTACCTCTGATAATAACACATCTGAACCACTGAGACACTACTGTGTTAAAAGGATGGTGAGGGGCTTTGGGGACATCCGGCATTGTGTGTTCCCAGCTTTGCAGAGGCGAGCCTGATTGCCCCTAACTGCTTCTGCCTGCCAGCCTGATCACCCCTAACCACTCCCCTGCCAGCCTGTTTGCCCCTAACTGCCCTCCCCTGCAGGCCTGGTCCCCCCCAACTGCCCTCCCCTGCAGGCCTGGTCCCCCCCAACTGCCCTCCCCTGCAGGCCTGGTCCCTCCCAACTGCCCTCCCCTGCAGGCCTGGTCCCCCCCAACTGCATTTCCCTGCAGGCTCAGTCACCCCCAACTTCCCTCCTCTGCTGGCCTGGTCATGCTAACTGCCCTCCCTTGCAGGCCTGGCCCCTCCCAAATGCCCTCCCCTGCTGGCCATCTTGTGGCAGCCATCTTGTGTCCACATGGGGGCAGCCATATTGTGTGTGGAGTGATGGTCAATGTGCATATCACTCTTTGATTAGATAGGATAGAAGGCCTGGAGCACGTGTGAGGGCAGGGTTCTGAGGGGTGACAGCTATCAGCAAGTTTTCTAGAGGAAATGCTTAGATTTGCAAAAATAATTTCTAACAAGAGAGCATTTTAATTTTAAAACGTGACCCACACAAGACCACACCCACTCCCCAGAGTGCCTACGAGCTGGAGAGCCCGGCTGTCACGCCGTCCGGACCGCACGCGTGTGGAGCCCAGGGCCAGGCGGTGCGGGCGGTGCGGGCCCTGCCGCGCTGACCCGCCTCGGCCCTGAGCACGGCTTCCAGGGCACATGGAGCCTCCTGCAGGCGGGCGGGCGGGAGGCCGGAGCGAGGGGCGCCAGGAGAGCTTCACAGCCCGGGAAACAGCTCCTCCCTGTCTCCCTCCGTCCGCCCCCTGCGGCCGTGAGCACGCAGGAGCCTGCGGAAACTCGCGGCGTCCGCGCCTTCGGAGGCGGCAGGCCCCCGTGTGCGGACACCCCGAGGCCGGGCCGCGGAGCCACGCCCTCGAGCACAGGGAGAGGGACAGGAAGTGGATCCCGACGCCGACATCGGAAAGGGGTCCCAGCAGCCAACAACACAGTCAGCCCCTCCTGACACCGCCAGCCAGCGGGGGAGGTGCGGCTGGACTCTGACCGTACCTGGTCAGCCCAGGGGGAAGGGAGTGGCGTTCAGACACCGGGGCCCGGGGCCCAAACCACGTCCAGGGAAAGCTGGACGGAACCACAGTGACGGCACGTATGTAACATTTATGAACACACAACCCGCACTGCGCACTTTACTTTCAGGATGCTCACACACACACACACACACACACACACGCACGCCCACGGTGAAGTCTGTAGCCGGTGCTGTGTGCTGTGACGTGTGTCTATTTTAAGGGCGAACATTACAGACCCAGACGGTGACTGCCTGGCAGCAACCTCCATGCAGGCCTGGAGGCGCTCTCACCACCCCGCCAGGCCACAGGGCTGCCCCTGGAGGCCGGGGGGAGGAGGAGGCCGGGGGGAGGAGGAGGCCGGGGGGAGCTGGAGGCCGGGGGGAGCTGGAGGCCGGGGGGAGCTGGAGGCCGGGAGGAGCCACTGTGGAGGCCGGGGGGGAGCTGGAGGCCGGGAGGAGCTGGAGGCCGGGGGGAGCTGGAGGCCGGGGGGAGCTGGAGGCCGGGGGGGAGCTGGAGGCCGGGGGGAGCTGGAGGCCGGGATGAGCTGGAGGCCGGGGGGGAGCTGGAGGCCGGGGGGAGCTGGAGGCCGGGGGGGAGCTGGAGGCCGGGGGGAGCTGGAGGCCGGGGGGAGCTGGAGGCCGGGGGGAGCTGGAGGCCGGGAGGAGCCACTGTGGAGGCCGGGGGGGAGCTGGAGGCCGGGAGGAGCTGGAGGCCGGGAGGAGCTGGAGGCCGGGGGGAGCTGGAGGCCGGGGGGAGATGGAGGCCGGGGGGAGCTGGAGGCCGGGGGGAGCTGGAGGCTGGGGGGAGGAGGAGGCCGGGGGGAGCTGGAGGCCGGGAGGAGCTGGAGGCCGGGGGGAGCTGGAGGCCGGGGGAGCCGCTGTGGAGGCCGGGGGGAGCTGGAGGCTGGGGGGAGCTGGAGGCCGGGGGGAGCTGGAGGCCGGGGGGAGCCACTGTGGAGGCCGGGGGGGAGCTGGAGGCCGGGAGGAGCTGGAGGCCGGGGGGAGCTGGAGGCCGGGATGAGCTGGAGGCCGGGGGGGAGCTGGAGGCCGGGATGAGCTGGAGGCCGGGGGGGAGCTGGAGGCCAGGGGGAGCTGGAGGCCGGGGGGGAGCTGGAGGCCGGGAGGAGCTGGAGGCCGGGAGGAGCTGGAGACCGGGGGAGCTGGAGGCCGGGGGGGAGCTGGAGGCCGGGGGGAGCTGGAGGCCGGGGGGAGCTGGAGGCCGGGAGGAGCCGCTGTGGAGGCCGGGGGGAGCTGGAGGCCGGGAGGAGCTGGAGGCCGGGAGGAGCTGGAGGCCGGGGGGGAGCTGGAGGCCGGGGGGAGCTGGAGGCCGGGATGAGCTGGAGGCCGGGGGGGAGCTGGAGGCCGGGGGGAGCTGGAGGCCGGGGGGGAGCTGGAGGCCGGGGGGGAGCTGGAGGCCGGGGGGAGCTGGAGGCCGGGATGAGCTGGAGGCCGGGGGGGAGCTGGAGGCCGGGGGGAGCTGGAGGCCGGGGGGGAGCTGGAGGCCGGGGGGGAGCTGGAGGCCGGGAGGAGTGGAGGCCGGGGGGAGCTGGAGGCCGGGGGGAGGAGGAGGCCGGGGGGAGCTGGAGGCCGGGAGGAGCTGGAGGCCGGGAGGAGCTGGAGGCCGGGGGAGCTGGAGGCCGGGGGGAGCTGGAGGCCGGGGGGAGCCGCTGTGGAGGCCGGGAGGAGCCGCTGTGGAGGCCGGGGGGAGCTGGAGGCCGGGGGGAGCTGGAGGCCGGGGGGAGCCGCTGTGGAGGCCGGGGGAGCTGGAGGCCGGGGGGAGGAGGAGGCCAGGGGGAGCCGCTGTGGAGGCCGGGGGGAGCTGGAGGCCGGGAGGAGTGGAGGCCGGGGGGAGCTGGAGGCCGGGGGGAGCTGGAGGCCGGGAGGAGCTGGAGGCCGGGGGAGCTGGAGGCCGGGGGGAGCTGGAGGCCGGGAGGAGCCGCTGTGGAGGCCGGGGGAGCTGGAGGCCGGGGGGAGCTGGAGGCCGGGAGGACGGGAAACCTCCGAGGTTCCCTGTGGGACCGAGCCCTCGCCGGGCGCTGCTAATGCAGCGGGACGTGCGGCTAATGGCCCCGGAGGGGCCGGCTAATGGCCCGGACGCTGAGCCTCAGCGTCTCCGCGGGAACCCGATGACCCGCCAGGGACTTGGAAGCTGATGTCGTTTCTGGGTGGAGGGAAGCAAAGCGACCGAGCGGCTCCGAGCGGCTCCGGCCTCAGGGGCGGGGAGACAGGGCGGGGGTAGGAGTGGCCCGGCCCAGGCGGCCTTTGTGGCCTCTGTGCTGGGGGCACAGACCTGGAGGGGCTGTGCTCATCCCAGGGCCTGGCCGGCTCGGGGTGGACAGATGGGCCTACACACCCATTTACCCCCCACACACCCCATACACACACAGACACACACTAACACACACACACACACACCCCATACACACACAGACACTCACACACTAACACACACACACACACCCCATACACACACAGACACTCACTAACACACACACATACACCCCATACACACACAGACACACACTAACACACACACACACACCCCATACACACACAGACACACACTAACACACACACACACACACCCCATACACACACAGACACTCACACACTAACACTCACACACATACACCCCATACACACACACACTCACACACTAACACACACACACTCACACACTAACACACACACACATACACCCCATACACACACAGACACTCACACACTAACACTCACACACATACACCCCATACACACACACACTCACACACTAACACTCACACACATACACCCCATACACACACACACTCACACACTAACACACACACACTCACACACTAACACACACACACATACACCCCATACACACACAGACACTCACACACTAACACTCACACACATACACCCCATACACACACAGACACACACTAACACACATACACCCCATACACACAGACACTCACACACTAACACTCACACACATACACCCCATACACACACAGACACACACTAACACTCACACACATACACCCCATACACACACAGACACACACTAACACACACACATACACCCCATACACACACAGACACTCACACACTAACACACACACACACACACCCCATACACACACAGACACTCACACACTAACACACACACCCCCCATGGGGAGGGCAGCCCCGGAGGAAACCCGGGCCGCCTGCTTGGACTCCGTTAGCGACCTTTGAGCCATCACATCCTGGGCCAAACCTGACGTGAATCACAGGACCCTCACTCCCAAAAGACACTGAGAGGGAGACCACGCACACAGGAACGACCCCACAGTGAAGTGACCTCGTGGGTGGAGACGTGGAGAGGCGGCCTGGAGCCCAGTGCCGGCAAAGGTTTAAAACCCGGGCGGCGGGCGAGTGCCCATCTCCCCCACACCCGCACCCCCCCATCCCACCTGCAGAGGGCGCCGAGGGGACGCATTTCTTACCCCGGCCGCGGGGATGGCGCGCCAGGTGAGCATCCGCGGCCTTTCTCTGCCATAGCCCTTCCTCTGCCCGGATGTGCACGGCGTCCCGTCCACACCTTCACCCACACTGCGGCCCGTCGCCGTGCGACCAGAGCATGGCCGGGAAGCGCGGCGCTCCGGCCCCGGCGCTCGGCTGCTCGGCTCCCGGCACAAAGCAGCCACTGTTGCTTTGCAAAACCACATGTGGTGTTTGGGGAGAGGCTTTGGGGTCCTAAAGGCTCCCCAGATTCAGGATGAAAGGCTAAGGACTGAGCTCTAAGACAGCCTGGGGGGGGTCTGACTTTCTGGGGTGACCCTGACTCTGTGGGGTGCCTGCCTTCAGCGTCACAGACACGGTGGCCCCGACTGTCCGTCAGCATGGCACCCTCACAGGCCAGCACGGCCCAGTAAACAAGGTTTTAGCTTCTGTGGCCACAAAAAGCAAAAGCTTCCGTTTTCAGATAAGCGTAGGTTTGTTTCGATAGAGACATGCTGATACAAAGGGCTGAAATAAGTGAATCATCATTAACATACAATAATATACTATTTTAATAAAAATTAATATTTTTTCTTGAACATTCACTTACCAGACACTGAATAACTGCACAAATTAATGAGCATAACACAAATAAACCTATCGTTCTTGTTCTCCGGAAGTGAATTATTTCCTGTTGCGCACACCAAACTTGTCAGCCTAAGCCTGATGACATGGCCGCCTGCCGGAGACCACTTCCAGCATGTCATCATGACGAGAGTTTTGCCAAAAGGGTGGTGAAGCCTGGGCGGCTCAACAAGGGTTGAGTCAAATGTAATTCACCTGCTGGAAATGGCTAAGGCACTTCCCCCAAACCTGAATAGGATTGTCTGCTGCCAGGCAGCTCAGGGGTTTACTGCCTCCTGCTGGCCAAACACTGAACAGCTGAAGGCTATTCCCCAATCTGACAATGCTTCTGCACAAAACCCTACCCTGTGAAGTGCGTATCTCCACCTTGTCTTAGGAGAAATTGTGTTAATAAAAGCACGGTCCTACACAAGGAGGTAGTCTTCAGTTCCTTAGCTGAAGCTCCTCTGACCCCCAATGCCTCTCAAAATTATCCTTTGTCTCGGACTCTAATCATCTACACAGAGCCCCTTCTCTCCAGAATGCTGAACCCTGTGTAAGGCCGGCCGCCCTCAGCAGCTAAGAGTCCGCTGCTGGTGTCAGTGGAGGGAAACGGTGTGCCTGTGTGTCAGGTGCGGGAGGGAAATGAATGCAACACGATCACAGTCATCAGTCATTAGCAGACATTGTAGTTCATCATTAATAATTATGCATGATGCTGAAACCGGTGCGACTCAGTGGACAGAGCGTCGGCCTGCAGACTGAAGGGTCCCAGGTTCGATTCCGGTCAAGAGCATGTACCTTGGTTGCGGGCACATCCCCAGTAGGGGGTGTGCAAGATGTTTCTCTCTCATCGATATTTCTAACTATATCTCTATCCCTCTCTTTTTCTCTCTGTAAAAAGTCAATAAAATATATTTAAAAAATTAGGTATGACAAGATACTCGTAAACATTGTTACGACATTTTTATTACGACGTTTCTTACTCACCATTGGCTGGGCCGGGAGAGTACTCGTTGTGGGCTGCAATGGCCCGCAAGCTGAGTCCGACGTGCTTGCTCTGCGTTATATGGAGGGTCACTATGTTTTCCGAGCGAGAACGTATAATCCGACAATAGACAGGATATTGAAGTGAGAACTGCCGTGGCTTTCTGAGCCGGTCCCTCTGACTGCGTGCAGCAGCAGAGTCGCCACGGCGGGCGTGAGCAATGCTCAGAATTCCCTCAGCCTCAGCGGTGGGGGCACTGACCCTGAGAGAGGTGACCACCTGGTCCAGGCGCTCACAGGCTTGAAGAAAACCCCTCAGGAGAGTCTTGAATTTTGTGTTTTGTTAGAATATAATCCCACAGAGTGAAAGAAGCATCTATAACATCCACCCCAATTCTAAGAGGTGAAGAAGCCAACACAGCTGACTGAGCAACATTCATTACCCAGGAGGACCTGAGAGTCCACGGAGGACAATGAGCTCCCGACGACAGGAAAGATAAAAAAACCGAGGAAGAGAAACAGGACCGAGCACGCTCTCGGGATGGGTGTCCAGTCAGGTCACCCGGGGACAGAGGTCCGAGGCCCCGGGGAATCAGGACCAAGGCCCGGGCTGTGTGGGCCACGGGAAGGTGAGCCTGGGGCTCTGTGTGCCTGCAGCGCCCCCTGCTGGCCCGCCTTTTCCGTGATAAACTCAGAGCCGGTCCAGGCTGGGAAGGGGATAACGGAGCCTGGACGTGGGAAGGAGGCTCAGCGGAGTCTCTGTCATAGCGATGGGGCAGGCCTGGCCCGCAGAGGCCGGGGTCACGGCCGGGGTCACGGCCGGGGTCACGGGGGAGTGAGACCTCTGCCCGTCGGGCCTGTCTGTGCAGGTGGCGTCTCTGCCAGAACCAGCGGAGCATCTGAGACACACACACGGCGCAGCCAGGCCAAGGCTCCCGGGCCGCCGCCGGCCTTATTTTTTATTTTTAAAATCTATTTTATTGATTTTTAAAAATATATATTTTATTGATTATTTTACAGAGAGGAAGGGAGAGGGATAGAGAGCTAGAAACATCGATGAGAGGGAAACATCGACCAGCTGCCTCCTGCACACACACACACACACACACACACACACACCCGCACTGGGGATGTGCCCGCAAGCAATGTACATGCCCTCGACCAGAATCAAACCCGGGACCGTTCAGTCCGCTCTATCCACTGAGCCACACCGGCTTCCGCTTTAAAACAAACTCCCCAGACCGGTCAGCGCAGACCCAGCTCTGCTGAAACGAGGACCTTCTGACCTCCCAGCCGATCCTGACACGGCCTCACCCTCCTCTGCTCCGGGCTCCTGGGCTGACGCATCGCGGCAGACGCCGGGCTCCGGGGCTGACACATCCCGGCAGACGCCGGGCTCCGGGGCTGACGCATCGCGGCAGACGCCGGGCTCCTGGAGCCCGCGGCTCCGCCCTCCGGCCGCCGGCCCCTCTGCGGCCGGTCTCTGAAACGCTTCTCTGGCCTCGCTGCTCCTGCCCCCTCCCTCCTCGCCCTCCCTCCGCCCGGACACGGCGAGGGGAAGGGGTTTCAGGAGGAGCCCGGGAGGGACCACCTTCCCGGAGGCCTGGCCGCCTGCTCCTGCCTCCTGAGTGCCGGCAGCTTCTCCTCCCGGAACGCTGCTCCGCTGCCTGCGCCAGCGGACCGGACCGGGGGCTCAGGGGCCGGGGGCAGCAGGCCGGGGGGCCGGGGGCTCAGGGGCCGGGGGGCAGAAGGCCGGGGGGCCGGAGGCTCAGGGGCTGGGGGCTCGGGGACCGGGGGCCAGGGGACCAGGGGCTCAGGGGCCAGGGGCCAGGGGCTCAGGGGCCGGGGGCAGGAGGCTCAGGGGCTGGGGGCTCGGGGACCGGGGGCCAGGGGACCAGGGGCTCAGGGGCCAGGGGCCAGGGGCTCAGGGGCCGGGGGCAGGAGGCCGGGGGCTCGGGGACCGGGGGGCTCGGGGACCGGGGGCCGGGGGTTCGGGGGCTCAGGGGCCGGGTGTTCAGGGACCGAGGGCTCAGGGGCCGGGGGCCGGGGGCTCAGGGACCGGGGGCTCAGGGGCCAGGGGCAGGAGGCCGGGGCTCGGGGGCCGGGGGCTCAGGGGCCGGGGGCCGGGGGCTCAGGGACCGGGGGCAGGAGGCCGGGGCTCGGGGACCGGGGGGCTCGGGGACCGGGGGCCGGGGGTTCGGGGGCTCAGGGGCCGGGGGCTCGGGGGCCGGAGGCCGGGGGGGACCGAGGGGCTCAGGGGCCGGGTGTTCAGGGACCGAGGGCTCAGGGGCCGGGGGCTGGGGGTTCGGGGGCTCAGGGGCCGGGGGTTCGGGGGCCGGTGGTTTGGGGGCTGGGGGGCCAGGGGCTCGGGGGCCGGGGGGCCGGGGGGCTGGGGGGCCAGGGGCTCGGGCTCGGTTCCTGTCCAGGGCCGGGACCTCAATTGCAGGCTGGCTCCTCACTCCGGTCGGGACGTGTGCGGGAGGCAATCAATCAATGTCTCTCTCACATCGGTGTTTCTCTGTCTCCCCCCTCCTTCCCACTCTCTCTAAAGATCAATGGAAGCCGAAACCGGTGTGGCTCAGTGGATAGAGCGTTGGTCTGCGGGACGGAAAGGTCCCGGGTTCGATTCCGGTCAAGGGCATGCACCTTGGTTGCAGCTGATCGATGTTTCTAACTCTCTATCCCTCTCTCTTCCTCTCTGTAAAAAAATCATTAAAATATATTACAAAAATAAAAAATAAAAAATAAAAATCAATGGAAAAACACCCTCGGGTGAGGATTGACAACAAAAACCCACAACAAACATGAGGAATACCTCTCCTCCACTCCACAAGCCCGAGTTCCCCGGGGACTAGGAGTGGGGCCCTGGGGTTTGGGCATTCATTCCCGTCACCGGGCTGGACGGCGCCGTCCTGCTCCCGCCCCCATTGCCAGGCACAGCCCCGTGCTCCTGCCCCAGATCGGTGCTGCCGTCTTCAAAACGGGGTAACAGCGGCCGGGGCGACCGCCCGGGGACCCGCCGGTGGGTGTCCGCCAGCTGTCTCCCCCAGCGCGTGGACCGGGGCCCAGGGAGCCCAACGGCCTGGCAGCAGCCGGTTAACACAGCTGCCCTTCTCCAGGCCCAGGTGGTGCTGCCGCCACCACAGACACCCCGGCTCCTCACCCCCAGGGCCACCTGCGGGGCAGCCACGCAGACCCCCCTGGCACCCCAGGAGGACCCTCACCGGACGGGAGCGGCCTCTGGGCTGGCCTGCTGCGCCCCGTCGCAGGCTGCCTCTGACTCGGGAGCCAGGAACGAACCGGTGTGAGGGAATGTCTAAGCCGGGGGAGACGCTGCCTGGGCTGCAGGGGTGGTTTCATGCACGGCTCCCGCCCTGGCGCCACAGGGGCTGGGAGACGCTCATGAGAGACTCTGCTCGGAGCCAGACCCATGTGAGTGCTGCTCCCTCTGAGTTTGAGTGGAGATGAAACATGAGATTTCCTCACGATGTGAAATTAAGGTAGGAAATTTGATTGCATTACAGATTTAAAGTTATTGCACCATGTACAAATGTCCAGTGTTTAGCCCAGATCTGGAGCCATGGCAACAGTGACGCCGCACTTAACAGACGTCACTCGGTAATTTTCTGCGTGTCTCCGAGGAGAGACAGGCCTGGGCCTGGAGACTGGACGGCGGTGCAGTTCCCGGGGCCCCCAGCAGGGGCCAGGATGCTCCCGCTAAATCTAATGAAATACAAGTGTCGTCACTATAATTCAAGGTTTTATTCACTTTCAAACCAATAAGAAAGCCAGATAGGACTCCTTATAGTTAAGATTACTGGAAACTACTGACACTCACTTTCAATATCAAGACTGTAAATATGTAACTCAAAACATTGAAAAACTAGTTTAACAGAATTGGTGAGGTGAGTTCAACAGCCAAAGGCCGAGCCCTGATATCTGAACGAATGGGCACCCAGAGCCCACGAACGCCCTCGCCCTGGCCCGGCCGGGAACAGAGGGCCCCAGTGTGACTTCGCTCCAGGACATCGAGCACTGACCTCCCTGGTTAATTTCAGGACACTGGAAAAGTTCTGCCCAGCCTGTGCGGCTCAGTGGTTGAGCATAGAACTATGACCCAGAAGTCACAACGGATTCCGGTCAGGGCACAGGCCCAGACCGTGGGCTGGATCCTCAGTGTGGGGTGTGCGGGAGGCAGCCCATCCATGATTCTCTCTCATCACTGATGCTTTTATCTCTCTCTCCCTCTCCCTTCTGCTCTGAAATCAGTAAAAATGTATTTTAAAGAATTCTTAACGCAACATAAAAGAAGTACTTGGTCCATCCAAAGTGCTTCCATGCAAACTGCCTTTGTAAAGCCAATGACCGTGTTTACCTTGGATCATGTAAGCTCTCCGGGCCCAGCATCTCCATCTGCTCAGGAGAAGGCTGGCTACAACAGTCTTACATTTTTATCTTCCCAGTCTGGAGTTTTCTCAGGCAAAAGGCACCCTCCCGCCTCCTGTCTCTCGCCCGGGACCCGGGGCAGCCCGGTCTCAGTGAGCGCTCACACAGGGAGTGGACAGGACAGTGGACACAGGTGCACACGGTTCTCTCGGGCGGGTGTGGAGGGGCCTGGGACCGATGCCTCTAAGCGCCCGTCCGCCCGGGGGTGGTGGTGGGGGCGGACAGCACCCTCGGCAGCTCCCGGGAGGAGCAGGAGCGCGCTGAGCCGGGGAGCTGAGCTCTGACCGCACCTCCAAGCCCTCGGAGGGAGAGGGAGTCCCTTTTAAGAAAGGGGATGACGCTTTATGTTTTAAGATCTGATGTTTTTTCTTATTTGCAGAAACAGTCTTTGTGTTGGGTGGTTTTCGAAGGTCCCCAAACCCACCTGGAAGAGACAGAGCTCTCTCTGGGGGCTGTGGCCGGGAGGCTGGCTCTCAGGGTCAGGGCTAAGGGGGGAGGGGGCTGTGGGTGGGAAGCTGGCTCTCAGGGTCAGGGCTAAGGGGGGGGGGGCTGTGGCCGGGAGGCTGGCTCTCAGGGTCAGGGCTAAGGGGGGAGGGGGCTGTGGGTGGGAAGCTGGCTCTCAGGGTCAGGGCTAAGGGGGGAGGGGGCTGTGGCCGGGAGGCTGGCTCTCAGGGTCAGGGCTAAGGGGGGAGGGGGCTGTGGGTGGGAAGCTGGCTCTCAGGGTCAGGGCTAAGGGGGGAGGAGGGGGCTGTGGGCGGGAAGCTGCCTCTCAGGGTCAGGGCTAAGGGGGGGGGGGCTGTGGCCGGGAGGCTGGCTCTCAGGGTCAGGGCTAAGGGGGGAGGGGGCTGTGGCCGGGAGGCTGGCTCTCAGGGTCAGGGCTAAGGGGGGAGGGGGGGGCTGTGGGTGGGAAGCTGGCTCTCAGGGTCAGGGCTAAGGGGGGGGCTGTGGGCGGGAAGCTGGCTCTCAGGGTCAGGGCTAAGGGGGGGAAAGCCTGTCTGCCATTCCACGCTGCCACCTGCTCCGGAAGCCACCTGCAGGCACTAAGGTAAACGAGGAGCGAGGGAGCCGGGCCCCACAGGAATGAGCTTCTTATGCTCAGATTCTCGTTAGTCATTTTACAGTCCGACCTCGTTAGATTGGGGAGTGCACAGCTGCGGGCGGGATGGCGGTGCGGACCGGAGGGGAGAGGCCAGAGGGAGATCTGACCCTCCTCCAGCGCCCGCTGCCTGCCATCAGCATAAACAAAACGAAGCTGAAGGCGGGGAGGCTGAGTGAACCGCAGCCTCTTCCAAACCCTGGCCCCCGCCTGTGGGGAAGGACGTGAGTAGCTGTGATTCTTTGCTGTTGGTCAAACGAACGTATTGGGCGAGGTCTGAAGCTCAGATACGGCAAAGGTTTCTTTCAAAGGAAAAGCAAGTTTTTGGAAACTCCCATAAATCAAAGGCAGCCCCCACCCCTTACCGGGCGCGGGAGGCCGCCTGATGCGAGCGAAGACCCCCGGTGGACGGTGGACGCCGTGGGGAGACATGGAAGGAGCGCTCCCGGGCGCTCCTGGTCTGGGGCCCGGAACACGCAGAAGAACTGAGCTTTGCCCGGCCGGGTGGCTCAGTGGTTGAATGTCGACCTGTGAACCAGGGGGTCACGGTTCGATTCCTGGGCTTGCGGGCTCGATCCCCAGTGTGCGGCCTGCAGGAGGCAGCTAATCCATGATTCCCTCTCATCACTGATGTTTCTCTCCCTCTCCCCTCCTCTGCGAAACCAATAAAACTGTATTTTAGAAATCACGGAGGGAACTCACTGCCGGCAGTGAGTTTGAGGGAGCACCTGACGCAGGCTGGGTGCGGGCCCCGCAGCTGGCGACTCACACAGCCATGCCTTCCGGGTTCGCAGAGGGGATGAGCTCTACCCCCGCCCCAGGGGCGCCTTCCTGCTGGTGTGAGGAGAGCCAGGGTGCGAAAGCAGAGCTGGGACAGACAAGCAGGTCACGGTTCTCCCTCCCGCTGTGTCAGGGCATGTGGTCCCAGCTCAGCCTTGGTCTCCCTCTCTCTCTCTCTCTCTCTCTCTCTCTCTCTCTCACACACACACACACACACACACACACCACAAACGTGGCCTGTTGGGGAAGAGCTGTGTCATCTTAACCAATGGTGCCCAGCCTGCAGGTCACTCTCTGGCCAGGGCCCTGGGAAGTTCCGCTGGGTTGTCCGGTGTGCCTCGTGCTGGGGCACAGCACTACCAAGCGGCAGGGACCGCCAGTCTCCCCAGCCAGGCTGGGCAAGAGGAAGTGCTGTGAACAGAGAGCAAACCCAACCACAGGCCACTCAGAAACCCGCAAATATGCAACCGTATGCCTTGAAAACTTAGCAAGATGATGTTTCTTGTGTTTAAGGAGAAACTTGCTTTCTGGTTGGCTCCACTCCTCGGCAAACACCCTTTTGCCAACCTGAAATGGGCAGGTGCCGGACCAAGAGCTGCAGACAAAATGCACACAGTGACCCCGACCGTTAAAGGGCGCAGGGCCTATTGGGTGGAGGACAAGCCGGGAAGCAGAGCCCGCCTTCGGGAGTAACGAGGGCCACGCCCCACACGGCTGCAGCACTCAGCCCGAGTCCAGGATCCTCCTCGGTGAAAAACGAGGAAACCAAGTGATAACTCCTCTTATTCTCTGTGTCTCTAATGTATAATCTATAAACCAGAGTTCCCACTTCGGAAAGAAGGAGGGGAGAAATAAACGTTTGAAGTTTTGCTGAGTGAGTTCCAAATCTAACTTTATTACCTGGGACATTATGGCGAGGCTTTTTGACAATATGCATATAATCATTTCAAGGCTGCTTTGAAGACCAGCTACAGAAACTCCTCCTGCACAGGACTCAGCCTCTCCCTGGGCACGGACAGATGGATGGACATCTCCATAACCTACCAATGGATGGTTGGTGGTTATAATACGATCCTGTCTAATAAAGAGGGAATATGCTAATTGACTGCCCAACCCTCAAAGATGGCAGCGCCCACGGCCACACGATGGTGGCGCCCAGTCCCCTCAGTGCCCTCAGCTGCCCAGGGCTGCCCAAGGCTCAGGTAACCAGGGCCAGCCGAGGCTTGCGCTGCCGGCGATGGCAGCAGCAGAGGTGTGATGGGGGTGTAGCTCTCTCCTGATGGCTGGTGCCTCCTGCCCCTGAGGGCTCCCGGACTGTGAGAGGGGGCAGGCCAGGCTGAAGGACCCCCATCCAGTGCATGGGCCCTGAGACCTCACCTGGGCCCTGGGGCCTCCCCTGGGACCCGGGACCTCCCCTGGAGCCTCCCCTGGGACCTGGGGCCTCCCCTGGGGCCTCCCCTGGGACCTGGGGCCTCCCCTGGGACCTGGGGTCTCACCTGGGACCTGGGACCTCCCCTGGAGCCTCACCTGGGCCCTGGAGCCTCCCCTGGGACCTGGGGCCTCCCCTGGGCCCTGGGGCCTCCCCTGGGGCCTGGGGCCTCACCTGGGGCCTGACCTGGGCCCTGGGGCCTCCCCTGGGCCCTGGGGCCTCCCCTGGGGCCTGGGGCCTCACCTGGGACCTGGGGCCTCCCCTGGGACCTGGGGCCTCACCTGGGACCTGGGGCCTCCCCTGGGACCTGGGGCCTCCCCTGGGACCTGGGGCCTCCCCTGGGACCTGGGGCCTCCCCTGGGACATGCTTGCCACCTGCGATGACCACACAAGACCATGGAGAGCGATGTGGGGTAAAAATAAATCCTAGTGAGCAGGCACACTGGCAAACATGGAAGCCATGAGTAGGTGAGCCGGCCACCGGGAAGGGACAGCCTCTGCCTTCTATTCTGAGAAGCAGCAGTGGAGGCCGTGGCCCGGGAACGTCTTGCTTGCCTGGAGGCCGCAGGCGGCCGTTGGCAGCTGCCCCCCGCGGCCCTGGTTCCTGCGGAGGAGAAACTTAAGCACAGCCCGAACCCCTCTGCGTGAAACCAAACCCAGCCTGCGTCCCGCTATCCACCGCTTGGATGTGACAGGCGCTGTGCTCAGCGATTTACACGCATCGCTGAGTTACGCCCCCACCGGGACAGCCGGGCAGCGCACGCAGCCCAGCCATCACCGGGCGTTAAGGTGGCAGGTGAGCCTGGGGCGCAGGTCGGGGTGACCCGGGGCCCAGCTCCGCGATTCTGATTTTTTTTTACAAAAAGGCCTGACTCCCCACGTTACATTTATGATAACATTGCACAGATTTGTACATTCAGAAATAGACTTACCAACCACAACCCTGAAGCTGGTCTGATACTGGCCGACAGCAGAGAGCATCTGACCCTCTGGGCATCTGGTGTGCGTCTGGCTTCCTTTAGTCTGTATCGAAGGGCAGAGCTAATGCATTAGGTAAGGCCATTTTTTTTCCCTCAAGAGATGTGGATGCCTCTTAAGAATTTGATGGAAATGCATTAACTTTTCAGGCTACTGAGCTGCATTTCAGTGCGCCGAGGCAGTAACTGAGCGGACGGTGTGCGGAGCAGCTAGCGACCTACAATGAATGAATGTCTGATACGGAGCACGGCACTCTCCTGGGGAAGAAAGTAAGGGGTTCGCTCTCCGAGGGGCCCTCAGCTGCCCCAAAGGAGCGGGAGGCAGCCCTGCTCCTGGCCGGGGGGCCGCAGGGCTCCCGGCTCCCGAAGCTCAGAGGGAGAGCCCGCCCCTCGGAGGCCGCTGAAGGTGCGAGCACAGCGCCTGCCGCTGCTCCGACTTCCCCCCGGAGCCCGCCAGGGGTGTGCCCTCTGGTCAAAGTGAGAACCGGCAAAGGGGTGTGAGTCCTTCACAGCGTGGGGGGATGGGTGCCTTTGATGGGGGGCGCTTCCCTTGTGAGCTCACATGTTCTGACGGAGTTTCTGGGGGACAGACCACATGCCTTGCTTTTACCACCGGCACCGGAGGCAGATGGAGTGGGTGCTACACTGCTGGTCAGGAAGCTCACTCTCTCTTGTTCTGAGTTCAGGAATTTTCTACTGGCTCACAGTATGCTCTCAGTAATAAACTATGAAGCAGTACGTCTTCTGAGAGATACTTGCCTGCAATTTTAGAATAGGAATAAAAATAATAAAAAAGCACAATTTTTATATGAGTAAAAGATACTAAATTATTTTTAAAAAATCCCATGTGCACTATAACACTATGATAAGTATGATTTCCAACATGTGCTAAAAAATGTATTCAGGAAGGAAAGTTTCTCAAATTAGAGCTGAAAACCTTTTACTAAGTATGACAACCTTGACTTTTCATTCAGCTCTTCCTAATTGAAATTTACATTTTCCTAATTTCACAGGACTGAAAGTAATGTAATACAACAAATAATTTTTTTTACTTCAAATGCCTGCTTAAATAGCATAAAATAATTTTTAGCTCTTGAGAAATAACATTTCAACCTGTAAAATAGGCAGTGTGAACTGAGACTTACTTGTTGCAATTATAGCTTCCGAGCCCCACATGTATGATGAACAAGTCCGAAGTGCAGTTCGTGTTATTGTTTACATACTTTCATTTCTCCATCGTCACCTCTCTCTCTCTCTCTGCCGATCTGCAGATTTATTTCTTTCATGGAGCACCCAGATGCACCAGCTCGCCCCGGCCTGTAACGGAACACTGCCTGGTGGCTTGTGACAGACAGGGTTTAACCTCTGACAGCGAGATTCATTGTGGAGCGGGAGCCAATCACAGGCCCCGACGACACTGGTCTCATCCAAGTCGGAATATAAAAAGCCACTTGGAAGACGGCGTGCAAGATTCCCCGGGGTGGCCACGGGTGTCTCCGACTGTCCAGGCATCACGCTCTGCCTGCCGTTACTCAAAAGCGACGGAGGGAGCAGGGACCAGGGGAAGCCCGCACAGCTCGCAGCCATGCAGAAGCTGCAGGTCTGTGTGTCCATCTACCTGTTCGTGCTGATCGTGGCAGGGCCCGTGGACCCGAGCGAGAACGGCGAGCAGCCGGGCGAGGTGGGGCGAGAGGCCCCGCCGTGCAACGCGTGCGCCTGGAGGCAGAACACCAAGTCGTCCCGGATCGAGGCCATCAAGATCCAGATCCTCAGCAAGCTGCGCCTGGAGGCGGCTCCCAACATCAGCAAGGAGGCCGTCCGGCAGCTGCTGCCCCGCGCGCCGCCGCTGCGCGAGCTCATCGACCAGGACGACGTGCAGCGGGACGGCGGCGGCGAGGGCTCCCTGGAGGACGACGACTACCACGCCACCACCGAGACCGTCATCGCCATGCCCAGCGCGCGTGAGTACCCCCGCGCGGCCGCGCCCTCCGGGGCTGTGCCAGGCTCCGTGACAGCGGGGGTGTGGAGGGAGGGCCCGCAGCTTGGCTCTGTTTGCCCGGGATTTCAGAGGGCGGCACGGGGAGACTCGGAGCTGAGGGTGCGGGCCAGGCACCTGAGGGTGCAGGTGCCCAGGCTGTCACAGCCACCGGCAGGGGCAGCCAGGAGGGGAGCTCCAGGCCACGCCACCACGCGCACGGAACCACGACTGCATGTGGTTGCTTGAAACATGCATGTGTGGTGATGAGGTTTTTCACTGAGAACAGGGACCGGGGACTCGGGGACTCGGTGAGTCAGAGCCCAGCTGAGCATTTGCCGGCACCTGGAATGACTCCTGGACCTCAAAACCCTTCCTCACTGGGTGTCTGTGTTCCTGGCAAACGAAACTATTTCATTTTAAAAGCGATCCCGTGGAGAGCAGGAGGAAATACTTCCTAAACGCGATGTATTAAGAAGTGCGATGACAAGGCATCATGATTACCCTGAGCTAACGACGGGGAAATGCCTGAGAAATAGGCACGGCAGCCGAGCGGGTCCTGGCTCACAGCCTCCGCAGACCTGGGCCAGGTGCAGGCTGCAGGGCCGGCCTGCACAGTTCCCGCGGATTTCTGAGGCATTTCCCAGCTCCTCAGCGAGGGGGGCGGCATCGGGGCAGCGACCTTGCTCCCCAAAGAGAATGCATTTCATACAGTTGCTTCTGCAGCCCGTTCAAACCTCATCCGAGGAGGGGAGCAGGCACCTCCAGAGAAGCGGGACAGAAAGGCTGCTGCCATGTGTGGGTGGACTCGCCTTCCGCAGTGCTCTCTGCCCTTTAACCCGTCAGCACGGGCTCCACAGTTCTCCTGGCCCGGCCACCGGGTGGAAACGCAGCCCAGGCCTCTCCTGCGGGCTCGTTACCAGCGGGTCCGGGAGCCGCTCTGCCTCATTCTAAACCGTCTCAGGGACGCCAGGCGGAGAGGCAGGCCTCAGGGCTTCTCCTCCGGCAGCCTGGCACCACAGACGTGCCTTCCAGCTTTGGACACGGCCCCAGCGCAGCCTTTCCCTCTGGTGCGGATTACCTGCCCGGTTTCGACCCGCTCACATGCTATTCCCATTCCAGAGCCCGGAGCTGGCGGGGCACTGCTTTCTGCTCGCCCCCGCGCGGCTGGCCGTGTCCCCAGGTAGTTCAGGCTGGGGGCAGGGCTCCTCCGCAGACTGACTGGTGCAGCTGCTCAGAGTGTAACTGCTCAGATTCCCAAAGAATTCTAAGTGGATGTTCCTGCACGGTGTCTCCTGTTCTCTCTAATCATCGTCGTTTTAAATCGCATCCGCTGCTGCTTCCTTCTCAGGGTTTCCCCCGTCCACGGTCCTCTGGAAAGGGAGCAGATTGCTCATAAACAGCTGAGAAAACATCTGAGAAATTCTGAAGAACTAGAGTCATTCTTTCCTGGGACATTTTTCTGAGTTATGAATGAAAGTCTCCCATTTTTCATCTTAAATGACTAAACAGACATTCATTAATCCAAGAGAAAAAAAATACCAGTTAATATGAAAAGGTTTGTTCATTTTTTTTTTATGAGAAATAATTTTAGTAACTCTTTTTCCAACTCATTTTTAGCTGATCTCCTGACGCAAGTGGAAGGAAAACCCAAGTGCTGCTTCTTTAAGTTCAGCTCCAAAATCCAGTTCAACAAAGTGGTCAAGGCCCAGCTGTGGATCTACCTGCGGCCCGTCAGGACGCCCACGACCGTGTTCGTGCAGATCCTGAGGCTCGTCAAGCCCATGAAAGACGGGACGAGGTTCACGGGAATCCGATCCCTGAAACTCGACATGAGCCCGGGCGCCGGCATTTGGCAGAGCATCGATGTGAAGACCGTGTTGCAAAACTGGCTCAAACAGCCCGAATCCAACCTGGGCATTGAAATCAAAGCTTTAGACGAGAACGGCCGTGATCTCGCGGTGACCTTCCCGGGACCCGGCGAGGATGGGCTGGTGAGTGAGGATGGGCAGCCTCTGAGGTCTCATCGGGATGGGAACAGGTCAGAGTGGAGGAGAGCCACAGGCGCCTCTGCTCCCGGCCAAACACGGTCCCTCAGCCCTGTACCCAATAAAAGTGGGTGTCTGGTTTCACACCGCCGGAACACCCTCCTGATAGTTTTACTTCGCATCAGGGTTTTTTAAAAAGCTATCCCACAGCCCTTAGCTTCTTGGGGAGTTCTTCTGAATGATTATTGAATACAAGCATGCAATCTTCAGAGTGGATCCGAGGACACACCCAAGACACTTCAGCTCCCTCTCTCCCTGCCCCAGAGTGCAATGTGTTGGATTCTTTTTGCCTTAATAAAGCATAAAAAAGCTTTGTAAGTTATAATGAAAATAAAATGCTTTTATTTATAGCAATAAACTAAGTACAATATGTTTAGTCTTATACACTATATTAAAGGTCCCTCATAAGTATGTTCATTATTTTGTAGGCTGTTTATATATTTGTAGGTGCAAATGTATATGTAGGTTACTTTGTGACTCATGCTAATAAAATGTAATGCTCAGGCTAGTTACCCTGAGCTGCCTAGGCTATTTCTGAGCTGCCTTCCCATTCAAGAGTAAATAAATATTCAGGAGTCTACTTAGGTAGGGTCTGCCAACTAATTTCATATCAGGCCAAGCAGATGACGATGCCCTATAATTTATAAAAATTAATAAAAACAAGTGTAAATTTAGAACAGTAGATAAAAATTTAGAACTTTTCTGTTCACTTACGCTTGTTTACAAAAATGGATCAATGTGACCATATTTTCACTTCATCTATTGATATGATTTACAACAAAAGATTATACTTGCAAGCAATAAATGTTGCTTTTTTAGTTTTCTTACTAAGTGGTATTAAGTCAGCTCTACTTTAATGAAAACATATTCTTAAAGAAATGATAGAATTTTTCAAATGACCTATTTTTTTTTAACTATGCTACATAAAATGTTATTGACTCTCAAAATGATGTTACTGTTTTTATAATCTTAAATAACAATGACTGGTAGGTATCTTTTGATTTTGGTGTAGGATAAGAACAATTATTCATTATATGAGAAAGTGTTCTTTTTATAAGTAGCATTTTAATGATCAGAGTTGGTGATGTGATAGACTTCAGTTATTATTAAACAGGTGGTTAATAAGACATATTTCTTAGAGTTTTTCATGTAGAAAGAAACAGTCTCAAATGCATTAAAAGATTGGTACAGGGGAAGGGTTAGAAAATGATTTTCTAAATATCAGATTAGAAACTTCTTTCAGTGAAAGAATAAAGGAAACATTACCGGACCTTTTTCTGCATCTTCTCTCAGAGTTTCTCTTTCCAACTCACTCATACCACCTCCTTCACCACCTCCCTTCCCTTTCCCATTGCATTCCCCCCAGTGCTGGGGTAACTACTAGATTCTGCTTTCATCCCCACGTTTCCGCGAGTGGGAATGGGTGCGTGTGCCTCCCTTCCCAGGAGTCCGTGGACAGAGCCCTGGTATTTGATCAATAAGAGAGAAGAGAGGGGGTGACCTCGCCTCTTCCCTCTTCCCCCTCTCCCTTTCTTCTCATAGTCTATACACATTTCTGGAGCATCCACTAGACGCACAGGGAAACCTGTGTTGCTTTTGTATAAGGGAAGACTCGATCCTAGTGTACATCACAATTCCCCAATTCTGTGCCCTTTAGAAATAAACGTGTGTAAGCAGTGTCTCTTCAATAATGACTTCTCCAGACAGGCCGGTGTTTCAGCACCCGTGGGTGGTACTGACTGCTCTTTCCTCTCTATCCAGAACCCCTTCCTGGAGGTCAAGGTGGCAGACACACCCAAGAGATCCAGGAGAGATTTTGGCCTCGACTGTGACGAGCACTCGACCGAGTCGCGCTGCTGCCGCTACCCGCTGACGGTGGACTTCGAGGCCTTCGGCTGGGACTGGATCATCGCCCCCAAACGATACAAGGCCAACTACTGCTCCGGGGAGTGCGAGTTCGTCTTCCTGCAGAAGTACCCTCACACTCACCTAGTGCACCAAGCAAACCCGCGGGGCTCGGCGGGTCCCTGCTGCACCCCCACCAAGGTGTCCCCCATCAACATGCTGTACTTCAACGGCAAAGAGCAGATCATCTACGGGAAGATCCCTGCCATGGTGGTGGACCGCTGCGGGTGCTCATGAGACCGGCATCGGTTTGTAGCTTCCTCAAACGTGGGAGGCCTCCCCCTCAGCTATTCTGAAGCTGTGAATTATGTGCCTCAGGCTCTAAGCCTACAGCATGCTACCGTCACATAAGCACACACGACAGGACATGAACTAAAAGCGAGCATATATGCAATGATTGGCATTTAACCATCAAAACAAATCGCACACTAGAAAGCTCTATGAGTCCCGGAGTTTTGAACTAGGAGGTCAGATTACACGTAGGTTCATACATGCAGCATGACACACGTAGGCAGCTAGCTGCGAGGAGCTCCCCTTGCGTCCTAGCGGATGGAAGGAGAGCTGTGATTCATCCTCTAGAGTTGCATTTAGCATCTACACAAGCTCGATAGGTAGGATTGGGAAGCGAGCGCTGTTGTGTTCTATTGTTTAAATCGGCCTTCCACACTTGAACTTACATTGTCTGATAGAATGCTTGGTAAGAAGAAATTCCACAAAAACAGGGATGGGACACACTATGCAAGCCCTACGCCTGTGTTCATTGGTTCGTACATAACAATCCATGCCATGGTGCTAATACAGCAGACTGAGCGGCCATGCATCAGGTTAGCAGAACAAACCTCAGCAAGATGAAGAGCTAGTCCTTTCTGCAGGCACACGTCCCTAGACCTCCCCGTGGGGAATGCATTTCCTTTAGGACAAGAAGAGCTGTTTTTGTAGTATGCTTGGAGAAACTGATTTGTCTTAAAAGGTAGCCAGGAAGTATTCATTTCTATCACAATTTCCAAATTCCAAAAATTTACAGCGTGCCTTTGCAACACTGCAGTTTTTATGATAAAGTAATAAAAATGACAGATCCTATCAATATTGTATAAAAGACTTTGAAACAACTGCATTTATATAATGTGTATACAATTTTTTTGTGTGTGTAAATAAGTGTCTCCTTTTTTATCTACTTTGGTATATTTTTACAGTAAGGACATTTCAAATTAAGTATGAAGGCACAAAGACATGTCTCATCTGACAGAAATGCAACTGCTTATATTATACTTCAGATAAATTAGCAAATAAAATAGTGGTCTTAAAACTCACATGCTAATGGTTAGATGGTTACATTACAATCATTTTCTATTTTTTTACATTACAAACATTCACTTATGGATTGATGAGGGCTGTAAAATATGAATGTGAAATTTCCACAGTTTACTTGTCATTGCACTCAAATCTCAACGTTCCATTATTTTAATACTTATAAATATCACTGAGCATACCAAAATGACTTCATCCTGTCATCTGAAATACAGAATAATAAGCTGATGATCTTAATAAGAACTGTTAATTTTGTAATTCAATAATGAATATATTTCTGCATATATTTACTTCTGTTTTGTAAATTAGCATTTTGTTCATCAAATTCATTGTACTTATGATTAAGTGAAATTATTTCTTACATGTAATGTGTAGAAACAATATAAATTATATTAAAGTGTTTTCACCTTTTCTGAAAGACAATTTTAGGTTACGAAGATTAATTCTGGATGTCTGGTTTTCACTTTATTATTGGAGTCAAATGGCTCAGCACACAAGTTTGCTTGGGACTTTGAGGTCTGCTCCTCTGGTTCTCATGAGTGAGCTTCTGTCCACTTGGTCCTAGTCAAGCTGCTTGACACATAAAAGCAAGGACTGGCTTTATCTGCTTCCTTTCTCTTTATCGTGACCTGAAAACTATTTATATGTTTTCATAGGTTCACTTTCCAAATGGTGGCAGCTGGCAGTGCCCGTGGTCCTAGGGTTACTCGGCTGCCTCCGCCTCGCTCGCACTGACCGGCACATTCCTCCGGGCCGAGCGGCACCAGTCCCCAAGGGGGTGAAAACAGTGATAAAGGGCCCCTTCACCTGAGTGCAGCCTGCGCCCGTCTTTCCGACTGCACTCCCCTCGGCACCCTCCGCCGTGAGGGACGTGGCGCAAAGCAGTCGCAGGTGATGAGCATGCCATGGAGGGTCATGGCTCCTGGATGCTAATCTCTCACTCACAGGAATGCAATCTTTAACCAGTGGTGTACAGCCACTGCCACTCCTTTGGCTGCTGTGAGCACTGACGTGTGTCACACTGGGGGGCTGGCGCAGAGGGCTGCCCTGTGCGGGGAGGCCTCTTGCAGCACACACTGGGACCTACCTCTTCCGGGACCTGAATGTCTAGGTCTGTGGTCGGCAAACTCATTCGTCAGCAGAGCCAAATAGCCACAGGACAACGATTGAACTTTTTTTTGAGAGCCACATTTTTTAAACTTAAACTTCTAACGCCACTTCTTCAACATAGACTTGCCCAGGCCGTGGTATTTTGTGGAAGAGCCACACTCAAGGGGCCAAAGAGCCGCATGTGGCTCGAGAGCCGCAGTTTGCTGACCATGGGACTAGGTAATAGGCCCATGCATGTACATAGGCTGGAATACAAGTAGCCGGAGACCGTGACTTCTAAGGGGGAACGTGTGGAGGGAGCACCTCTGTTTCCTAGGAGCCACCCCCAATCGTTAGAGTGCCCTTTACCTGGGCCCAGGTCCCATCACCACTGTCCCCGGGGCGGCCCTCTCGTGAAGCCCCCAGGACCGGGGAGGAGGCGACCGGACACTCTGAGACGGGCCTGCGCACTTCTGCGCGCGGGGTCCTAGCAGGTGCGGGCGTTCTGCCTGGCCGTCCGCGGTGCGGCATTCGCATCTCAGCACCCTGAGGACACGCACGTGTACCTGCAATCCTAATCCCTGAGATTGAGAAGACATCATGTGAAGCTCAATGCACTGTATCAGGTTTAATATTCTGAATTTTTTTTTTTTGTAATACTTCCCACAAATTTAGATGAGTTAAAAATAATAAAAATAAAGAGAAAAACCTTTCCAAACTCTACAGTTCTTTTTATATTCAAGCTGGTTTTTGCAGTTCTGTATAGAACTTTATTTCATTAAAATAAAGAAGGCAATAATTTGACATTGGCAGTAACTAAATTAAAACTCACTTAAAACTCCCCCCCTCCTAAAAATCCAATTTATTTCACTTTAAGCCACGACTCACAAACATTAGCATGTCATTAACCCTTTTGAAATCTGTTGAAGACTAGGACACTCTCATAAGAAAAAAACACACACATAAATTTGAACATAGTATCAGGGAATTTAGGTCCTTTCTACAGCCCATTCATTGAACCTAGTTTATAAACCCTTAGGAGGGATACTGAGTTTTCCTTCTTAAGATAAAAATTGTTATTTATGAACTAATAAAGTGTATTTGTAAAGATGTGCTTTCTAATTAATTAGTTTTGTCATTAAACCATGTGAGTGCTGGAAAAGGAAAAGGAATATCAAATCACTGGATGTCTTTTTTCATAATATACTAGAGGCCCAGTACACGGATTCGTGCACTGGTGGGGTCCCTCGGCCTGGCCTGCGGGAACGGGCTGAAACTGGTTCTCCAACATCCCCCGAGGGGTCCTGGATTCCAAGAGGATGGTTCTCAGGTGACACACCCCGCTCCTTCCTCTTTGGTTCCCGGTGCGTCACCTAAGAACTGCAGCTGCCAAGTCACCACAGCTCGGCAGCTCCTGTGTTGAACATCTGGATGGTTAGCTGGTTAGCTGGTCGGCTGGTTGCTTAGGCATATATATATATGTATATGTATATGTATATGTATATGTATATGTATATATGTATGTATATGTGTGTGTGTGTGTGTGTGTGTATATTTTTTATTTTTATTTTTTTTTATTTTTTTATTTTTTATTTTTTTTCCAGAGAGGAAGGGAGAGAGAGCTAGAAATAACAATGACCATAGAAAATCATTGATCAGATGCCTCCTGCATGCTTCCCACTGGGGATTAAGCACACAACCAGGGCCTGAGCCCTGACTGGGAATCAAACCAGGACCTTCTGGTTCAAAGGTTAATGCTCAACCACTGAGCCACACCAGCCAAGAAAGTCACTGGATGTCTTAACTTATTTATTAAAGTATTCTATGCTTCTTTAAGGATCATATAATCTCCAACTGGTAACTTTTTGATAGATTAAACTGGACAAATGAGTTCAAATTATAAACTCATGCTCTTTTTATGTATCAAAAACAAAATCAAGAAACAATCCAGATAATTCTGAGTGTCAGAATTAGTAGGGTATGAAATGATAATATTTATTCAGTACCAGATTTGTGCCAGGAACTTTTCTAACATGCTCAGTGTGGGATACATCAGTGTCCCCAACTTACAGACGAGAACTCGGAGGAATAGAGACAATAGGAGGTATGTCAGTGGCGGGGCCTGGATTTGAACTAAGAGCAATATGATTCATTATGCTGGTTACAACAGCTCTTCACCAAGCCCTAACAGAAGAATGAAACTCTGCTTTTTCGTGTCTGCGTTTTGTAAGATAGCTTTATCTGGATTCAGCACTGGCTTTGCAGTGTGGCTGCATTTCAGTGAAGGAGGAAGAGGGGTGTGAATGAGAAGAGGGTAAAGAGCAAGTGATTGGCATAGCAGATACATACATCCACAGGCACGGAAATGAGCTGGTGTCGGATGTGAGAGCTGGAAGGCCTGAGAGTCATCGAATTCACATGTGACAGGACGGCAGCCTAGAGAGGACTGTCCAAGCGCATGCTGTGATTGGCTCAGGGAACAGAACGCTGGAGCAGAGGGATGCTGGTCCGCATGTAAGGAACGAGCCCAAAGGCAAAGAACAGAAGAGCTAAAACCAAGAATTATTAGCTGGGAAGAGGCAATGCTGGACACTAGTCATGCCCACAGGAGTGGAATAGTTTACATCTGTCCACACAAATCTAGCAGCCTGGGCATCTTTCTAGACAAACGGACTCTGGAGGGAAATCCCGGGAGTGTGTGATTACACCGCTGCTTCATTGGGAAGAAGGATAAAAATTGAAATAGTAATCAGTTTTCAAAGTGCTTTCACATTAATGATGTAATTTTACCTCTACAATGCTGAAAGTTAAGAATTATTACACCCATGTCATAGAGGAATTGAGGCTGAAAGAAATTAATCAACTTGCCCAAGGAAACATAGCATTGAATATCTGTATATTAACTATACAAGAAATAGAAATGTATCAATTATACTTCAATTAAAAAATAGAAATATAAATCAGTGTTACACTTGTTTGATCATTTATTACAACAGTACTTATTAAAAATGTAGCATGATTTTAAAAAAATCCATTAAAAATAACAAATGATAACTTAAAAAAATAAAACAAATACTACCCCAAAATATAATTAATAAATTAAAACATATACTACAATGTGCTATAAAGTCATGACTAGCCTGGCATGTGACATGTGGTGTTGAAATTTCATTTCCATGGTCATTCAGTTCCAGCTTACACACTGCAAAACACATCAAACATTACTAATTTTGGTCATCCTGAGTAAGACATCAAGCAATGCAGAATGGCGCTAAATTTAGTTCATTCACGCCCGGGTGGGATTTTGCAGAGGAAGTCTTTGGAAAATGAACACATTTTCAGTAGACTGCATGTACTAGCAAGACGATCTTTATTGCCATTTAAAACGCAAGACAGAGGGAATATTTACATGTACTTCGACATATCAAACACTCAATGAATAAATATCATATCCTGTCAAAACCACAGGATGCCCAAGAATGTAAGATTTTACTCATGAGGCTGCTCATTTTATCTGATAGACATAAATGTCTGTGTAAAAGCAGCGGCATCTCTCTAAAAATCCTATCTAATGAAAGAGTAATATGCAAATTAACGGTCACTCTGCAACAAAAATGGTGGTGCCCATAGCCAGTCCTCTTAGCTCTGCTGGAGTCCCCCAGTCTGCCCAGCGGTAGCAACCCGGGGTGTCCGGCTGGGAGGTACCAGTACCCGGCACAATCCCCAGCCAGCGGTGGCACCCTGGGCTGGGGTCTCAGCCTGGCCGGGGCACACACCCCCTTGGCACCATCCCCACCAGGCTGAGGGGGCAGCCTGGGCTGGGGTCTAGCCTGGCCAGGGTGCGATCCCCTTCCAGCAGTGGCAGCCTGGGGTCTCAACCTTTGAGTCACACCAGCCAGGCAGAGATGGAGGAATCTTAAATGTTTCTTTTTAAAATATATATATTTTATTGATTTTTTACAGAGAGGAAGGGAAAGGGATAGAGAGCTAGAAAAATGGATGGGAGAGAAACATCGATCAGTTGCCCCTGTATACCCCCCATTGGGTATGTGCCCACAACCAGGTACATGCCCTTGAACAGAATCGAACCTGGGACACTTGAGACTGCAGGCTGATGCTCCATCCACTGAGCCAAACCAGTTAGGGCTGACCAACATGCTAAAGAAAAAATTCTATCTAATAAAGAGGGAATATGCAAGGGAGGGCATTTGGGGGTGACCAGGTTGTCAGGGGAGGGCAGTTGGGGATGATTGGGCTGGCAGGGGAGCAGTTAGGAGTCAATCAGGCTGGCAGAGGAATGGTTAGGGGGTGATCAGGCTGGCAGGCAGAAGCAGTTAGGGGAAATCAGGCAGACAGGTGAGCAGTTGGGAGTCAGCAGTCCTAGACTGTGAAAGGGATGTTTGACTGCCTGTTTAGGCCCGGTCCCTATGGGAGTTGGACATCCCCTGAGGGGTCTCAGATTAGAGAGGGTGCAGGCTGGGCTGAGGGCCCCCCGCCCCCTCAGTTCATGAATTTCGTGCATCAGGCCTCTAGTCCATTATAAAGGTTAAGTATTTCACTTTAGCTATGAGTTAACGTTATGCAAATTGTTCCTGACATAGAAGTACATACTCTGGTAGCGAAACAAAGACATGTGACCTTAGCGTTAGTTTATTCCAGTGTTGGATTACTGCAAGGCAGAAAAAGATGTCGTAGTATACTGCTATTACTCCTGCTCCATAATAAAGGTGATGTTTTTATTAAACACATATATATTGACTTTCTTTATAAACCGACTTTCATAAAATTCTTTTACTTTAGAATTAGCTTATAGAGATCTACAACACAGGCTCTGATTCGGATCCCAAGGAAATCTATTGGAAAGTCCTCCTGAGAGGGGCAGACAGCGAAATTTGATTCCATTAAATCAGAAAGGTTTAACTCCCGAATATAGAAGCATTAACCTGCTAACATACCCCTCTGCCTTTCTAACCGTTCAAGCTCACTCTATTAGGAAAGTGTTTTCTCTGTGAGGCTCCCCTCTCTTTCCCTGATGTCTCAGGAAGGGCACTATTCAGAACAAAATGTGATTAAGCGGTTTGGCCATGGCTCCTCCGCAGGATTTCCCACATCCGCTCCCAGGACGCGAGCTCTGACCGGGAAGCGGCATCTCCTGGCCCTGCCCGGGGCCTCCGAGCTCTGGCATTAGCCCAACCAGGGAAAGCCCACCAATGCCGGCACACCTGCCCCTCGCGACATTGGATCCCTGTGAGGCTGGGAGAGGATTCTGAAAGTGAGAGCAGAGCATAACACACCGATTAGCGGAGGGCACCGGGGGAGGGAGGGAGAGCAGCCACGCTGCCGAATGGAACAATCGGCGGCCTCTGAGGCGGGGCTTGGCCTCCAGCTCCAAGAATGCCTTCCTGAAAAGCTGCTCCTCTGAGACCCGGACACGTGACCGATGGACGGTCTGCAGGAGCCCAGGGCCTGGGAGCGCCACAGCGCCAGGTGCCAGGGAAAGGAGCGGAGGAGGCCCTTCCTCTGGCAGGTACACCTGCAGCCAGGACAACTGCCCCGAGGCCCAGACCTGGACCCGTGGCTCACAGTGAACTGGGGATCCTTAGAGCTGGGATCAGACAGACTTTAAGAGCGTTGCTGATCCCCAACTATCACAGGGCAGGATCCATTGCTGTGACCAAAACAAGGAGCACGGGTGTGTGTGTGTGTGTGTGTGTGTGTGTGTGTGTGTGAGTATGTGCGCATGTGTGTGCGCATGTGTGTGTATGTGTGTGTGCGCATGTGTGTGTGCGCCTCCTGAGAGAAATGATGCCCCTGCGGTGCCCACAGAGTGCTCCTTTGCTGACGGAGATGAGCAAAGAGCCCACCTTGCCTGGCCAGGTGTTTGACCGATTCCTGGTTCTGGCCACAGAGAGCAGGGCCAGTTCAGGTGGGGTCTGTGCCAGAGGCTGGGATATGGCT
Source organism: Pipistrellus kuhlii (assembly GCF_014108245.1). Taxonomy (NCBI): domain Eukaryota; kingdom Metazoa; phylum Chordata; class Mammalia; order Chiroptera; family Vespertilionidae; genus Pipistrellus; species Pipistrellus kuhlii. The sequence goes on from NW_023425583.1 coordinate 102,199, forward strand.
GTGACAACATACTGAGACAACATACACTGCACTGATCCAGTATCTCTGTTGATCAGTTATATTATTACCTGAGAGCAGTCCTAAGAGGGACGTTCATAGCATTACAGGCTTCCCTCAGGAAAGATAACAAACAAAGCCCAAGTGAGTGGAAGGAAGGAAATAATAAACATTAGAGCAGAAACACACAAAAGAAAGTGTAAGAAAACAATACAAAAGATCAGTGGGACCAGGAGCTATTCTCTGAAAAAAGCAAGACTGACAACCTTCCCCGCACCCATGGAGGGGGAGGAGCAGCTTGGTCAGTGGGCGCTGGCGTGGCTGCGGGGCTCAGGGAGGAAAGCACAGGAACCTCCTAATGGAAGGCCAGAGCGTGGCCACTGGCAGCAGGCCAGCCCGATGCCCCGAGAGCCAGGGGGCGGTCTCTCAGCGGCTGCCCGTCCAGGACACCTCACTGCTGTTCCTTCGAGTCTGATTCCTTCGGAGACCTCCAGTAAGTGAAATTATTTAGTATCTGTTTGTCTTTTAAAAAACCCTATGTTTTAAACTGGAAACCCGGTAACTGGTTGGTAGTTGGAGCATTTCCATCGTTGAGCAGGGCAGGTTTAACCGAGAGGCGGCCAGGTCTGGTTGGGCCCAGCCACTGCATTTAGGACCCAGTTGTCTCTGTCTTCCCCTCTGCAGCCTCAGGACTTTGGGAATTCAGAGTTCCAGCAAAGGGACCTCCCCTTTCAAGCTTGGCGTGGATTTCTTTCACAGGTTCTGGCCCTGGCCTCGGGCTCAGAGCTCCTATGAGTTTTATTGTCACTCTCTGATGCAGAATCTGCGGTGTCTGAGATGCTGAGCGTCCTGGACGGGTCGGAATGACTACAGCACTGGGGGGGATGGATATTGCTGTGGAACCGCGGCCAGCTACCAGTCTGGGGAGCTACAGCGAAGAACCAGGCCAACCCTTAGGAAGCTGAAGGAAGTCAGTCTGACTGTGCGTAGACTTTAAGGGCATCTCGTCTCTCAGAATTCAGTCATTTCAATCACTGGAACTTCTCCCAGTTCAAGGGACCATCAACAGCATCATTACCAAGCAGATATGTGGCTTCTCTGAAATCAAATGAGAACTCAGACCTTGGCTGACAATTTATCTGTGGTGTTGTGTTATAAATTTCAGACCGTTATCATACATGTTTTCTTTTAGAAGTTGCCAAACTGGCTTCCTAGTTTAGGATAATTCCTGTCATGCATATAACAGATCAGATCATGCCTGCACCTTGCTAGAGCAGACTGTGTACATGGTCTTCTCAGAAGCTATCCAGCAGTTTTAACATAATCTGTTCTTCTTAAAAGGCACCTGAGAAAGAGATCTAGGCTAGGCCTCATTGTCTGGGGCATGCCATTAACGGTAGTTGACAATGAAATGCTGATAATAAGAATATATCTGAATCTATTCTAGACCATACCAAAGCGAGAACTAAAATAAAGTGCTTTTAATATTCTAATATACTAGAAAATATGTCATGGTCTTAAATCCAGGATCTATCAAAACTCTGATGTCTAAAAAAAAAATTAAAAAAATATTGTCTAGAATCTGGAACTCTTGACATAATCAAATTATTTCACCAGATCAAAGGATAAAATACGGGGATGCCATTGTTTATATTTCTGTCTAAAATAATTAATAGCAATGATACTTTATAATTAAAAAAAACCCCTACTTAATAAAAGCCTATTTTAACTTTATGTGTAGGCTTATCCACTCAGGAGCAGTTTCATTTAATCAGAAAAGTGAGTCTCTGGAATTTGAAATCTTATCAGATGCTGGCTCGTTTGAGCCCTGACTTTCCTAAACCCGAACATGCTGCCGAGATCAAGTCAGCTGCGTGGCGATCGGGGAGCACATAGTTGGCAGGGTGCGCCGAGTCTGTCTAAGAGGCGCGCCAGGATCTTGCCAGGAGCAAGTAACAAGATGTCTTGATAGTTGCCTCAGTGAGCCTCGTTGCTCTGAGTAATAAAAATAGCCAAGAACTTTAGAGCAACGATTTATTAGTAACAGAAATGCAAAGCTCAAAAATTTGGAGCTTTCTCAGTTAAAACATTTGTATTGAGAGGCACTGAATTTTTCACTGAAATGGTATTAAACTTTGAAGAAACAGTTCGGTCATTTTATATAAAAATACACACACTCATCATATGACCTAGCAATTCCACACCTAGATCTTTACCCGAGAGAACATCCATTTAAAAAAGCCTGTATGTGAACATCCAGCCCCCAGCAGGAATCACCTAAATGTCCATCACCTTTGATGGGTCAACACATGGTGTCACATCCATGACGCAGAGAACCGAGTGCACAGTACTGGTAAGAGCAACGACACGTGTTTCCCAAGGGCTGGTGGGTAAACGGGAGGAGCCAGCACAGAGGCCTAATCTTCTTGCATCCACCTGTCTGACCTCCAGACAAAGGTGAGTGTCCTCAGTCGTTGCCAGGAGTGGGGTGGCAAAGGGATGACCACACAGCAGTGGGAGGACGATTTGTGGGGTGACGATGTTCTGCATCTTGAACATATAATTGCGTGTGCTTCTCCCAACACCTCAACTTTCTACCTAAAGAGGACACACTGTATTTTATATAAATGGTGGGCCAATAAACCTACATTTAGGAAAAAACCTGGGGTAATGGGGAGGGGGGAGTAGATAAAACAAGAATGACCAAGGGTTGACATGGTTAACGCTGGTGATGGCGCACTGGGGACCCGCTAGACTCTTCATACTTCTGAGTCTCTTTAAGCTCTCCCATAATTAGCAGTTAATTTTCTTACTTTAGAAACTGCTAGGCTTGTGCCATGTATACACCCCCGCTCCCAGCCATTTTGCCCCATTTGTCCCTGGGACAAAGCATGAAACTTGTGGAACTTCCACACAATTGATCAAAGAAAAAAGTCCACTGGCCAATATATATATGAGCAGTTATGAAAATGACTTTAAAGGCCATATCCAATAAGCTTATGGCCAGGATTTTAAAAAATTAAGTTCAGTAGAAGCAAAAACACTTAAATGTATCTCTGAGATATTTCTGTCAGTCTTTAGAGTTTATCTAACTATGAGACATAGCATTTACTTTTAACACAACAAAATGAAAATAATAAAGCTCTAATTCTTCATTAAAATGTTCCCTCAACAAGCACGTCTAAAGTGCAGTAAACATCTCCAAGTGTCTACTACATGGTAAACGCACCAATTGAATACAACCGAGCTGCTCCGGGCGGGGAGGAAGACTGCATCTCCAATGGAAATGGGCAAGGCTGGGGAGAGTGGGAGGACCGGGAAGGAGTCTATAGGCAGTCAGCAGCTCCTTGGCCAGGAGCAGGCTGTGGACAGGCGGGCGGAGAGAAGGGGGGAGAAGGGGAGCAGATGCCATGGAACCAGGAGGGCATGAGCAGAGCAGTGGAGCAGAGGTACCAAGCATATCTGGGGACTGCCTGGAATAACTGTGCAAAACCAGCTAACGGAAGGCTTTGTTTATAATCGATGCCTGAGCTGCTCCTGCCAGTCCATGAACATGCAGCTCACAGTGCATGTTGCTAATGAGTTCATGAGTGTATTCCACAAGAGGAGAAACTGGTTTGTCCCCTGGTCCAAGGTATGTCTACAGCTCTGGTCAGCCTGTCTGCAAAGGGTCATTGTTACCCATGAGGCAAGGCTCTGGAAATACAGTTCCACTTCCTGCTTCTATTGGAAAGTCAGTTTATACTTCATGCTATCATCATGTCTGCCTATGAACAGATGCATTTAAGAGCCACTCTTTCCAGCCTTCCTTGGGGTTCTGGAAGAAGCTGCAGAGGAGAGAATAATTTACTAGTTAAATTTAGGAGACTACATAATTGCTAATCAAGGATGACCTAAGTCAGCGACTGGCAAACCACAGCTCACAAGCCACAGGCGGCTCTTTGGCCCCTTGAGTGTTCTAACGCCACTTCTTCAAAATAGACTCACCCAGGCTGAAAACTGGCTTCTGCGCATGGGCCATGGAGTTTCAATCACTCTGTATGTGTGGTATTTTGTGGAAGAGTCACACTCAAGAGGCCAAAGAGCTGCACATGGCTTGCAAGCCGTGGTTTGCCGACTACTGACCTAAGTGGTTATCTAAACAGCACAAATTATTATATTACTTTTTATTTTATTTATTTATTTATTTATTTATTTATTTATTTACTGATTTCAGAGAGGAAGGGAGAGGGAGAAAGGAAACATCAGTGATGAGAGAGAATCATTGATGGGCTGCCTCCTGCACGTCCCCCACTGGGAATCGAGCTCACATCCTGGGCATGCTCCCTTGACTGGGAATCAAACCGTGACCTTCTGGTGCATAAGTAGACGATCAGCTAGTGAGCCACACTGGCTAGGCAAATTATTGCATGATGAAGTCTGTTTCTTTGCTCTACCTGGCTAAAATCTTGTTGCTGGCATGGTTGAGACCCACGTACCTCGTACTTAGTGAGAAGGAAGCTGCTCTCCTCACTATTCGGTGTAAGGACCCTCCTTTCCTCTTTCCCTTCGTCATCCAGTCCTAACTGGGGAGAGTTGCATCTTTCATCTCTGACTCTCTAATATATAAGCAACGATTTTTCAATGCAAATATTAATTCCACTGCAAACCACGCCAGCAGTGTTTACTTCATTATGGGTGGCTGTGATGTAAGTCCTCAGACATCTAAGAGCACACTACGGGCTTCGGCAGGGTCCGGCCACTGTGCTTGGTGGGCCAGCACCTCTGGGTCTCCGAGGGGGCCGTGCAGCTGAGTGGGTCCACGTTGGAAATACGTCCTTTGAAAGCCATCACCGGCAGCTGAAGTCAATTGGCGACACCAGGACACTAGCCAGTGTGTGAGAGGGGCCGCAGAGAGGCCGCCCCAGCGGAGGGAGCTGCCGCGGCTGGTGCGGGAGCCCATCGCCCGAGCAGGGCCTGGCTCCGCGGGAGGGCTGGAGCCAGGGTGCCGTGGCCGCCGGTGTGTCCTCGCACAGGCTCCGGGCTCCCGCCCGCGCTGTGCACCGGGCAGGGGGCTGTGCCCCCGCAGCAGGGAGGGGAGCCGGCGGAGGCTGCTGGTGAAGTGAGGGGGGGGTGTCCTAACGGGCTCCTTCCTTCCGGAGATGGTCAGCCACCGCCGGGAGGGTGAAGCTAGGACGTGGGATTGAGGAAGGCCCGGCGTCTCGAATCGATCCAGGCCTCATCTCCCACAGGGCAGACAGCAGCCGCCCCTTCCCTGGTGAGTGTCCGCGGCGACCCCACGGCCCACCTGCTGCCGGCACACGCGCACAGCTGGCCTCGGCGCTGCTTTCTCGGGAGGAACCGCCTCGGGAGCGAAGCGCCAGGGCGGTGGCATGGGCCACGCTAGTGAGTGGCTCCGGGTGGCTGACGTCCCCTCTGACCTCCAGGCGCACCCCGCTGTCCTCACAAAGGCGCCCCTTGAGAGCGTCCTTGGCACTGCAGCTCTGAATGAGCAAAACCAAGTCTCATCCTCAGCCGGGCCAGCCTGGCTCAGTGGCTGAGAGGCGACCTATGAACCAGGAGGTCATGGTTCAATTCTTGGCCCAGGGTTGCTGGTTTGAGCCCCAGGTGTGGGGTGTGCAGGAGGCAGCACACTGGAGCCTGTTTGAAACGCACAGGAGTCGGGGTGAAGAGAGTCCAGGCCGTTAGTCCTTGGCACCGCCGTGGCGATGGCACACGGTTACCATTAGCACAGCAGGGGGCTCAGCAATGTGCACACGTGTCGAGAGGACGCACACCGAGCGGCCCTGCGTTTCCCACGCAGCACGGAGCACCTGTCAGGTCCTGACGGCTTTCAGTCCCTCCTGACCCAGGATAAATCTTAACAGGTGACAGGCTTTGGGTCAAATTACCAATTCCCTGAGGCATCCAGGCCTTCGAATCCTAAGTATTTTTGGCATGATTTATATGTTCTTTAGCTTCCTTTATAATGTAACTGAGAGCTACGGCCCTTCTAGTGCTGCTCCTGAAATAGGAGAAAATGCCTAGCGTTCTGTTCTCAAGACCTCCTTCACAGAAAACTATAAACGATAGTTTTAGGGACATAAAGGAAAAATAGCAGTTAATGTTGCAAAAGAAGAAAATATTTGGATCATTCAGACCACTGCCTTTGTATTCTACACGATTGTCCACGAGGGGAGTATAGACGGAACATTTTAATTGCGTAAATAACATGTTAAGAAAATTTCTTAACAATGATCTATACTGAAGATCCATCTGTTGAAATGGGCATTTACAATTCTGAATTTTATGACCTAAAAGAGCCATGAACATGAATCCCTTGCTAACACATGTTCAGAAAATAGGAAAAAGCAGTCCCAGCATTTGTCCTGTTTACTGAGCGTAAATCATTGTTCCCGCTATGACCCTGGAAGTCCAGCCAGTGCCAAGGCCTTGTAAGCATGTTATCATACGGTCAGCTCAGCAATGCCGTCCCTATTCTTCCTCAGTGCTCAAGTTCTCCACTTGCCGGGTGATTTGTGGCTGTTTTTCTAAGGTGCTGAAGCCAAGGAAATAGCTTCTGAGTTCCCTCTTCTCACAGAAGTGCAGAGTTTATTCATTTCCAGCAGTTTTCAGTAGCTGCTAGATAAAGTTCTAAAAAAATGATACTAATTTCTATACGGACTCTAGGACTTATCTTGTCACCACTATCAAATTAAAAATAAATTATATTATATATTAAGAGGTCTCAGATTTTAAGTAAAATAGTGGCTTTATTGTTGCTGCAATTGCTTGAAATAAAAGCAGGCAATTCTATGCTGGTCTGAGCTGGCGATGAATGGTTAGTGGTTATGAATGGAAACCTCTGGGAACAGCCGGTGCATGGGGTCGGTCAACATGAATTCGCATGGGACTCAGACCTTGGGCATGTGGGCTGCAGCTTGCTTCCCGGCTCCCTCCTCCTCGCAGACCTCCCTGCTTCACACCGCACACTACCGAACACGCAGCTACCTGCGATGTCCAGAAAACTCTGGTTATTCCCACGCCTTCAAGCCTTTGCTAAAATTGTTTCTTCTGCCGAAAATACCCCTCCCCGCTGGCCTGGCAAAATCCTCAAATACTCCCGGCCCTTCACTTCTCCTCGAGAGATGAGGGCAGCCACTACCTCTGGTACCAGCAGAAGCTGCGGGCTGTCTCCCGGGGACCCTCCCCCCCTCTCCGAATCCAGTCCCGCACGCACTGCTCTTATGTCACTGAGATCCCAGAACCCACTACTTCTTTCTATCTTCACGGCAGCGTATGAGACTAAGTTGTTTCTCTGTCTGTGGATACCTCTCCAGAAGGTGCCAACACGCCTCTCATCCAAGGCTGATAATAAAAATCGAGGTTCCCAATCGAGGTCCATGCAGAGAGCCAGAGGGGAAATCTGAGTAAATCTGAACTTGGCAAACGTATAGGAGAAGTTTGATGGAAAGCGAAAACCCACAGGAGGAGGTGAGCATAGTTATGGGTACGTGGTCACTGAAGTAGGTGTGGGTTAAATAAATTCTCAGGACACAACTGGCTGCCGACCTCTAAGAATGTCCTGATGAGCCTCCGCTGGAGGTGGTACCTGGACCCACGAGGATGCCGGAGGAATGGGAGAGCGAGAATGAGGATAGGACCTTGGGCTTTGTGTTGTGGGGGTGGGGGTGGGGAGAGACCAGAAAGCTGGCAGTGTCCCAAAGAGAGGAGCCAAGCTGCAGTGAGTGTGCTCATTACAAAACGGGAAGACGCCTGATAGATTCTGGAGCCCTAGAGAGCAGATTCTAGATTTAAAGACACACTTAGGTAAAAGTGGCAATTGTGTGTTTATCGGGAAGATGAAGGACTATAACAACCGGAAGAAGACTACTGTTAAAGAAACAAGGACAATAAGGCAGGTGTGAGATGCTTTTGCACAGGTAACATGGTGAACTGCATCTAAATATGACTATTTCATACACACACATGTAACACAAGAGGTCTTAGAACCGAGCCCAGGCATATGACCCCACTAACCTGTGTTTCCGCAGGGTGAACAGACTTTACCTATGAATTAACAAATAGTAGTGATGCCTGTAAAATCAAACAACAGAGGAAAATAAAGGAGCAAGTAAAAACTATCCAGGATACCCCGCAGGGCCATACCATTAACTTCTGGGTCAACATTTTTCTCTACTCACTTGCCAATGCGGCCTTAGCATAAGCTTGTGTCTTGAATCATTGAAAAAAAGATACTAGTGTACAATTTGTTTCTATTTGTATTATTTACAAATGATTATTGGCCGTTTGCATTTTTTGTGTGTGAAATAATGTACTGCATTACATTATTTTTACATAAAAATGTATGTCATGTACTTAGCCAATTTTCTGTTGGAGAATTTCATAGCTGATTATAAGTGTGCTGTATTTTAAATCTTCAACAAGTATCTACTGAAGAGAAAAGACAGGGAATACGGCCACGATGCACCTAAAGAAGGAAACGGTATGGCTGGGCTGCCGGACTCACAGGACACGCAGTACAGAAAGGAGCTATCGTTTTGTGTGACATATGAAATGCCAGGAGCTTCCTAAAATTCAGTGAATTGTTTCAAAAACATGTCCTGGAAAGAGCAACATCGCAAACAAGTCAAATCAATTCCTTTGAAAATGAATATAATCACAGAGAAGCTGGCTTGTCTCTAAAGCCTGTACATTAATTAACAACCTTACGAATCAAGGCCTTGGTTTCCGGAATGTGAATGCTGGCTGTTTGCAAGCAGAATACTACCACCTCCACTCTTTTTTTTTTTGTCTAATGCTTATGAACCTTAAACAAATCAGAAAGCAGAAAGGAGGAAGTGAAATCTACCTTAAGCCACCACACAGGCATGCTTTTGTGTTTATTTTCACTCTCCACACTGATTACCACACAGAGCTGAGCAAGTGGCAGGGGATGAGGGTAATGCAAGAGTGACATAAAGAAAGGGAATGCTGAGAGAGAGAAAAGAAGGAGCTTTGTCCAGAGAGCAGAATATACTACAACCATGGCCTCTGCTCCTGGCATTTTTTATGGGGTTACAGAAACAGGCAGCGAGGACTTGGATTTCATACACAGAATTACATTTTGAAATCCCACAATGCCTAGCCTGATCATTTGCTACAGCTTTGCAAAATAAACCAAATGAAAAAGCATCCTCATATTTAAATTTTACGGATCCAGGAAAAATAGTACTGCACATGAAAAAAAAATTTTTTTTAACTCTAAACATTCTTTCATTACCTGTTATAAAAACCCAATAGGCTACCATAAGCTTATAATGCTTAAAAAATGTACAAGGGAAATTGATAATAAAAAACCACTGATGACAGATATTTATATCACATTCACATAACTATTCCTAATTATAAATTTAGATATACATTCCAGGATTACCCACAAGTATGTATTCCTATTAATACTTATCGCAGTTACATATATACATTGAAAGGAGATACGCCCTTTCACCTTTATGTACTACTCAGAAATATTCAGTATCACCAGCTGCCATGGAGGTCACACTGAATTTTGGGTGCTAATTGTGGTAGACTCATATACATCACTTAATTTAAAATAAGGAAGTCATTTACAATAAAATCAGCATTCTAATCTAATTCCTCCTGCTTACATGAAAACGAAAACAAAATTTAGTACGAGGCCATGGCTATATGCTGACTGGTATAGACAGCGTGAAACTTGATAGAGAAGTGAGTTAGCTTGAGCTGTCGCACAGAGCAGCCCCAGAATTCCCACTAACTCAATTAAGAATAGAGCCTTGTGCATGCATGTCCCAGGCTTGGGTTTGGAACATAATGTGGCATGTGGGGTGAGGTCAATGTGGGGTTAGGGCGCAAGAAATATTACTCTTTTAACAAATGGTGTTGAGTATAAAGTTCATGCTAAGGTACATAATCTTTCCAAGAGCCAATTTAGGTGCTTGTATTTTAGTACATGCAATAAAATGGTTCACAAATTCTAGTCATGGAATTTTGGATCTGCGTTACATTGCATTTCACAATTGAAACACACACACACACACACACACACACACACACACACACTCTAGAAGCCCAGTGCATGAATTCGTGCACCAGTGGGGTCCTTTGGCCTGGTCTGTGGGATCTGGCTTAAACTGGCTCTCCAACATCTCCCAAGGGGTTCCAGATTGTGAGAGGGCCTAGGCCAGGCCGAGGGACCCCATTGGTACACAATTGATGCTGGGGAGGGACTCAGGAAGTTGGCCAGCCAGAGAGGGACCATGGGAGGGCTCCAGGGCAGGTCCGGCCCATCTCACTCAGTCCCGATGGGTCAGACCCCAGCAGCAAGCTAACCTACAGGTTGGAGCACCAGCTCCCTGGTGGTCAGGGCACATCATAGCGACTGGTTGACTGATTGACTGTCTGCCTTCTGGTGGTCAGTGCACATCATAGTGTCTGGTCAACCAGTCAACTGTCTGTCCCCAGAATCTAACCCACAACCTTGGCATATCAGGGTGATGCTCTCACCAACTGAGCTCCGTGGCCAGGGCTCCATCAATTGTAACTGCCTACGTTAAGAACAATTTCTATTGCATGCAGGCCCCAACTCTACAACTGAACTAGTTTCAGAGGCTCTCATAAGAGTCCATGTTACTTCAAATGTCCAAGAAAATTAGGCTTTTGTCAAAATTCTTGCCTGACCCTGAGCTATAATAAACCAAGACTGTCATGGAAGGAAGCCTCTGAGAGTTCATGGTCCCAAAATGGACAGTTTCCTGACTGTGCACCCTGCAGCTTCTTAGATACCAGTTCTCTAGTGTGCCAGGAAGGAAAGTCAACCAGCCAGAGGCAGGGCAGCTCAAATCAAATTGAACCACTCCCAGATAAGGAGATCTGAGAGCATTATTGCTAGCACACCTGCTCTAGAAAGGCAGTGAAGAAAGCCTCCCGGCTGAAGGAAAGGACACCACACCATAACACAGAGAGAGAATCAATAGCAGCAAAATGGAAATTGTGTGCTGATATAAAAGACTCTAAAAATATTTTTTCCTCACAGGCAGTTATGTTTCTGACAACAAAGGAATTAAATTCAAAATTGTTAAGTTTAGTTCATTACATTTATTGAGAGTATTTATATATCTGGGCTTGTTTCTATTGATATAATCTTTTTAAAAAAATATATTTTATTGATTTTTTTACAGAGAGGAAGGGAGAGAGATAGAGAGCTAGAAACATCGATGAGAGAGAAACAACGACCAGCTGCCTCTTGCACACCCCCTACTGGGGATGTGCCCGCAACCAACGTACATGCCCCCAACCGGAATCGAACCTGGGACTTTTCAGTCCGCAGACTGACGCTCTACCACTGAGCCAAACTGGTTTTGGCTTGTTTCTATAATCTTATCTTGTGCTATTTGTCCTGCCTTTCCTTTGCTTCTACTACTTTCTTGTCCTTTTTGGCAAAATTGGAGGATTGAGGTTTTTATACTAGAAATTATGCCCTCTATTCTTTTAGTGGTCGCCCTAGAGATTGTATCATGTGTGCACAACGTCTAAATTAAGATGCTCTCTTACTGTTCTGAGTTAGGGGAAGGCTCAATGCTCAGAGATACAGCGGCTCCATGAGAAGTTCCTTTCTTTTTCACATAATAGTCCTGCAGCCCAGGTGAGCACAATGGCTCCGCCCATGCGGCCCTTGGCCAGCGCTGCCTGCATGCCATTGTATTGCCATCTGCCAGGATGCTGTCCTCTGCAGAGGCAAAGGCACATTGACATCCATAGCGAAGGGGAAGGGAAAATCCCGTGCAAGCCATGTTCTTCTAAGCTAGGGGTGTCGAACTCAATCAGAGAAGGGGCCAAAATCTAAAATCCAGCCTAAATCGCGGGCCGAATGGTTTACTGAACAGTCATAAACTGTCATTGTGATGGAAACGCAGCGGAGTGCAGTGATGACAGCGTGGTGCGGGCCACATTGCAAGGCCTGGCGGGACGGATTTGGCCCGCGGGCCTTGTGTTTGACACATGTGCTCTAAGCCAACGAGGCAGAAGTGGCACCCAGCACTTCTGTCCAACATCAAGAAGTGAGTAACATAATATATTGCTGCAACTCTGCCTGGGAAATACAGTCTCTTGCTGGTAATACCGACTACCGAGAAAGAAGGGAGAAGAGTTTTGGAGGGACACTAGAAGACTGGCCATCAAAACACCTCTGTCTATGCTCTTCCCATACATGGAAAAGGCTTTGAAGCCTCTCTTTGGAGCACAGTTCAAGGTCCCATCTAGTTCAAGGTCCAAATTCTCTTCATTTCAAATGACTCTGCTCACAGTCCTGGGAGCAATACATTAATAGTCAAGTTATATGAACCTGAACCCCAGCATATGATGATGGAAGACCTGTTAGATAATGAGAGGAAGGATAAGAGATAAAGGAAGAATGGAAGACACAGAGCAGTCATGGCCCACAGACAGGAAGAACACCGTGTTACACAGGAATGATAACGAAACCTTTGGCCTGGTATTAAAAGAGTGTTCCTGGGTTACACGTGGGTTCTGATACCTTACAAAAACCCCTTTGCATCTACAGTCTCTGCCTGTGCCTTCTAATGTTCCTCACTGTTCAGAGTCTGTGGCCACGTCTGATTTTGGAGAGAATGTAGGTGGCAGAGTGGACAGGGGGAGGGTACTGTTTGAATAGCCCACTTCTTCACTCTAGTAGGTTTGGAAGCCTGAGGGTTGCTCTAAGGTCGAAACAACCAAAACCTTTCACAAGATCTTACTTATAGCCTCACTGGCAATGCAATTCTCCAAGCCCCTTATTAGGCTTGGGTTCTATTTATTTCCTATTTGTTTATATGTCAGTTACCACATCAAATATTTTTGTCTTGTTTTTCTGAACAAAGTTTTTAAGCAGCCTTTTCCCTGACTTCTTGGCTCCCTCTCTCCCCTTTTCTCCTTTTAATGACAGCAACTTTGAGGCTCTCCGAACAATATGTTTAGGTTGGAAGGCAACCTTCTTAATTTGGAATTTGTCAAAGAATTGCCTTTCTTTCTTTGAGGAAGCTTCAGGGAAAGTGTTTGAGTCATCGTTTATCTCATGCTATTTTTTCTAATACAATACATTGCTGAAAGCAATAGTTTGAATGTGTGTTGGCTGCTCTTGCTGCTTTTAGCAAGGTATTATAAGAAAAAGATGAGCTAAGGCAAGAATATGCCAATTTGCAAGCAGAGAAGGAAGAGGATGAGAATCCAGAAATTTGAGCCTCTCAGGCTGGGAAAGCCAACTACTTCTGTCCCCCCCACAACGTAAGACCTACTGCCTTCCTCTAAGCCCTAAAGTTTGCTAAGCCAATGGTCCGTGTTTTAGGTCTCTGTGATTATTGCACATCGGTTCCAGGGACTGATTTGGTTAAGCTGAAGTTACTCTAAGAAAGACATCTACAAATACAAAGGGCTAATGCACATTTCTCCTCAGGCATTGGCCCCCAAATACAGTCAGGTTAGCAGTATGGCTCTGCTCTAGCGAGTCGTTCAGGGACCCAGATGCTTCCATGTTGCTACACAGTCTCCTACAGTCTGAATGCATATGGTCAAAGCAAAGTCTCTCCAAACATGAGAAAAGAGAATGGGAAGTCCAAGACAAGCAATTTCCTTTTAAGCAAATCATGTGACAGGTGACACGACTCCAGCTCACATCACAACGTGATGCATGGCCATACCTAGCTGTGTGGGATGCAGGGACATGTGGTCTCTGGCTGAACGGACATTTGCTCAAGCAGGAGGGGGATCAGGGTTTAGGAGGGACACCATACTTACAAATCCCTGTCCCCCCAAAAATAGATCTTAGAATACTTTAACTATGGTAAGCTCTCCTTCAACTTATAGGCTTTTGCTCAGAATTTTATCTTTGCCTTTGAAGACCCCCAAATAGATAACATTGTTATTTTTACACAGATGTCTGTGTAGATTTACGTACATGTTTACCGATTTATATACACCTTTGTTGAAATTGCATTAGTTTTCTTTTGCTACATAACAAAGTACCGCAAGCTTAGCAGCTTAAGAGAACACTCACTCACTAGCAGGCAGTTCCATGGGTCAGAAGTCTCGTGAAGCACGGCGGTTCTAAAGCATCAGAAGGCCGAGACCAAGCTGCCAGCTACACTGAGTTCTCATCAGGGCGCTCTGGGGAAAATCCTCTTTCAAACTCATTCTTTTGGTTGACAGAATGCGGTTCGTTGGCCCCTTCCCCGCTGACCGTCATGATGGGCCTCTCAGCCCCTTCCCACGTGGCCTCCAGGCAGGTCACAGCCTGGCACGTGCTTTCGAGGCCATGGATGTCTCTCTGCCTTCCTCTTCTACAACAGGATGAAAAGAATACATATTTTTATACGTTATTTATATGTATAACATACATACATTAGTTTCTCAACTGGTCTTTTAATCAGCCATGACATCTTACTGAGTCAAATAAAATCTTTGATACTTGTTCATTAATATTTGTATGGATTTGAAAGTTACCCTTTAACAGCTGCATCCCATAAAAAGTCAGCTTGCCACAGGTTGCCCTGTAGTAGAACTGCTAGTCATCAAGGCCCACAGATACATAAATGCCTACAATCAGCCTTTTGGTGCCTTGCCATTAAATCCGAACAATAAATTTACATTTGGGAAAAGCCTCCAATATGAACCTATGTAAAAAAATCAAATCAAGAGGAAATTAAGAGAATACTAGGAGCAGACAAAAAGTCTGAAGAAGTGATATTTAAATCCTTAGAGAATTTAAGGAACCTCTAGTTCTTGGTAAAGTGAAGTAAGCATATTCAACCCCATTCTTCCTCAAAATTACAACAACCAACCTGTGGACAAAATACATAAAGCAATTATCAGAAGACCCTGAAGGTTGGAGACCATGGGATTGAGAAATGACCTGTGTGGGTTTGGGGTTTTGTTTTTCTTCTTTGTCTCCTGTATACAGACTCGGCACAGACCCTCTAAATGAGGAAATAAATAAGTGAGCCCCAATGAAAACCCATTTTCTCCAGCCAAAGAACTAGCAAGGGGCGTCTCTGCAGAACAGAGTTCTTAGCTGTACCCACACCGCCAGCCAAACCTCATGGAAGAAGTAGTGCCCCTTCCCCTCCCCGCCAGTCACTGTGGCTAGAGCCCAGCCCTGTGCCTGCCCTGCACCGAGGAAAAGAGTAAAGAGCAGCTCCCACTCCGGTCCAGACTAGGGAGAGGAGAGTGAGGGCGAGGAGAGAGCTGAAGAAAGGCATTCCTTGCATTTGTCTGTCAAGTCCTGGGCATACCCCCAAGTGGCCCTGTATGACGCCAATGAGAATCAACAGTGAAGATTTTAAGAATTTAACTATGGTATAGACATTCCCAGGTTTCAAATGAACCTTTGGGCAGTGCACAGGGAGGCAGGCCAGATTTACACTGCAAGTGCCTTAGAAACTAATTTGACATTCAGGCCATAGCCAACAAAAATGGGTCAGGATGCATATTCTGAACCTAAAAGTATGACTGGCTGCTAGAAGATAAGACTTAAATAGAAAACATGGTACCGCCCGGCCGGCCAGCATGGCTTGGTGGTGACCTATGAACGAGGAGGTCACGATTCAATCTGGTCAAGGGCAAAATGCCCGGGTTGCTGGCTCGATCCCCAGTGTGGGGCGTGCAGGAGGCAGCCAATCGATGATTCTCTTTCATCATTGATGTTTCTACCTCTCTCTCCCTTCCTTTCTGAAATCAATAAAAATATATTTAAAAGAAAATATATTCTCATAACATAATACTCAAAATATACATAATATTCAACAACCAAAAGTTATATTTCCTATCAGGAAAATCTTGAATGAGAAAAGACAATCAATAGACACCATAACATAGCTATTGGAATTATCAAACAGGACCTAAAGAGTTAGTATACAAATGCTCTAAGAAGCAATTATCAACACTCCTGAGATAAAGGGGCCAAGGACTATATACATATGTGGTTATGTATGCATATAAACACAATAATAAAAAAAGAGTGGCATATTTTTTAAATGCTGAAGGGGGGGGGGGAAAGCTCTGCTATTCAGAATTATATATCAAGTGAAAGGTACAAATGCAATTAAATAGAAAAAGAACAGTATTACAACAATACTTGGATGCTTACTAGGCATATCAAATCTTTTTTTAGACAAACATCATTGTCAATAACAGCATTCTATATTTGAAATTGTAAGCTCCATTAGGGTAAGGATGGTGATCTATCTTATTTACCTTATATATTCAGTTTCTAGCACATGAAGGTAAAACAATTATTTGCTATTTCAATAAATACACTTGTGCTAGCATGAGTTTTATTTAGTTTGCAGTAGGAGTTAATCATTAGCCTGTAATGGCTGATTTTTAAAAAGGCATCTCTATAAGCCCATTATAACTTTACAAAAATCTAGTAGATATCAAGGGAGCAGGTGACACAGAGGTGGGGACAAGGACCATATATGTACTATCCTGATTTTAATACCCTCTGGCTAGTCACATGGTAGGTCTCACTAAAGGAAAAGAAAGCTGTCTATTATCAATGCATCCCTTTTTTAAAACAATACATTTTTATTGATTTCAGAGAAGAAGGGGAGAGAAACTTCAGTGATGAGAAAGAATCATCGATCAGCTGCCTCCTGCCCACCTCATACTGGGAATTGAGCCCGCAGCTCCGGCCAGGAATTGAACCGTGGCATCCGGGTTCATAGGTTGATGCTCAGCCACTGAGCCACACCGGCCGAGCCAATGTGTTCCTTTTTTATAACATTGTGAGTCTCTGCCAGAAACTAACAAGCTTAATTAAATGTCCAGGAATCATGCTAATTTATCCTATTTTCCAGAAGAAGCAGGAAAGACTCTGCTCTTCCAAGCGTTAGAATCACTCTTTTGCTTTGCCCTGAGTGGATCATAGCAATCACTGGATCCACAGGTAGAAGTGTGTGTGTGTGTGTGTGTGTGTGAGGTGTGTGTGTGTGAGGTGTGTGTGTGTGAGGTATGTGTGTGTGTGTGAGGTGTGTGTGTGTGAGGTGTGTGTGTGGGGTGTGTGTGTGGGGGGTGTGTGTGTGTGGGTGGTGTGTGTGTCAGTGTGTGTGAGGTGTGTTGTGGGGGTGGTGTGGTGTGGGTGTGGTGTGGTTGTGTGTGGTGTGTGTGTGTGTGAGGGGTGTGTGTGTGGTGTTGTGCGGTGTGTGGTGTGGGGTGCGGTGTGTGAGGTGTGGTGTGTGTTGGTGTTGTGTGCGTGTGTGTGGTCTGTGTGTGTGCGGTGTGGTGTGGTGCGGGTGTGTTTTGTGTGCGGTGTGTGCGGTGTGTGGTGTGTGTGCGGTGTGTGTGAGTGGGGGTGTGTGGTTGCGGGTGTGTTGTTGTGTGTGTTGTAGGGTGTGTTGGTGGTGCGGTGTGTGCGTGGTGTGTGCAGTGTGTGTGTGCGGTGTGTGTGTGTTGCGGTGTGTGTGTGTGTGTGTGTGCGGTGTGTGTGTGTGTGGGTGTGTGTGTGTGTGTGTGAGGTGTGTGTGTGCGGTGTGTGTGTGCGGTGTGTGTGTGTGTGGTGTGGTGTGTGTGTGTGTGTGTGCGGTGTGTGTGGGTGTGTGTGTGTGTGTGCGGTGTGTGTGTGTGTGTGTGTGTGTGCGGTGTGTGTGTGTGTGTGTGAGGTGTGTGTGTGTGAGGTGTGTGTGTGTGTGGTGTGTGTGTCCTGTGTGTGTTGTGTGCAGGTGTGTGTTCGGTGGTGTGTGTGTGTGTGTGTGTGTGTGCGCGTGTGTGTGCGGTGTGTGTGTGTGTGTGTGTGTGTGTGTGAGGTGTGTGTGTGTGTGTGTGTGTGTGTGCGGTGTGTGTGAGGTGTGTGTGTGTGTGTGTGTGTGTGTGGGTGTGTGTGAGGTGTGTGTGTGTGTGTGTGTGTGAGGTGTGTGGTGTGTGTGTGTGAGGTGTGTGTGTGGGGGGCGGGAGGGGCAGGCCGGAGAAGCCCTGAGAGCTCTCCTCTCGCAGGTCCCTCCGCCATGCGCTCTGAGTGTATTACTTCTGGGCGGGCTGCCCCGCCTCCAGTCCACTCTACTCCTGCATCTGAGGACTGGCTCTCCATTTGGCTTCAGATACGAGACAATCTAACAAGGAAAGGATTGGATTTCTGCTTGCAGTCGTCTCACTGCCACCTTCTCCCTCAGAATGAAAGCGGCAGCCCCAGCAAGGTTTTGGGACCTGGGTCTCAAAGTTAACACCTAACAGCTACTACGATTTCCACAAGTAATAGTAACGCTCAAGCATCGGTGTGTGCCCAAGGCAGAAGTCTGGAACGGGTTCTGCCAAGGTGAACTCTGACTGACAGACACCTTTTCATTTATTCTCCCGCCCTGCCGAATGCCCGTAGGCAGAAGTGGTTCAGTTGTCTTTCCTGTAAAAAAATATCTACACAAATGTCACATTAAAATTCTCCTCATGTTTTGAAGAAGCCATTGAAAATAGTAAGTAATGACACCACATTTCTGGGTATGTTTTCTCATCTCAAATGAATACAGCATTATCTACTGCCTCCAATAAAAATTATAAATGGATTTTTAAGCTAACAAATCATGAAATATTTCCGTTGAGCTACAAGTGAACCAAATGGTCAGACTTATTTTAACACCTGGAAGAAGTCAGCGCTGCACAGCTGGCTGCGAGCTTGTCACACATTCCTGCGTTTACAGTTACCACGCGTGTTCTCAGAGCACACTGACAAGCAGGTGCAGGTGGCCGCGCTGTTTGTGCGGGGAACAGCTTTACTCAGCAAAACCCAATCACGTATCAATAATAGCATTTCCTCTGGAAATTTCTAAATACTTTCTTACAATTATTTAAAGCATGCTTAGGACTTGTAATGGGAAATTTCCAAATATCACTCCAATTTTGAAAAAAATTCAAGTGACATCAGCTCCATTATTTTATTTTATTTCCAAAAAAGACTTGATCTGCTTAAAAGAGTCTAATTGCTTAGAAAATTTCTGTGGTGAAAATAGCACAGCCTGTATAACGGACTCAGCCTCCAGAGCATTGTTTTTGGATGTAAGGCAGCTAGTCTCCCAAAGAAAGCAAAACACATCCTTTTGTAAGAGAATCACTTTCAGGTTTTTAGATTCATAGAAAGATCTAAATTTCCATATTAAATTTAAATACTTTATATAATTATTTAGAACTTTGAAAGAAAATAATATTTACAACGAACATCACATGTGAATAATAAAAAGAATGTTTCACAGCCCCAGCCAGGTTAAGAGCACGATGCTGTACTGGCGGCCTTGTGTCCTCCTGAACCAACTGCGTCCCCTCTGTCCCCAGGCCATCACTCCTTGGCTTTTGTGTTCTTCGTTCTCTTGCTTTTCAAGGTTGAACTCCATAGGTCTCACTCCTAATCCATTTGTTTACTTGTGAACATTCTAAACTTCATATACATTAAGCAATGTTGTAAGTGTCCTTTGATTTCATTTTGTCCTCTGACACTGTATTCCTAATGATTCGAATAATTGCCTGCAGCTGTAAGTCATGCATTTGCACTGCAGCATTGCATGATGTAAAAGTAACACTACGTGTTTATCCATCCCGTTGTTGATAGACACTGAGGCTTATCTGCGGTTTTTCCTATTACCTAGTTTGCTAACGATCTTGCACAATTCTCTCAGTGCACATACACAAGAATTTCTATTGGGGATATAGTGACATGTATGTGTGTATACATGTAAAGTGTGAAAATTACATGTAATATGTAAAAGACTATAATATGTCAAATTCTTTCCTAATGTGCTTTTTATCAATTTACACTTTCATCAGCAGTATTCCCAACTGCTCCACAGCCCTGTCAATATTCCATGTTACCAGGCTTTAAATGAAGGCCAAGCTGTACCTCACTGGGGTTTGAGTTTTCACTTTTTCAGTTAACAATGAGGTTGAGTACCTTTTTGTTTACCAGTCATATTGATACACTCTTGTGAAGTGCTTGTTTAGTCTCTGGTCTATCTCCTATGGTGTTGCTTGTCTTTTCTTAGCTGAGTGGGGAATGGTTCTTTATGTATTCTGGAGATTAATTCTTTGTGAATTATATGGCAAAAAATATTTTTCCATGGCTTGTCTTATCACTCTTTTTATGTCTTTTGATGAACGTTCTTAATTTTAATGTAGTACTAGTTAAGCATCTTTTCTTTGTTCAAAAGTATTTTTCATACTGTTATCAAATATGAAAAAACATTTTTAATACAAAAGCTATAATACTATACTATAGAAACTGGGGAAATGTTATTCCATCTTATGATAATATACAATATATCTTATTAAAAACAAGTTAATATAAAAATTGTTGCTCAAATGATTGCTTAAATGATTATTCTTTTCTGTTCTCGATGGCAGCTCACTTACTAACAAACTAGTTTGTTTGATTGATAAATCTTAGCTACAAATAGCACAGATTTCTGGAAAGTTTATTATGACTTGTCACTTTACTGCCAGAAAACACCAGTGAAGATCGGCTGCAAAGACACTTGCAGCCTGTGAATGGATAATGGAGCTGAGGTCATTTGTTTATCAGGAGGGATCTGTGTGCATCAGCACAGAAGCATCTATGTAATGGAATGAGTGCGGGGAAAGGGCATTTTTCACTTTTCACGTCTGAACGTCATACCACAAGCACGGACACCTGTACAGTGAAAACCATGTCTGGCATTCTTCAAGTGGGAGTGAAAATTATTATTAAAATGTTAAAATGTTGTAGCTGTATATGGAATGAAAACTGCGATTTTACTAGAGGGCAGAAAAGACTAATTTTATGTTTTTATGTAAGGTTTGGGAGTCTTATAACTGCTCTTAAAAATATACTAAGCAAAATAAGTTTAAAGACGCTAAAGCATTAAGTTGAAAATGCCCATAATTCTTAAGAATTTTTGGAAGATCTTGAGATTGTGGATCTTGTTATTTCCAAAATGAAGATGACTTCAACATTAGAAGTCATCTGTGAAAATCTCTCATATCCACGTTTAGAAGAACAAAAATTATAGTTTTGGCAAGGCAAGGGAATGAACAAAGCAAAGAGTTAACAATGACAGTCACTGTGACTTAGATAAAATATATCTGGTTTAAGCTAGTTCTGTGTAATTTTCTAAGGTACATTAAGTTTTAAGTATTTACATTGGATTCCGTTTTTTAAAGATCCTGCCTGTGTGGGATGATGCAGCAAAGACATAAAATCCGTTTTGAAGCTTCTCTTCCTGCTTTGTCACATGATGGGGTCTATGAGAAATTTGGTGTTCTTAAATCACGTCCTGATTAAAATGTGCTGGCTGAGGAAGTTAAAGATAAACTTTGTATAGGTCAAAGATACTAGAATGCATGTAACGATTAAGGCAATTTAAACATCAGTAATAAACACACAAAAGTCCATACTGAATGGTCTAATTTTGAGCAAAGATGCAGAGATTACTTTTGCTGATAATGTTCGAATGTTAGAAAAGTCACTGAAGGTCACTAATAAAAGAACTTATACAACTCAACTCCAGGAAGCAAACAATCCAACTGAACACTGGGAAAGGGCCTGAACAGACACTCCTCCAAAATGTGAAAAAATGCTTAATGTCACTAATCATCAGAGAGATGCAAATTAAAACCACAATGACAGCACCTCGTACCTGTCAGAATGGCTACCATCAGTAAATCAATAAATGACACATGCCTGTGAGGATGTGGAGAAAAGGGAACGCTTGTACACTGATGGTGGGAATGCAGACTGGTGCAGCCTGTGAACAGTATAGAATTTCCTCAAAAAAATAAAAGTTGAACTTCCTTATGACCCAGTGATCCCACTTTTGGGAATCCCAAAACAATATTTTGAAAGAATATATGCATTCCTATGTTCATAGCAGCGCAATTTACAATAGCTAAGATCTGGAAACAGTCCAAGTGCCCATCAGTAGATGAATGGATAAAAAAGTAGTGGTACATTACACCAGGGAATACTATGCACAAAAGGAACTCTTACCTTTTGCAACAGCGTGGGGGAACCTGGAGAGTGTTATGCTAAGTGAAATAAACCAGTCAGAGACACACTCCATGATCTCACTCATATGTGGAATCTAATGAACAAAATAAACCGACAAGCAAAATAGAACCAGTGGCTTAGATATATGGAACAGACTGACAGCTGTCGGAGAGGATAGGTGGGAGGACTGGATGGAAGCAGATGAAGGATTTAGCCAAAGAACATACATGCATCACCACAGACACAGACAACAGTGTGGTGATGGCTAGAGGGAAGGGGGTGGGGGCTGGTTGGAGATCAGCAAATGGGGGGAAATGGGGACATCTGTAACACTGTCAACAATAAAAATAAAGTTAAAAAAACTTCAATATTCCAAATGGATTTTTCTGAGATATGCCAACAGATGTCTGAAAAAAATTATAATTAAGTGAACTGGATTAGTCACTGATAAAAATGATGCAAAAATGAGTTACTTGTAAGAGTTTTAAAAATTTTGTTGAATATTCGAACACAATATGATTTAATGTTTATATATTTGTATGGTTTCTCACATAAACATATCAACAAACCAGAAGAGAAATTTGATCAGACCATGTGTACTAATGATTTGCAAAATAAGTTACCATAGATTTAAGTGACTAATATGTGTACATATGCAAATTTATCAGATTGTTACTTAGAATCCACTATATAAGACTGTGACTTCATTAAGTAATTTTCTTATAAGAAAATAAAATTTCATGACGTAAATGTGCCTCTTGAAGTTTATACCAAGAGAGGTAGGAAAAAGGAACTTAAAGAATGATTGTTTTGCTTCTAGAAATACCTGACTTGGATTATATCTCTTTTCTTCCCTTTCTCTTGCCTTCTCCCTAACCTTAATCCTCAACTTGGGTGCTCATATACCTGCCACATCTTCACCTAATCTCTCTTAACCCTCTGACTGCTTTCATCTTGGCAATGCAATTGTGGGATTCATGCATTCATTCAACATCACAAACAATAAACAAACAAAAGTGGGTAAGACCTGGAACCTGAAGTCAAGTGACTTGCCTGCATCTTGGTTTTCACAATTAGCTTTTAGACCCTGGAAAAGTCATTTATCTTCTGTGTATGTTTCCTCAGCTGTAAAGAGAGGGTACGGACGATGCCTATCTCAAGGTTATTGTGAGGAATGAACAAATCAATGTGTGTAAAAGTCTTATAACTGTGCCTTCCTAACATGCAGTGAAAACCATATAAATGTCAGTTGTTTTTATTATTGCTGTTGTTGTTTTTTAGCATCTACTACATATGTGGATTATATTGATGAACTAGATAGGCAAGGCCTTTGAAAAAGTTCTTTTAGATGCAAACTATCCCAAATTTACTATCTCAGATTCTTTCTCTTTTAATATGTTATTTATTGATTTGAGAGAGAGAGAGAGAGAAACATCAATGAGAGAGAATCATTGACCGGCTGCCTCCTGTATGCCCCCTATTGGGGAATCAAGCACGCAACCCAGGCATGTGACCTGACCTGGAATCAAACTGGATGCCTTTTGGTGCATAGGATGATGCTCAACAAACTGAGCCACACCTGCCATGGCTCTATCTCAATCCTTAAGTGCAACCTTGACATCAACGGAAGATACAATTCCTAGGACTGGCACAGATAACAAAACCCATCTGACCACCTCTGTCTCATTTCTATTGCTATCACCACATTCTTGTCCTTTGTTTGGACATTAATTCTAGGTTACACATTCCCCCTTTCCATCATTCAACCTACAACTTTCAAATCCTAAACTAAAAGTAATTCAAATATAGTGAAGACTGATCATTACTATAGTTATACAAGAATCAGCTAGTTAGATCGCCAAAAAAAAAACAAGGGAACACCCTCTGACTGTACAGTCAATAAATTGTAAGACGTGACCCTCCCCATCGAAAGATAAAAAGTTCTTAAAAAGATACATGGCTGTAGGGTGGAAGTATTCTTCTTCAAAATTTCCATAAAAACTATAATGAGATGGTTTTAGGTATTTAAAGGTTGCTCTTTCCACTCCTTGTTAACTTTCATTTACCTATTTCTCTTCATTTATAAATACTGCCTTCAGGGAAAAGAATGAATAAGACCTTAAAAGAGATAAATCCTAGGCTTAGAATTCCATAACAGAAATTCATAGTATGAGCTTTCTTTCCCCCTCCCCCCCTTCTCTGCTCCCTGCCTCCAAGACTGAGGTACTCCAGGAGAAAATGGTTTTGCTTCAAGTCCACAAGAACCTGATTTGGAAGATCAGAAGCTCAAGCTCTGAGGATACAGCATTGACCACCTGGGGGGCAAGGGAAGAAATCACGGCTTCCCTCTGCCCTTCTGTGCTCCCAGCAAATGCTCACTGAAGGGTAAAACACGATGATCTGGAATCTTCCAGACACTCTAACTTGCAGGCCTTAGCAGGGTATCGGGGGAAATATTTCAGGACAGTGGAATAAGTGTTGGTAACAGATATCCAGTTTATATACAGATATACTTCTCTATCCTCTATATTGGGCTTTCATTTAACAAAAAATTAACGAGTTCAATGTAAAAATAGAACCATAAAAGAACTAGTGAATACATAAACTAATGCATAATCTTGGGATGAAAAGCGCTTCCTAAGCCCAGCATTGCAAGCACCCCAAAAAGAACAAAAGATGGGTGCTCTTCCCTGAGGGCTGGGGGGGCTGGAGAGCGTGCTTCTTATGGCCCCTCAGGTGGGTCTTGGACGGAGCCTCTGCTCTTTGCTGGTTTGGGCCCCAGACCTGAGCTCCTGACCATCTGCACCTCGTGGGGCTGCCTGGGAGCCCAGACACCACGTCAAGGCTTCTCCACGCTCCATGGGGCCTGCAAACATAGACACGCTTTCAACCAGCAGCACAGGGGCACCGAGGACAGTCCTGCCATCCGCAGGCTCCGTGAGGACCCCTCCTCCCCTCTGGCCTCGGCAGTGCTGCTCAGTGTTGCTCAGGAACGGTTGGGGCCATGCACACAGGCACAGGACGCTGGTGGCCTGGATCGGCAGGCGGACGTCCTCTCTGCCCAGAGGCTGAAGCTCTTCGTGCGCACGCAGAGGAGCAGAGGACGACGAAGCCGAGTCCCCAGAGCCGCTCCCAGGCGGGCTGCGTGGGAAGGCGGCCCCTCGTTACACGGCCGTAGCCACGGTGCCTGCTCTAGCCTTGACATGGTCTTCGCCTGCCTGCTGCCGTGGAGCTTCTGCTTCTGATCAGGATGCTGGTCCAGTTTCTTCTCCATGGCAACTGCCTCCGTGGTCTAGTGAGCTGGAGAACCCTCTTCCCTCTCAGAGTGGACAGCCCGGGTTCCTGCCTTTCTGCACAGGAGAAGCGGGGCTGCCTGTCACTGCTGAGGTCTGCACTTTCTAGAACCTCATGTGAATGGAGCCATGTATTATAGCATGTAGCTATTGTGTAAGGCTACCTTCCCGTGGCCTGTTTCTGAGGTTCCATCCTGTTGTGTCAGTAGATCATTTCTTCTTCTTTTTAAAAAAATATTTTATTGATTTTTTTTTTACAGAGAGGAAGGGGGAGGGAGGGAGAGAGAGAGAGAGAGAGAGAGAGAGGAGAGAGAGAGAGAGAGAGAGAGAGAGAGCGCGCAAGCGAGCTAGAAACGTCAATGAGAGAGAAACATCAACCAGCTGCCTCTTGCACACCCCCTACCGGGAATGTGCCCGCAACCAAGGTACATGCCCCTGACTGGAATCGAACCCGGGACCTTTCAGTCTGCAGACCGACGCTCTACCACTGATTCAAACCGGTTTCGGCAGATCATTTCTTTCTTATTGCTGAATAGAGTTTCATTATGTAGGCCTCAAAAACAATTATTATTATACTTCGAATTTCATCAATAATTTATTTGTAGACATTTGTGTTTTCTCTTGCTATGTAAACAACTACAAAATATTTTCATTTTGCTTCTCAGCCTGCAGACACTTAAATATTTCCTACCTGACCCTTAAAACACAAGTTTGCTGCTCTGAGACTGACAGGTGAGCCTTTAGCTAGGAGCCCCCCCTAAACTATTGAATCCAACCTAGATTTTAACAAGAGCCCAGGCCATTCATATGAACATCAAAGTCTAAGAAGCGCTGGTGCTCCCTGCCCCTCACAATTATAACAAGAAACAGCACATACTGGATATGCAAAAGTGTACAAGCTTGTGTGTATGTTTACTGATAAACACAATAGAGTCATTCACATCTATGACTTTCAGAAAATTATCCAAAATAAACTCATAAAACCCCATAAAATATATATTCACAGGTTGCAAATTCTAATTTTTATTTTAAAATTATCTCTTCACATATAAAATCTTCCACAATCTTAAGAATATAAAATAGTTTTTACAAGTTCCTGCTGAAGCATTTTCCAAAAGAGCAAATGCAGCACAAATGACTATTCTGTCTTCTATACAAGGATGTGCCAGTGATTAGTGGAGATTAACAGGTGATCATCTTCATGCATGTGATCAACAAGACCAAAGGTCACCAGGGTTTTAGTTTACCATATGCTGCAAAATTCACGCAGCAAACCCCCTTGGCCTGTGCTTCCATTAGACACACCTTTTAACCCACAAATTCAAGTTAAATAGTAAACCATTCACTTGCATTCCTGTTAATATTTGCTTAAAAATGTATCTGGAACTGAAGCTTTTCTCCTCTCTATTCAAAACTGTTTTCAAAACCAGAGGAAATGGATTTATATGTACTAATTTTAACTGTACAGTAAGCAGTAACAAAGAGCAGTTTATTATTAAACTCAGAGAGATGTTCAGTTGGTAATCATCTAACCAACAGCTGTAATCTTCCTGGAGTTCCTAAATAACATTTGAAATTAAATGGTATTTATGTAATACCATTTTAGATAAAGTTTCATGCTTCCAATAAAGATTTTAAATATCTTTTCCCTATTTATTTCATTAATGCTAGCCAGAAAATAGAAATGTGTCCTTTTCAAATAATCTTTTCCAGAATTTCTTGATTCACTTTGTATCTTTTTGCACACGTTAGTTCTAAATATACATCTGAACTCTAAATGACTTCTGTTCATATTAATAGTCCATAACAAGCTATTAAATCTTCCTTACAACAGGCAATGATATGCCAGAGCATTTGCTCTGCATTTTGGCACTTTCATGAAAAGAATCTACAAACATCCCCAAAATAATTATAACACTAGCATTTCTTCATCAATAAATATTGTGTTTTCTTTTCATATAACAAATTTAAGCAATAGTCAGAAACTATCATAGAAATTGTTCAAAAACAAGGACTTTTGGGGTTTATTTAATTTTACTTGCTAATGTACATGCATTATGCTCAGAGAGAGGACTTGGTCCCTTTCAGTCCCTCGGAGAGTCACCTAAGTTAGTCCCATTCTGGAAGATAAAGTTGTTCCCATGTTACTGTAAGATCTTAGCAGAATAAAATAAGTAATAGGACAGTACATCTTTTTGTTTCTGTTTGGGGTTCTACTAGTGTTTATTATTCTTCAGAGAGCAAGTTGAATTTGTGAAAAACAAAGCAGGTATATTATATTCTACAATATCTAGTTTTTAAAAAAGTATTAATTAAAAATAGAAAAATGTAATTAAAAGAGGATCACATTTAAAATGATGTGCCTCTCTGGAAAATCCAAATGGAAAATGAAGCACATAAAATCCAAATCTGACAAAAATGTTGAAAAGGGTGTGCTAAAATAAAATTCTAGTTAAATACAAGTGATTAGAGAATTTGCAGGTCAGAATGTGATAAACTCTAATTTTACAAAATCACCAGAGTGCTTCATCTGAGACAGCCTTCCCGATTGTCAGGCAGTGATGGAGAGAAGCAGGGATCCTGAATGATGCCCGAGTCAGAGCATCGGTTCTGAGGAGAAGGCAGTTACAATTGTGGAATCTGCATCTGTTCGTTACCACGTTGTCCGTTTTCCAGAACATGAGACTAGGCGGTTTTCACAAATGACGTAAATGGAAATGTGTTTAGAAACAGCTAAGTAATGTGTGCAACATGCAAAAAATGTGATGTTACAGCCGAAAAGGAATCCACTCTTCTTCACATCGCTATTTCTGTAGACTCCTCTTGGTTCTATTTCTATGGACTTTTTTCTTACTTGGTATAATTAAAAGAATGACTCAACATTCCTTGAATGTTTAAAATTTCTACTATTTTTCCCATTAGGCTACAAAATACCTTCTACCAAGGTGTATGGGATGGCTTGCAGAACCTGAGTGATTTTGAAAACGGCATTAGGTTTGCCTGGTGAGATGTGACACATGCTTAGATGAGTAATCTTCCTGTGGCCATTTCCATGTCAAGGGCTCAGCTTTGGCAATCGATAGACCTCTTAGGATATGTCATGTCTGGGCGCTGTCTCCCTAAGAGGATCAGTGTGCAAAGACATACAAAAGGCTCTGGAGCAAAGTGCAGAAAAATAGCCACCCTCATTTGTTCCACAGGGAATTCTGCCCCACTTGGAAAATGTCAACACTACCCCTCCTACCCTCTTACCACCCCCCGCCCCCCCGCCCCGGAACCCAGTTTGGGAATGCTTTAATAGATAGAAATATTTAGGCAGCAAAATGTTAAAAGTAAAAATGGCCTGGATGTGAAAACTAGTAAGTTAAAAAGTAATCTAAAGGAATTTAAGAGAAAAGAAACTGCCAGGAGCCCTTCCTCTTGCCATTGTCCATCCACTGGACAGATGTTTATTGAGCACAAGTAGGGCCCAACACAGTGCTCGGCACTGGGTAAGCGGTTAGAATTCCTGGAAGGTGCTCCCACCCCACCCTCACAGTCTTGCCCCGCCCCAAGACCAGGAATCTTTCTGAGAGAGACTTCTGCACATGAATAAATGCCAATTCCAACTCTTGTGCATGTTAACCTTGTTTCACAAGCACTGACATTAGTAAAGGCACTTAGCAATCAAGAAAATAACGAAATACTGATTATATGAAAGCTCTCTCAAAGCTGAGAAGTGAATATGAAGCAGTGAACTTTTGCCCAAGTTAAGGATAACTAGCAATGTCAGTGAAAATATCTTGTTCTTAACAATGAGCAAGAGATGGATGATAATCTAGAAATAAAGATAAGCACATGATGAAAAATCTTTGCTTTTTAGGAATATAATGATGATTCAGATATTTTAAATAGCTTTATGATTCAACAGATAAAAAATGTCATGGACCATATGATTTTTAACTAATTAAATGGTACCAATACTGCAAAACCCCATTTTTATTAGGGGATATGTTCAATCAGAATATAAACCAGCCTAGAGGGCTCTTACTCTTTAAATCTGGGATAATTTGAGCATAAAATAACTGACAGTAATAGATTTTAACTATAGAAAGACTTTATGAGTATCGACCAATAAAAGTAAATAAATAAAGGAGAAAAAGTTTTTTCTTAAAATAGAATCCCAACTAATAAAAGTGGTAGAAATGATAGAATTAGGAAAACAATAATTTGTCATGAATACCCAGCCTGGAGACTAACAGAGATGTGAAAACGGAATGAGACAGGGTCCTGGACCAAAGTGAGGACAGTGGAATACGGCACAAAATTTGGAATGATTCTTTTTTCTTTTTCCAGAAAAGGCATTGGTGGGACAACTGGCACAGATTGAATGTCTAGAGCAGTGGTTTCTAAAGTGGGGGGCAATTTGAATTTTAAGGAGGGCAATTCGAGAATGAGTTATTAACAATAAATTTTTGGCATTTCTTATGGTTCTAGGGGCCTTGTATACAGTATGTAAATATATATTGTGACATATTTAGGCATTTCTGTTCCCTATTATATGTCTTGAAACTTTGCTATTTTTTCATATCACTTCATATTATTATTATTATTATTTAAACAATTTCTTAGTGATTTCTTCTTCAGTCCTTCAACTGTCCTTTCGTTCTTTTATTTTTCTCTTTCATGGTGCCATGTTCTTTGAAAGCTTGTTTAGAGCAAGTTCGTGGCCTTTTAGGCCTTCTTCCTGTGACTAGGAGCTCACTTTTTGAATAATAAGAATTGTATGTCACAGGGGGACATTGGGATTTTAGAGATGCTTAGGTGGGGCATGGCCATAAAAGGTTGGGAACCACTGGTCTGGCACATTTCTGTGCAACAGAAACTTATGCAGTGATGTGAATGGTCCATGCATCCGCGTCCTCCTATACGACAGTGGCTGGATACCGAGTGCTTGAAATATGACCAGCGTGTTGGAGATACTGAGTCTCTAACTTAATTTTAATTAATTCAAATGTCAGTAGCCACATTCACATTTGGCTAGTGACTATCATGTTGGACGGCACAGGTTTATAGATTAGATAACAGCACTATGTCAATGTCAATTTTCTGATTTTCATAATTGTATTGAGACAGTGAGACTCCTTATTTTTAGGGTGCATGCAGTGAAGTTTTAAGAGGTTTGGGGGCATTTGTGTGTAACCTCAAGACTTTAAAAACTTTCAGAGGAAAGAAAGGAGAGAAAATGCTAAAGCAAATATGGTGCAGTGCTTAATATTTGGAGTAAAAAGCATACAGAAATAATTGTACTATTTTTGCAACTCTTTTTTTTTTAAGTCTAACGTTATTTCAAATTAAAAAAAGAAAAAAGTTGCATAAATTAGTTGTTTCCACCAGAACTTATTTATAAATGTAAATTAAACAGGTTCCTAATCATTACTATATTTTTAACTTAGTTTTTTTTTTTTTTTAATTGATTTTTTTTATTTTTTTTACTGATTTGAGAGAGAGAGGAAGGGAAAGAGAAAGAGGGAGCGGAACACAGCTCTGTACACACCTCTAACAGGGATGGAACCCACAACCTGGGTATGTGCCCTGGCTGGGAATTGAACTGGCCACCTTCTAGTGTACAGGACGATGCTCCAACCAACTGAGCCACCCCAGCCCAGAGCTTTTCACTTAATTGTTGCAAGGTGAGCATTCAACTATTAATTTAATTTTCATAAAAAACTCCTCCATCACTCACACAAGTATTCACTCCTTGACCAAAAGTGCATAATATAAGTTATTCTAAACTTTTGTAGTTAGCAGAAAAGAAAATATAACAGAGCTCATATTTCAGCTTGAGTACTAATAGCTAAGGCAGAAAAGGTATGTAAAAGTTAAGGTCACTCAAGAGAACACAGACAACATGTCGGACATCTCTCTGAGAAGGTGAACAAGTACAATCATTCCCACAGAATGAAATGGAAAGTCCTGTGATGAGTGAGATGTAGTGGGTTTGACCTTAGGAAAATAAATTGTAAAATGCCTATACATTCCAGCATAAGGGAGCAGTTAAATGTCAAGAATAAACACTGCAAAAGTTGTTAACTAGAAAACTGGGACAGTAAGTAACAAAAAGTATCTAAATTAATTTCAAGTCAGATTTCTCTTTTCTATATACACATTAATCCAGTATAAACAGGTTTCTACTATCAGTTCACTAAAATAATTTTTTCAGCTAGATCATACATTTGCTTTTCACTAATTTTTGTCCTTAATATCTATACAGTGTTCGATAACACGACTCTGCCTTCTTAAAACATTCTTTTCTCCTGGCTCTAATCATATATATTTTCTTATTTTCCTCTTGTCTTTATTCTGCTTTCTTATCCTTTGCATGTTCCCCTTCCTTTTCTCATTTCTTTTTTTAATTGATTTTCTTTTCTTTATTTCTTTTTTTTTGTAAAAAGAGGAATGGAGAAAAAGAAAGAGAAGCATCAATGTGAGAATCATCAGTCAGCTGTCTCCTGCATGTTCCCTACTGGGGATTAATCCCGCAACCCAGGCGTAATTGTTATTTCTAAGATTCGGCCCTAGGCCCACATAATCTCCTCTCATTATACACACTATCCCACAGTCCTGTCTTCAGAAATGACGCGTTGCACATATGGGAATGAATCCAGAAAACTCCCATCCTAAGCAGCTCCTGAAGTCCGTACCCACTGATGGACTCGTGGGCGTATCCGGTTAGCTGCCTCTCAGAAACCTCTAACTCTGCACGCCAGACATTAAACCATCCTCTCCGACCCTGTGCTTCCGCCTCCCCCGACACTGCTCTTCCTGTGTTCCCTCCTGAAAATGGCACCCCCGTTTGCTCGAGACAGAAGTGGGACTGATCTGTGTTCCTTCTCCATGACCTCCGTGGAAAGCATCCTCGCGCTGTGTGCATCCCACCATCTGGAGTAGATTCTCTGATCTGCAGCGGAGATGTTATCCCAGAAGGAGAAGGTGACTGTCCTTCCCGCGTGTCCAATGCAGCGGTCACCGCTCCCAGGCAAATAAAATGCATAGGAACTGCAAAGAAAGGACACAGTCCCTATTGGCAGGTGACATGATTGTCCATATAGAATATCCCATGCTTGATATGACAACAGCACAGGAGAACAGATGAGCCACTATCGTGGCCAAGGGACTGGGTGGCGTGGAAGCACACAGCTGTGAAAGGTGACACGAGGGATCCCCGTGGAGACGGGAGTGCTTGTACCCTGACTGTTTCAACATCAGTGTCCTGGTTGGGATACTGTGCTATGGAGTTGTACTGGGGTAAAGGGGACATGGGCTCTCTGTTTTATCATTTCTTAAAATTACATGCAAATCTACAATGATCTCAAAATAAACTCTCACTTTTAAAAATTCTTCAACAATGGCCTGGTTGGCATGGCTCAGTGGTTGAGCATTGATTCTATGGAGGTCACAGTTTGATTCCCAGTCAAGGGCACGTGCCTGGTTGCAGGCTTGATCCCCAGTGTGGGGTGTGCAGGATGCTGATCAATGATTCTCTCATCATTAATGCTCCCCCCCCTCTCTGAAATCAATAAAAATATATTTTAAAAAAGCCATCATGGCTCAGTGGTTGAGCATTGACCTATGAACCAGTTTGATTCCAGGTCAGGCACAGGTCCGGGTTTTCTGCTTGATCCTCAGTGTGGGGCGTGCAGGAGGCAGCCGATCTATGATTCTCTCTCATCATTGATGTTTCTATCTCTCTCTCCCTTTCTCTTCCTGTCTAAAATCAACAAAAAAGAATAAAGTCTTAATGTAAAGAAAAAAAACCCTACCAAATAATTCTGCCTGAGAAATGACTGTACTGCATAAAATATTTCATCGTTTAGCTCATGTTCTTTGTGTTAAGTAATTAGTTTTGATGAAGACACACAAGAAACAATTTGGATGAAACTGAAATGCTGAATATAGGATAACTAATTACATTTAGTAAAATATGTGAAATATTCATTAAAAGCTCTGATAACATGGAATATGACGTTTCATATTATTGCATGCAAAAAGATGCCTATCTTTATAATATTTCAGACAGCTTGCATGCAAGAACACTTTTTCTCTTAAGAACCACCTTATAATGGACTTCTACATTATTCAATTTCTTCTAGCAGTACCTTGACATTGTTGATCCTCGTTAATCTTAGGGACAGTCTCATCACTGTCAAGAGAGAAACTACATTGATGTAACTATCTGGTACTGGTGGAAATTGTAAAACTTTCCACAAAAATAACTAGCTGAATATTTCTAGATTTCTAGTTTTTTAGCAAATTAAATATCATTTACTTACTGTGATCTGGGCCAATTTATTTAAAATTTTTTGAGTTTTAGTTTCTTCATATATACAATAGGATACTTCCTATGACAAATGACAAAATAAGAGTATAGAAAAAATCAATAATTTCTGACTGAATAATTTCGATTCCTGGTCAGGGCACAACCTGAGTATCGGGCTCAATCCCTAGTGTGGGGCATGCAGGAGGCAGCTGATCTGTGCTGATATTTCTCTCTCATTGATGTTTCTATCTCTCTCTCCCTCTTAAAAACAATATAGAAACATCTTTAAAAGAACTAATATTTCTCTCTCTCAAAAAAAAGGTTCTTTTGGGGAAAGGGAAGAGGTTGTGGGAGTTGTTGCTACAAAGTAGCACAGTTGGCTAAAGTCATGAAAGGGAATTTGAGAGTCTTTTCTGGTGCAGGCCTGAGAGTGAGACACTCCTGACGGCAAAGAGCGTGGGCACAGTCATGTGGGGTGAGACCAGGAATCGGAGCTGTCCATCTCTCCGTGCGTCCACGTGTGTGTGAAATGTGCTTGCTTTGGGGGCAAGAGGACTGGATGTATCATCATCATCATCACTTTGGGATGCACACAGTGGCTTCAAACACGGACACTGTCCCAGTTCACACTGCACATCACTTCCCTGTATAGTGTCGGTATTAGATGCTAACCGCAGGGAAAAGGCAAAGTTGTTAAGAACAAGAGGCCAGCCGAAACCGGTTTGGCTCAGTGGACAGAGCACTGGTCTGCGAACTGAAAGATCCAGGTTGGGTTCCGGTCAAGGGCATGTACCTTGGTTGCAGGCACATTCCCAGTAGGGGGTGTGCAAGAGGCAGCTGGTCGATGATCCTTTCTCATCGATGTTTCTAGCTCTCTCTCCCTCTCTCTTCCTCTCTGTGAAAAAAAAAAAAAAAAAATCAATAAAATATGTTAAAAAGAAAAGAACAAGAGGCCTGAGGCCCGCGTTTAATTAGATCCAGTCTCCGCCACTACCCAGCTAGAAGGCCTGTCCATTTACTTAATGTCCCTGAGGCTGGATCACCTCATCATCTAGAAAGGGGACAAGAATACTATAATATGTACCGGGTTCTTTGCACAATATTTTTCATATATTGAATGCAATAAATATTAGCTATTAATAATAATCATCTTAGGTAAAAAACTGCTCTTAGAGCTTAAATATAAAAGTATTAATTACTGAAGTGGTATCTAAAATATCTTCTTTAATAAGGTGAGATGCAAGGATTAGGACATAATTAAAGTGTAAAAGGCTACAAGTTGAAATTATTTGCAGGAGGTTTTGCTCAATATGGTCAATTTCCTAAGAAAGTATTATGTGCTCTGTGCCACAAATATTTGATTAAAAAATCATAAATTCCTATTTAGTTCATTGTTGGCAGTTTTTAAGCATAAAACTAAACAAAATTATAGTGAATAATAGTCTTTATATTCATGAATACTTTACATTTTAAATACTTTAACAGTTGTTTATCCTACTTAGAATATTAGTCAATTCATGCAAACAATAAGAGTTTTATAAATATATGAATTTGTATCCATAATAGTCAAACACTTTATCTTTAGAAATCAAATTATAATAAACTACATTATGAAACACTTTAAGATTAGAAATTAGATCTCTAAATATTAAAACGTTTGGGCCTGCGAAGGAGAAATTAACTAGGAAATTCCATCATTGTAAGTAACAGCTGCACAGTCAATATTTAATCACGATATTGTGGGACAGTTCAGGAGTGGAAGACGGGATTAACATATTGCTTTAAAACATTCCATTACTTTCTGCATCTGTTTACTGATAATAAAAGACACAGCTGTTCTAAGCGAAACACACTAACAGGTGGAAAGTGCCAATTTGGCATTTTACATAAAACTTACTCTCTTCATTTCCTTTTGGAATACTCTAAAATCATACTCCAAGCACAGCTACCAATAACTCAAAAAACTTTTTATACAAATTTGGATTATTCTAGTCATTGAGAAACAGATATGCTCTTTCTCCATGAACTCAAGATTATTTTTAAACAGAGCACATCCTGAACTAATTATAATTACCCCAGATGTTTTCCATAAAAATGGTCACACATTTAAAACAGGGTTTCTTTAGCAACTGTTCTATATCAAATTTACTGCAAAGAGCATCAAAAGTATGAAGTAACACTATATCAGATTCACTGTGTAAATGACACATGATAATGAAGCTTGAGCTTATCATTTATTTTGACAAATACTCAGCTACTCTGTAGCCATATGCGTGTAATCCAAGGCCCTCAGGAGGAAAGCTAATATTTTTATATAAAACTCTCAATCACTCACCTAAAGCATGTCAAAGTAACCAAAATTTGTGAACACCATAAACGACACCTTTATAGTTTTTATTTTTAAAACATAACACACCACAATCAACTGAAAATGTCCTGAATTTAAAAGCTGACCATATTCTAGTAATTTAATAAACCCGAATAACTAATTTTTAAATTTTATAAATTAAACAGTGACATGCTAAGACTACCACAAAATATTAGTAGTGAAAAGAAGTGAAAAAAAAGAGAGGAATATTAGCATATTATTGAAATATTTAATTTGGCCATTATACTTACTTTTAATATATAAAACTTAGAGAGGGAAAGTTAAGGGAGAATATCAAAGGAGTCCAAAGAATTTCTTTTCTTTTTCTAAGGTAAAGATATTTGTCATAGCTTTAGAAAAAAAGGTTCACTAACATACATTTAGAGTCCTTGACTATGTCTATATTTTGAGATATAATACACCTAAGAAAAAACATAGAAAGTGTGAACATTTTGCTTAAGATTATACAAAGCATTGAAATCTTCCCTCAACAGTTCCTTTTCCTTGTAAGCCCAGGTACAGATGATTTTACACTTAAATACTCCACGGCTTTGTAGTAAAGTGCCCTGAGTCAGGTCCTTTTGTTACAATAGTTTTTCCAGTCTTTTGGAAATGAATTAAAGTCAATGAAAATTCTATTAGTTTGCTGTTTAAGTTTTTAAAAAATTCTTTATTGTTTCAAGTATTACACAAGTCTCCTTTTCCCCCCATTGACTTCTCCCCAGCTGCCCCCAACTCCCTAGAAAATGCCCTCACCGCCCCCCCCCCCCCCAATCAGTGTCCATTGTCTATGCTCATGTGCATGCATACAAGTCCCCTGGTTGATCTCTTACCCCCTCACTCTCTGCCTACCCTCATGGGTTGGACAGTCTGTTCGATGCACAGCTGAGCCACACCAGCCAGGCTAGATTGACATATGAGGTGACTGCGTTACTCGAAGAAACTGTTTCAGCGTAGCAGAGGCATGCTGCCAGGCTTCTGGGACTTGGCCTTGGGAGGCAGGTAGCCTCACTTGTTATAACCTAAAAGCCAAAGTAGTCATGAACTAGCCCAGACTGGAGACAGTGAATGGAGAGATTCCACCTCTTGATGCAGGAATGTGTGGATAAGACAGTAACTATAATTGTGCTATTTTGGAGCCAGCTACCTCAGCAACATTGTTGAGAATATATAAACCCAACTTCTTAAAAAAAGAATGATGTCCCATAAGAAAAGCCTCTTTCTTCTTGTCATTCATTTTTATGATCTAAATTACAGAACATAATTAAAATGCCTGGGGGAAAAGCCAAGTCTAACTTTCCAAAGTGGAGAACCATAAACAGACTCATGTTCTGATTAAATTTTAGTATATGTTTGAGTTAAAAAATGTATTTGTATTCTATCTCAAGAGCCTAGCATTTGGCCAATGGATTGTGTACCCACTTGTTAACACAAGTGTATTCTAAACCTGTATTAGCACCTCCTGAGAACTTGTTAGAAATGCAAAATACCAGGCCCTATCCCAGCCCTACTGAATTCCCAGGTATTTTTACAAGATGCCCAGGAGATTCATAGACATGCTAGTTTGAGAAGTGCTGCCGTAGGCCATACCCATATACCAGTATACACAGACTATCCTCAAAATTGTCATTTGGAGAAACCCAGAAAACATGCAGTACTCTTCTTCCAATTTTTGGAACAGTGAAAGATTGCACTTGACTTTGGTTTTAATTGTGAAAATAGCTAAAACTTGATGGCTCCTATAATACCCTTGACAAGTTAGAAACTGCATATGCAGAGAGGAAATGTTGTTTTTATCTGGAACATCAAGGATCATCACTATCTATGTGGGAAAATGTTTGATCTATAACAGATTTTTATGTGATTTGGGAAGCTAAGGAGAAAAGGCCCCAAAAATTGCAAACTCCCAAGTAGATAATAAGTACCTTATATACATTTAGCTATTTACATGTAAAAGCACATGGATTTTTTTTTTTTGCTATCATTATCAGTGAATTATTTATAATACATAGATACTCCTTGACTTACATTACGGTTACATTTGGATAAACCCATCACCAATTGAAAATATCCTAAGTCAAATGTGCACTTAATAAACCTAACCTCCCGAACACCATAGCTCAACCTTATCTACCTTAAATGTTGTCAGAACACAAACTAAAAACTGCTGGCTGCATAGTACACTGTAAAGTATCCGTTGTTTACCAACATGATCATGTGCCTGAGAGGGAGCCGTGGCTCACTGCTGCTGCCCACATCATGAGAGTATCATACAGCACACCGCCACCACTAGCCAGGAAAAGGTCCAAAATCTGAAAGTAGTTTCTACTGAATGTGTATTGGTTTTGCATCATGGATAGTCAAAAAATGCCAAGCTGAACCATTGTAACTTGGGGACCTACTGTATTATTGGGCAGAATAGCAACACTGTCTTGCAAGTTAATTTGCTATAATTGACTAATGTCTCTAGATAAAGTAAAACTTAAAAATAAAGATGCCCTTCTAAATTAAATAATAAATTAACTTTTGAAAACATACCATTTTCTTCCAAAAATATGATCAATCCATTCACAATTTCTTGCCTTTTCTTCGTCATTCATTTTTATGATCTAAATTACAGAACATAATTAAAATGCCTGTGAGAAAGTTCTTAACAATCAAGTAAGTTCAACATTAAAGATGTCTAAATTTTTCAGCCATTCCTTTGTCTTGTTAAGCATCTAGACATAAATGCTACCTAAAAAAATATATTTGAATATATAAATCCTTTATAAATAAAGATATGTCATTTAAGGGACAAATAGAAACTTGAGGTTGGTTTCCAAAAGGCCTCAGATCCAAGACTAAAGTAAAATGTAAACACCAGATTCAATCAGCTTTTAAAAAGACATTGTGTGGTTTTCATAGTCTGCAAAGAATTCAGGACCGGCCTGAAATCATACGAACTTCTTAGTACACAAAGGAATGGCAAATAACATTCCATTGTTCCAGCAATCTGTTAGCACCACAAATTAACAGAACAAGGAGAAACCAGTTTGGTTCTATTATGGCATCGTCCGAGTGTACACTGCGGTGACGAGGGCCTCAGTAACTGTCAGATAAACGTCGTCGCCAAAGAGCCTTTCACTCAGTGCGGATCACACGTCTGAATTCTCATTTAGCTTACTCACTTGCTCTGACTTATATTTGGCTAAAGTGTTCTGAACCTTATTGTGTACGTTCTTGATTCAAACTTTAATGGCTTTGCCAGGCACTGTGGCTCAGTGGTTAGGTGTCAGTCCAGGAACCAGGAGGTCATGGTTCAGTTCCTGGTCAGGGCGCACGCCTGGGTTGCAGTGATTCTTTCTCATCATTTATGTTTCTCTCCCTCCCTCTCTGAAGTCAATAAAAATATACTTAACACACACACCCCCCTAATGGTTTTCACAATCCTTAGGATAAGATTTCCCCAATCCTTAGAGGCTTATGAGAACCTTTATGATCAAGGCACTGCCTATCACTCTTAATCCCCTCTTCATTTACTCAGATCTAGTGATACAAAAGTCCTTGCGCTCACCAATGAGCTGGCAACTGCTGTTGCCTCTGGCTGAAACACCCCCTCCCCCCTTTCCTTTCTTCCAGTTTCTCCCATCAATTTCTTCCAGTGGGAGTGGATACCCCTTTATGCTCCCACAATATATACATGTCCCCATATCACCTCACTCCGCAAGTTCTCCTCCTCTGGAGGGCCAGGGATGTCTTCTCTCTGTGTTGTGTTCAGCACTGAGTGTGACACTCACTAAATAGCGCTGACTAGGCAAAGGAGTGAGTATTCCACTAAAGTGCCGAGAGTGGGTTTGTTATAGTGACTGCAAGTTCAATGGCGTAGGATAGAAGAAATCTATTTTCCTTTTATTCATTTAAAAGATTTTATGGAAAAAAAGTGGGCTAGCATAGGAGCATTTAAATATGGTCAGTAAGTAATGTAGTGGTTATTACCTGAAAAGAGGTCATTCCATTCCTGTTAATAAATATTCACAACAAAAAAGGAACTTTACGAATCTTATGATTGTGTACATGGGAGTCAAATTCAACATCTTCATTTTAGAGATGAAGAATTAAATGTTTAAAAAACTAAACTGGCCCTGATCCTGCCCACTGCTATTACCCCAGACCCCACTTAGAAACAAACGCTGTAGCCCGGAGTTGATCGAACATCCCCAAGAATGGCATCAGGAGTCCTTTATACTCTCACTTTTCCCACTTACTTTGAGCCTAATGACTCTTTACGGCTTATTCTCATTGCAGGTAGATAACAGTGGTAAAGAATTTGAGTTCTGACAGTTCCTACAATCCTAAATTTGCTGTGAAGATCAAATGAGATCATGCAAAGCAATCCACCATGTTCCCAGCAAACAGGTGGCAAATACCTGCTCTCATTACTGCTAACCTGATTGGCAGAATCCAGAACTGGAAAGAGAGATTGTTTATTTATTCTCCCCAGAGATTGTTGTAGGATGTCTTAAACAGTCACACACCGTTTCAGCTAGAAAATGAGCCCAAAATTTCGCTTAGGGCTAGTACAAATGTAATGATGCGAATTTCATCATCCCTGTATCTCCATGAGCTTTTCTCAATTTACTCAGAAATTAAAAAATATTTCTCCCAGAAAGGTCTGAGGACTCCAAATTTTAAAGGGGTTAATGAGGAAAAACAGTATTTGGGTTCTGGAAAACAAGGCAGTGTTGTCAGGAGAAAGGCCTGGCTACAGGGAGAATTCCAGGTATCACAATTGCACTTCTTATGTAACTCAAGAGTCTTGGGAATTAAAAAATTCTCCTTGAGAAATATGGGAGGTGGTGTGAGTGTGGAGATACTATATCCCTCAGTATATTTTACTTCATACAACAAACATTTTCATTGGAAATCATATTTCAATTTTTTATAAATGAAGTATTTTGATGCATTGTGGGACCTGTTTTTTGAAAGGAGATATGGGGAACAAATAATCTTAACTTAAACATTCTGTTAAAAATGTAGATCTTGCCCTAGCTGGTTTGGCTCAGTGAACAGATCCTTGGCCTGTGGATTGACTGTAAGATCCCAGGTTCGATTCTGGTCAAGGGCAGATGCCTGGGTTGTGGGCTCGGTCCCCAGTGGCAGGTTTGCAGGAGTCAGCCAGTCAGTGATTCTTTCATCACTGATGTTTCTTTCTCTCCCTTTCACTTCCCCTCTGAAATCAATAAAAAAAATTTTTTTAAATAGAACTTCCCATGCCCTCAGACAAATTTTAACCCCAAAGCCCATAACGTCCATATAAGAGGTAAATGGCAGAATTTTAGTTATGTTTTTTCTTCCTCTTCATTTTCTCACTTTGTCCCACTTCCTGTCTCACCAGCCTTTGAGCAAGGATGGACACTTGTCAGATATGCCAGCTGAGTCAGTATGATTTCTCGCTGCACAGGGCTGAGCCAGTATCTTAGTCAGCTCAGTCTTAACAAATACTATAGACTAGTGCCTTAAACTACAGCTATTCTGAGTTCTGGAGGCCAAAAGTTCAAGATCAAGGTACAGTATGATGGGCTTCTGATGAAGGCCACCTTCTCTCCATACCTCACACTGGAGGCAGGGTGCAGGGAGGGAGAAACGAGAACAAGCCAGCTCTCTGCTAAGGGCACTAAGGACCTCCTCTAAGGAAGTTACCTCTTCAGACACATCACATGGGGTAGGACTACAATATATTACCTTGGGAGACACAGTTCACTTCAATGCACCTAATCAACCACCCAAGAATATATGGATTTTCAATTTTGTTGCTTACAACCAATTATTATAAAGGCTGGTTCTTCAAAATAAAATGAATAGTCTATATTAGTTTATTTAAGTTTTCTACAGTTTAAAACATTTTTCAATATATAAACAAGCCAGGAAATCTTCACTTATAATAAGTGAACCAATGAACACTGTTCAGATAGTTCAAACACTGATTTATGACCAAATCAATTTCAACAGTAACTAATTTTTTTAAATATGGTTTAATCACGTAGCTTCTGGAAGATGAGTTAAGTGATGAAAAAATGGGCGACCATGAACACACCCTTTAATCTCATTTCCAAACTGCTGCTTCATTCTGTGGATGATGTCTTGGATGTCCTCCTTTGGTAAGTACATGGGTAACTGTCTAGATAGACGCACCGCTTCTCCCTGTGGAGAAAGAGCCATACATTTTTACTGCGATACACCTGGAAGCAGAAATATGCTGTGCCTGCCAAGAAGGAAGATAGATCTTGATTATATTCCTTTTTATTATTCATTTGTTCAACAGATATTTACTAAACACCAATTACATGCTAGTCATTTTTGTAGGTTATAGGAATACAGCAGAGAACAAGACAAATAAGATCCTGGCTCTTGTGAAATTTACATTCTAGTTCAAAGAAACAAAAAACAGAGAAAAGACAAAGAAAACTGCAGTAATATGTACAAATTAAACTGAGCAACATGATTAAGGTGACCAGATGTCCTGCTTTTGGCAGGACAGTCCTGATTTTTAACAATTTGTCCCGCAGTGTTTTAAAAAAGTCCAAAAGATTTAAAAGAATCTTTCCAAAAATCGGGACTTTTTTAAAATGCCTCGGGATGCGGGGCATCTTCCTTCCCGCCTTTTCTGGAACATCTATATCCCAAATTAAAAATCAGGACTGTCCCGCAGAAAGCGGGACGTCTGGTCACCTTAAACATGATAAAAATTGTGTGGTTAGGAAAAGCTTTCTTGAGGTGAGCTGACACTTAAGCTTCAATTCAAACAAGGAACCAGGATGCATGTATCATGGGTAAAGAAAAGCATTTAGGCAGAGGAACAGAAAGAATCAAGTGACTCGAGTAAGTGCAGCCTCATTACCAAAGGGGAGCGAGGAGCAAGAAAGGGAGGGAAGCCAGGGGCACATCATCCTTTAAGAGCAATTTGGGTTTTCACCAGAACACACAGGGCAATAACCAGAGGGTTGTAAGCAAGAGCCGGACAGTGCTTCTCTAAGTGGCACCTGGCTGCTGTGTGCACGGCCTGAGGCAATCACTGCAGTCCTACGGAGAGTCTGACCAGGTGACGGGAGTGGACACAGAGGGAGGTGTGAAAACTCCTGGCAGGAGCTGGAGGTGGTCAAGACCGCCTGATGAACTGGCTGTGAGGGATGCAGAGCTAAGGACCATGTCCCATTTCGGGTATGGAATGTCATTTTCTGAGACAGTGAAGACTGAGAGTGTGGGGATAGAATGGTATTAGTAAAGCTGGCTTCTTTTAAGATTTAAAAAAATTGTACTTCAAAGATCTTAAATCCTAACACCCTCTCTTGTTCTCCCACCAGCCGTGCTGCTCCTCCA
Organism: Pipistrellus kuhlii; assembly: GCF_014108245.1. Classification (NCBI taxonomy): domain Eukaryota; kingdom Metazoa; phylum Chordata; class Mammalia; order Chiroptera; family Vespertilionidae; genus Pipistrellus; species Pipistrellus kuhlii. Next base: position 145,524 of record NW_023425583.1, read on the forward strand.
CGTTCGGACAAACCCTGCCAAGCACTGCTGGACAAGAACTGAACTCCTGGCTGGATCCAACGCCAAAGTCCGCTCTTATGAGCCCCAACGCCGCCTAAAAATCGTCCTCTTCTCTCATCAACCTTCTCACAGAGTGCCAGCAGCTCCAATTGTCTTATCTTTTCTCTATTCCCAGATCCCCAGCGCCTCTCCAGCCCCTTCACCCGCAGCAGACAACTCTCCCAGTCCTTTACCACATGAATCATACATGACTTCTCTCATGTTTACCTCAAATCATTTACATTCACTTTCCCTGCCCTCTTCTGCTCCCGGTTCAGAGAACGGTTTCTCCTTCTTCAAGTTCATATCATGCTGCATCTTCCTTCCTGCCTCTTCTGGAACATCTACTCTCCAACCTTTTGTCGTCAATGTTTTCTACCAAATTCAATGCAAACATGCTAACACCTCTTCTCTTCCTTTCACACATGGGGCGTTTCCACCCCTGACCAACGTCTTCCATCCCCGTCTTCCATTCTCTCTCTCTCTCTCTCTCTCTCTCTCTCTCTCTCTCTCTCTCTCTATATATATATATATATATATATATATATATATATATATTATTGAATTTTTAGAGAGGAAGGGAGAGAGAGAGAGAGAGGGAGCTAGAAACGTTGATGAGAGAGAAACATTGACCAGCTGCCTCTTGCACACCCCCTACCAGGGATGTGCTCGCAACCAAGGTACATGCCCTTGACCGGAATTGAACCTGGGACCTTTCAGTCCACAGACTGACGCTCTACCACTGAGCCAAACCGGTTTCAGCCATTGTGGCTCTCTTAAGGCTATCACTTCCATTCAGCAGCCACACCTAATAGTCTTCTAGCAACTATTACCCTACAAAGAATGTAATTCTAATATTTAAATTTCTTTCTTCCCTTGAACCCCCTCCCCTTGGTTTCCTTTTACTGTCCTATCTTTCTCTGTTTCACCTAATTCAACCTGACCTTAAATGAAGCATTCCTGTGGTGTGGTTCTGATAGTTCTCTTTTACCCTAGAATCTTCCTTTAAGAATCACACCCAATATTACCTTAATATAATGGTAGGTATAATAGCAGTAAATATATTTGTGTCTAATCCCAAACACTTTCTTCCATTATTTCTGAAATCTTACTTCTTCCCAAATGGTTCTTCCATACACAAATATGACCCACAATTCCTTCACGCACACGCCCCTTTTCCATCCCTCGAAACCGGCCGTATTGAATTGCCCTGTCCGGGCTGGGAAAGTCCACCAGACGGAGCTCCTGGAGGGCTCACAGAAAGCCACGAAGACCATCTTTAGGAAAGATAAAGTGGACTTCCCTGCTGAGGAAGCCTGACCCTCAGAATGCAAACCAGGATTTGTCTAAAACAAAAACAGCTCATTTTTTTAAAAGGGAGAAAATAAATTTTACTAAAGATAAGGTTCACTTTAAAAATAATACCAGTTAACCTTGAGTGATAAAGGCTCAAGTAGACAATTACTATTTTCCGCCCACCACTGTTAAATGTGGACATTTAAAAGCTTATAATCTTCCTCCACCCTCTCTTACAACGTACTTTTTATTGTTGCTAGTATTGTAGATGTCTCCCATTTCCCACCCTTTACCTCTATTACTTTTGAATTTATTTTTAGCCCTCTGCTGCATATCTCATTTGTGCTAGAAAATTATAATTTCCATTTACTTAATAATCTACCTCTTTCATTTTCTTTCTCCTTTTTTGCTCTTGAAAATCACATTGTAGTTCTTTTTACACAAGTATTTGGTATTAAGATGGAACAATTTTGAATCCCTTCTAAAAAAAAACAAACCAAAAAACAACACAACAAAAAGAACTTTCACTACAAAAGTCTCACGCATATGGCTCTTCCTCAATATGTACTCAAGGAATAATGTTATAGTAAGAATCCATCACATTATACCACAGCCAGCTATTTTAAAGGAGTTTTCTTTTTTAATAGTATCTCCCTCTTGAAAACAATAATAAACCTTATAGAAACTTTACTATTTTGAAACCATTTATTATTTTATTAAGGAATAGTTAAGTATCTTAAAACCTTAGCCAATCTACATAATTGAATAATACATACCTCTAAATAACTTATCACTTTGCGAGGTCTACATTCATAAACTTCTTTTGCATTTTTGTTGACAATAGCATTAAGAATTTCTTTTAAATCCATCACGCCATAGAATGGAAGACAGTTAGCCATTCCCTCTATTTCTAAGTAGTTTTCAGCAATGGAAACTCCTAAAAGAAAAAAACACCAAAAAATACCATATTTATCATTAGTTTAGTTGTGTTTGAATTATATTCCAGAAAATATCTATTAAAAACAAAACCACTGTTTGAGTATTTAGTGACCCTTCATAGAATGCACTATAGTCAGGACAAAGTTCTGTTCCTTAGTTGGGAGAACAAATAATAATTCCCATAGAATTTCACATTTCCAGTAAGTCACAGTGTTTGTAGAAACCACGTGAGCTTTGTATCATTTAATCCCAATGACTGATGTTCTGTTCCATGCATTTGTTTAGAAGATTTCTTTCTTTAGAGAGAAAATGGGAGTCCCATGATGTTTATTAAAACAAAAACTGCTCTAAGTGTTTTCACGACTGCTGCTGTTCAAGTTCAAGCCTATTGGTTTAATACCTAACTTAAAGGCATGGCTTATTCAATGATTATTAATACATAGCAATTTTCTTTTCCAGCTTTATTGAAATGTAACTGACGTAACATTATATAAGTTTAAGGTATACCAAGTACTCATTTGATATACATGTTGCAAAATGGTTACCACCATAGTGAGTAGCTTATGAATATAGTAGAGGCACAAGGCACGAAATCCGTGCAAGAGTAGGCCTTCCTTCCCCCGGCCACCAGCAGGCACCCGGGACCCGGGCTTCCCACGCAGCCCCAGCTTCGTCTGAAAGGACATCTGATCTAATTAGCATATTGTGCTTTTATTATTATAGATTATTATATATTAGTAATTTGAGGAAATGAAATGCTAATGTTTATTGAATATATCTTATTAGGATAATATGTAAAATTGACATGTTATGTATTATTTAAGCTATTCTAAATAATTTAATGATTAAAATAAAACTAAAACCCAGCTATATCATTGAATATAAAACTAGGTAAAATATTCATAATAGCATATATTCACTCCAAAGCATCAAATTTTGCATTGGAATGCATGTTATGATTTTGGAAAATAGCAGAATTGTTTTCTTTGGCTTTATCTGTGTGACAATATTCTTTTTTTTTTTTTAATATATTTTATTGATTTTATACAGAGAGGAAGGGAGAGAGATAGAGAGTTAGAAATATCGATGAGAGAGAGTCATCGATCAGCTGCCTCTTGCACACCCCCTACTGAAGATATGCCCCCAACCAAGGTACATGGCCTTGACCGAATCGAACCCGGGACCCTTCAGTCCCCAAGCCGACACTCTATCCACTGAGCCACACCGGGTCCCGGCATCTGTGTGACAATATTCTTAATATTGAAGTCCATAGAATGTTACTTTGAAGTAAAGAAAATGAGACAGTCCAAAGCTGGAAAGTGGTATAAATGAGCTATAAATGGATGGACAAAAAAAAAAAAAAAAAAAAGAGTGATGTAGCTTGAAGAGCTTCAGAATCTGACATGGCGATGATCCTATCCCTAGCCTGTTCTCACTTGGACCAGTTGTGTGATGTGACGGCAGGTGCATTAGTGGCACACTGAACAGAGCAGGCACCCTACTGCTCTGCCTGGGAAGCTACTGACGACGAGAATATGAACAAGTAAGATCAGCCAGTAGGTGATCCAATACAGACTCAGTGAATGGAGACAAAATGAGAGTTTGAGCAACCAGGGGAACTTAAGTAGGACTTGAGACAGGAGTTAGACAGGCAAAAAGGAGATAGCAGAATATTCTAGTTCACATCTTACATATACACAGACATGGAAATTCACAAAAATATCAGTCAAGAGATTTGTTACTAACGTGAATTGATTGAAAAGCCTAATGCCGACTATATTTGCCCTGAAAAACTGTACACATTTCAAAGAATTACTTGTGGACATGGGTAAAGAGCATTTGGCAACAGATGAGGAAATCGAGCATTATTCTGTGCTTGTAAAATTCAGATAGAAAAAACTAAGATATCTGGAACCATGTCACTATAAACTTTCAAGACATTTCTATAAAATTCTGTGAAATGCTTCCCAATTTTCAAAGAAAATACTTCAAATTAATAAGTGGTTTGACAAGTTTTCACTTCCTAAAATATGGAATTCTTATTGGTGCAGGAACAAAAAACTATGCCATTGATAAGCAAAGTTTTTAGGGTCACATTCAGAATCTTTTCCCTCAGAGTCAGAAGTATTCTTCCTATCTTTCATTGCCTGTATCCAATGATGTTTTGTAAAAACTGGCAAATTGTTGATCGAAATTAAGTCCAATACAACAAAACTCTCACTAAAAGAAAAAGAAATGGGCTTTAAGAAACACCTGGCATAAAAATTAATGAAGAAAAATAACCAAAAATTTAAGAAAGAAAATGTGAAGGTTTTTAATTTGATCTGTTATTGACAAGATATGCTCATGATAATCTGTTAACTCCAAACTAATCAAGTCAGTTTGCAGATGACCGTCTTAGTGATTTTTACACCTTAGGTACCATGCAAAAAGCACTGGCATTCAGTCAGACTTAAAAAAACACTATCTTCCAGCTGAGAGCTGACAGCATCTGTCAGAAACTCACTGATAGCTCAAAAATAAACATGCTCTTGGAATACAGCAGTTACTCTAAATTTGTTTTTAAAAAATTGCTGTGATGACATCTTTCAAGAAAAAAATGGCACCAGCCACCAACACCAAAGAGGTAATTAGTAAAGTAGAATTAAGAAAAAATGTCTTGCTACACACACACACACACACACACACACACACCTTGTTTCACACTGCAAATCAATTAAAAATGTGCCAGGGTCCTGAAGAAGATTTCTAGAAGGGTTAAAAGAAATGACTGTCAGTTCAGGCCAGAGAGGAGTGCAAAAGGATGGGAAGAAAGGAGAGTATCTGAACACCTAGCATTCCACTGCTGCATGCTATGCTGACCGTATCTGTAAGTGCTTTGGCTAGCTGCTCACTACTTCATGATCTAAGTATCTCAATTTTAACTGGAAAGCAATAGAACAAATTCATTAAGACCAGGCTCTAAAAGGTAGATTACATGGGTTCAAATCCTGGTTCTACCTCTGTGAACCTTTAAGCAAACTTAACTTCTCTATGCTTTGATTTTACCACCTATAAAACGGGGCCAGCAATAGAGCTTCATAGGGCTATTAGAATAATAAATTAATACATTTAATATTAAGAATATTCAATAATTACTAGTTGATATTGATGAAGAAATATCTAGGCTAACTCACTTTTCCATAAACAATGTTTAAATGGCAGAGTTGAAATTTAGACACTCTTTACTCCAAATCTACATCCAAGACAAGGCAGTGAGGAGGTAAGAAGTTTAGGTAGGTATCCTTAAAACTGAAAAAGCCAAGTAAAATTAAAGTTTAGAACACCAAAGTATTTTCAGTTTATACCCAATTTCATGGTTTTGTACATTGTTTTGTACACGTATTTTCTTTTGAGATCTCAATAAAACATTCCTTTAAAAATCGTCAACACTGTTTTGGTTGAACTTTGTTTTTCTACACTTTGGTCACAAGTTTAGGAGTGGGTGGAGGAAGGAACAGTATCATCACTCTTGGTGGTGCCTTTGTGACCGCTGGTGCCAGGACAGAAGGCGGTGAAGCCGGTGTAGGAAGCTAGGACAGAAGGCGGTGAAGCCAGAAACTATGAAAGGACGGAGAAAGGGCCAGCCAGGAAAAACTGAAGTCTCCTAACCAGAGGAGCCTTTTTTCTCCCCACTCAGTGAATTTCCACACCAACAAACAGTGCTATCACAGTCTTTTTAGCAAAGCCAGGGATCAAATCATCTGCTCTAATAGTAAGAGGGCTGGTGTTACACATGTAAATGCAAAGCAACAGCATGATTTAAGAAGAACAGGCCCGTTTTTGTAATGCTGCTCCAGGAGCTACAGATTTACCTCTGCTTTATCATCTAAACAAGCATTTAATAACTAGTTAGAGCAGGCATTTGAATATTGTGACAAAGAATGGCAAAAACTGAAACTACTTGACTAGTTATGGAAATGCAAACTCAAGCCAACAGAATGAAAGAGATACCAAACTTGCTTATTTCAGACTGATGTGACATGTCTGAAATATGACTGTTTTTACGTGGCTAATGTACTTTTAGTGAGACAAAAATACACCCATGATACCTCTAAATTATGAAACCCAAATGTGTCTCCTGGAACAAGATTTATTTTTCCAAGTCAGGAAATATTAAACCACATCATACCTGGTATCAATTTTATCTTGAAACCATTTGCTGTAAGACGAGGATCGGACAGGTAAGTTGATCCACTGTAGCTTTGGTCACCTGCTGTCATTTTATATAAAATCTCTAAATAATGAGATCCATTAAAAAGACTGAAAAAGAAATAACTGTCCTTTAACTTATTAAATATGTAAAATAAAATTAAAAATTTTATGGTAAATAGTTAATCTAAGGGCCTTTTAAAAAGTGTTATTAGTAACCAAAATACAAAGGTATCAGTAACCCTGTAAGGAAGTTTATTTTTTTACATTTCTGTTAATATTTTATAGAAGACCTACCACATACAACATATAGGAGGAATAATATATACAAAAGGCAGTTTCTATTTTCTACGATGTTATAAATAAAATGTAAAATAAACAAGTGTGCTCCCTCAATATAATACAAATGAAAACTATACCTATAAATGCATTTATACCTTTAGACAGACACATAATATATTGCCAACCTATTCAAGTGGTACAGCCTCCATAATTTCCAGTTGTTAGTCAATAGTAAAAGGATAAGCATATATATCTTCTTCCAGGAGCTTATAATGCAGTAATTCGGAGCCTGGGAGAGCTTCCTTCAGGTATGGCATGTTTGCCAACAGTGGCGTACGGATGGCAAGGGCTGTGAGCAAAATTGTGAGGTAGCCGGAGATCTGCTAGGGCACAAGCTCGCCTTTCACATGGGTTACAGGCTCACAGTGCTCAAACATGTGCCTACAACAAAGTGTCTGCTGGGCGGGCATGACAGGTACGTTTCCCATTCAGCCACTGAGTGTGTGAGCGCCCAGCAGGTGACGGACACGGTCTTAGGGGTGCAGGGCTCTGTTGTTTGTGTACAAGGTTTTAAGCGGCTGTTTCTTCATTACAACCTGGACCGCAGAGAAAGCTAGTGAAGACATGATGTTTTTGCCTATCATCTCTGAAAGGTAAAGGACCCCATGGCCGTGACAGCAGATGCAGAGTGCAAACTAGCTACACCCAGAAAGTCAGTCTGAGCCAGTGGTGGAGATGATGCGGCACAGCAGCAAATGGTGCAGGCTCTACAGTTCCTGTCTGGATCCAACCATGCATTAGCCACGTGAGCCTAGGTAAGTGACTTACCAGTTCTATGGCTCAGCCTCTCCACCTATAAATACGGATAATGACAGGCCCTCTCTCTCATCAGGTATGAAGATCATGCAAGCAAAGGGCTTAGAAAAGCTCTTCCATACGTAAGTGCTCAATAAGTATTAGCCGTGGTTGAGCTCCTGCTTTGTTTACAGCTCTCTAAATTGCTCCCTTCAGAGACGCTACACAACCCTCAGGAGGATTCCAGTGAGAAAACTGAGCCAATCCAAAATTACCCTGTCCATAGCTCAGTTCTGAAAAACTTACATTACTAACTGTAAAGGGGACATCACATTTCAGAAAACTCCAGATACACGTAAAGGTGGCAAAATCTTGAAAATTGTTAATAAAGGTATTCATTGTACAATTCTATTTCGGTATATTCTTTAAATGTTTAACAGCACACAACAAAGAAGAATCATGGCAACCTCACTTCAAAATTACCCTAGGTAAGTCACTAATGTACAAGAGGAGAATTAAGCTTCATATTTATTAATTGCAGAACTACGTAGAATATTTTAAAATTATTTACTTAAAAGCAATTACTTCCACTAGAGATAAGAAATAAAGTTTTTAAAAGATTTCTTTAAATAAACACCACTTTTCCCTATTAGGAAACACTTTCAACTTTTTACCTCCAATTTCTAATCTAGTATGGATTAATAAATGTTTTTAGAGTAAAAAATATTATATTACTTCACCATACCTCTCTGTTAATATAATTGGTTTTTCCAACGGTTGTGCAGGAAGTTTATGATTCTCAAGAAGTCTTTTAAATAGCAGGGCTTCTTCCACTCTGTATGGATTTAACAACATTACCTCTGTTTTGGATGTAATTAGCCACGCATCAGGAAATTTGAGATTGTGGATTAAGCAAAGTTCGTCCTTTTCTTCTAGTTCAAATTTCTTATGTTTCTCTACATTTTTTTTAAAGTTTTCCATAGAAAAGTGAATTTGAACTGTTTTAATGGTTTCACTCTTTTTTTTTTCAATCTGGGACTGGAAAAGCTCATCAAGTTTTGGCTGATTAGATAATGACGTTTTCAATTTGTGCTTCTGCGCCAAGCTCCATGAGCTTGTGGGCTTCATTTTTTTTCTGCCATCTTGTAGTGAGGTTTGTGGCTCCTGTTCAATGGCTCTCTTGATTTGCCTATTGTATCGTTCCAAATCTTTAGTAGCCCTCTCTTCATATCTATGAATAGATAAGGAGAACTAATGAGTTTATAATCAGAAATACTTTAACCATCTGAAATAAATTTTATAAAAAAACGAGGGGCCCGATGCATGGAATTTGTGCACATTGGAAGGAAATGAGAACAAATGTTTTAATATCACTAGTGGTCCTTTATAATAGAAATGCCAACCAAATTCACAATCGACAATGACAGATCGAAACACGTGTATGTGATTGGCGCAAGAGCTTTACATGTATCACGCATGCTCGAATCAACGTAGCCTTTTTTACAGAGAGGAGGGGAGAGAGTTAGAGAGTTAGAGACATCAATGAGAGAGAAACATCGATCAGCTGCCCACTGGGGATGTGCCTGCAACCAAGGTACATGCCCTTGACCGGAAGCTAGGACCCTTCAGTCTGCAGGCTGATGCTCTATCCACTAAGCCAAACCTGTCAGGGCTGATACTACTATTTTCTATCAATACACATAATGAAAAGGGAATACAATTTGACTAATGATTAATAATTATTTAAGCAACCTTGCTAATTTATTTTTTAATTCAGTTTTAAAATTGAGTCTAGAAAATGTTATCTCTTGTTTTAAGAAATGTAACAGACAGACTGAATTCCATTGGAGATAATATGCATAAAACATTTTTAAGGAGAAATATGAACAGATCTGTGTCAGAAAATAAAAATGCTGTTAGTGGGAGAGCTATATTAAATGTTAAAGTGAAATTAAGAGACAAGAGACCACAGCATGTTGTTTAGTTGGCACTTAGCACTTGTTTGTTAAATAAAGAATGTTATCTGGAGGAGAATGCAAAAAACCCTTGTTTCTCTGTAAACTGGGCAAAAAATGCCTCTTTTGGTGAGTCCCCACGTCATATTCATAACTTTTTACATTATTTTCTCTCATTTCTACTTAGAACCCGAACTTCTGGATTAGCTATATAAAACACATGATTAATTTATTTTCAATATTACTACAATTAAGTATTTTTAGCTCCTGGACATCCCAATTCAAGATTTCCTGAATGGTGGAAAATAAGTTCAAGATGGTCACCATTTGTAATTAATTATAAAGCGCAAATTTTCAAATATGGTACTAATCTTTTTCTTTGCTCAAGAAATCGACTTCATGAGTTTCTTGGGAAATATAAAAAGTTATGTCCAAAGGAACATTAAGTGAAGATTAAGAGGATCCAAGATGGCTGCGCCCAGGTGAACACCTAGCCGCAGCCGCACACAACAATTTCAATAAAATACAACTAAAATATAAACCGGACATTGCCCAGAACTACAGGAAGGTTGGCTGACTGGAAATTCTACAGCGAGAAGCAAGGAGAAAACCAGAAGGAGGCGCAGAGGAGCTGGAAAAGCCCAAGGTACAGAGACGCAGTGCGGAGACGGAGCCGGAGAGGAGGGAGGCCGAGTGCCTGGCGGGCGTTCCCTAGCGGAAAGGAGATAAAACTCCGACTGTGCTGGGCCCCCGACTGCTCTGAACCCCGGTTCTAGGCCAGACCCCGGGGACTCAGGCTCAGCCATAGGGAGCCGGGCTGTAAGGCGGAACCCCAGGGAGAGGCGAAAGGAGGTCCCGGAGGCGTGCACACTGCGCACAGAGAAGGGACGGTCGGCTGTGCTGCGGGATTGCCCTGACGGGAAGGAGACTGGGGCCCCAGACTGCTCTGAACGCCACCTCCAACTCCACTTCCAACTGAACTGAACCCCAATACCAGGCTCATTGGGGGAGAGCATAGACTGTTTGGCAGCAGGCGAAAATCGAGGGCACCTTTCTCTCAGAGGCGCCGGCAGTGAGCACTGAAGGACCCGAATAGGGCGGGGCTGACGGAAGCCAAAGCTGCAGGCTCCACCCTGAAACCCCGTCCCATCTGTAACTGCGAAATGCGACAACAAAATAGATCACAAACGAAAGAAATGGAGGACAAAAAGCGTCTGGATATAGAGTTCAAATCTACGCTTATAAGGTTTTTCAAGAATTTCCTAGAAAAGATGGATAAGACCTATGAGGATATGAAAAGAGATCAACTATTATAGAATTAATAAGGAGTCATCAAGAAATGATAAGGGATCAACAAGAAATAAAGAACACATTGTCTGAAATAAAAAATATTTTACAGAGTCCTAAAAACAGAAGGGAAGATCGCAAGAATCAAGTCAAAGATTTGGAACATAAAGAGCCAGAAGACACTCCTCCACAGAAGCTAGAAGGCAAGAGAATCCAGAAAATTGAAGATAATGTAAGAAACCTCTGGGACAACTTCAAGCGAACCAACATCAGAATTATGGGGGTCCCAGAAGATGAGAGAGAGCAAGATGTCGAAAATATACTGAAAGAAATAGTGACAGAAAACTTCCCCCACCTGGTGAAAGAATTAGACTTACAAGTCCAGGAAGCGCACAGAACTCCAAACAAAAGGAATCCAAAGAGGACCACACCAAGACACATCATACTTAAAATTCCAAGAGCAAAAGACAAAGAGAGAATATTAAAAGAAGCAAGAGCAAAGAAGGTAGTTACCTATAAAGGAGCACCTATACGATTGTCAGCTGACTTCTCAACAGAAACCATGCAGGCCAGAAGGGAATGGCAAGAAATATTCAAGGTGATGAATAGTAAGAACTTACAGCCAAAGATAATCTATCCAGTAAAGCTATCACTCAGAATCGAAGGTCAGATAAAGAGCTTCACTAATAAAAAAAAAGCTAAAGGAGTTCATCAACACCAAACCAGAATTATATGAATTGCTGAAGGGGGTTCTTTCAGAAGAGAAGGTAAACAAAGATAAAAATTATGAACAACAAATACGTAACTATCAACAAGTGAATCTAAAAACCAAGGAAATTAAAAAAAAAATCTGATGAACAATAGTAACTGTTGAATATAATAGAATCAGAGGTATGGAAGGGGAGTGAACTGATGATTCTTGGGGAAAAGGGGAGAGGGGGGCATGGGAAGAGATTGAACATAAACTGTGCACCTATGGATGAGGACAATGGGGAGTGGGGAAAGGGCAGAGGGCGGGGTGGGAACCTGGTGGAGGAGAGCAATGGTGGGGGGAAAAAAAGGAACATTTGTAATAATATGAACAATAAAAACTTATTAAAAAAAAAAAGTGAAGATTAAGTAAAAATATCTGCTACCCATGACTTAATGTCATTAAGGGATTTATTAACTGGAATGGAAAAGTTATAATTCTGATTTGACCAGTAATCAATTAAAATGATGTTAGTGACTAAAAATTACATGTATTAATAGCTACAAAGTCTCTTTACCATTTTCAATAACGCCCCCATTCTTATTCTTAGCTATTTTTAGTAGAATTGTTCGTACCCACTGCAAATCAAAGTTCGAGCTAACATCAATTGACTGAGCCCAGTGGCAGTCACCTACCAACATCTGGTTTCTAATCCCCTGAGGAGAGGACTCAAGGGGGAGGCAGGGCACGAGAGCCAGAAAGGAAGAGCTGAAAGACAGAGTCCTCCTGTTCCAGCCTGTCCTACGTTCTCAGCAGAAACCCCTGATTCAAGTTCTTTCCCAAGCTCTGTTATGGCTTACGGAACCCTTTTTTGACCTGGCCTGCCATTCTCCATCTTTCTTCATCACACTCCCATAATTCAACTCCTCTCAGAGAAGACACCCTTCAGTTCCAGAATAACATCGTTTCGCTTCTAGTTTCTGGGCCTCTTACATGCTGTACCTTCTCTCCAGAAAATTCCCTACATCTTTCTGATTGATTTCTATTCAGGGAAGCAGTTCCTGTCCCACAGATGAGATTAAGACCAACTGCTTAGTGTTTTAATAATTCCCTATATTTTTTAAGTTGGGGGGGGGGGGAATTTTAGGGGGGGGTCAATGGGGGGAAAAAGGGGGATATCTGTAATACTTTAAACAATAAAGATTAAAACAACTTATCATATTCTGTGATAATTATTTTTAAACTGTCTCCCTCCCTAGGCTACACCATTGAGAAGTGGAAAATGTTTACTTATGACTGTATTTGAAGTGACTAGCCGAGTACATAGAGCCTTGTACACAGAATGCCCTCAACATGTATTCCCTAATTTAAGGAAGGAAAGAGGAAGGGAAGGTGGGAGGGAAATGGCTGAGAAAGGCTTAAGAACAGGTCAACGATAATAAAACTATAATTTTCTAAGAAAAAAAAAGTGATGCCAAAAAAAAGTACTCTAGCCAAGTCAAAGGGCATTTTCCATTTTGCTTTTCCATAAATAAGAAGTTAAAAAAAATTTAACCCAGTGGATGGAAATATTTCAACATTCAGGTCACATGTAAGCTCTGGAAACGTACTTACTTCAGTTTTTCCTCTTCACTTAGTGTCTCCCACAGTTCTTCAATTTGTCTTGTTGCTTCCTCCAAAATGGTCTTAGAATTTTCTGTGAGAAACTGACCACGACGATCTTGAACAAAAAGGGCACGTGCTGACATGGGTTTCTTGATTACACGGCTGCTAATTAAGTCATAAGCTGTAAGCTGTCCTGATTTGTTATCCACCACATTTGACTTTTTGCTACAGGAGCCTTCACTGAGATTCTTTTGTTCAGGGCTGGGGTTATTTTTCTCACTTACTTGACATGCTGAGCTTTCTTGAGGCACTAAAATCTTCACAGGTTCAATGTTTTCTCCCATGGAATTTTTGAGTGCATTTCCCCTGCTCCAGCTATCTGCAGAAATTTCCAAAGACTCCACAGGAACTGCTTCTTTCTCATTTTCCCCACTCCCAGCTACAGTGCCATTTTCTGACTGGGCGTGCTTAACAGAACCTACAAAACCAGTTTCAGTACATTCCTTCTGGGTGTCCTCACTTGATAAATTACCCATTGGGATCTCCAGAAATGTATTTTCAGTGTTATCAATGTTAGAATTTTCACTAATAAAATGGTCATTATAATGGTCACGAACGTGTACATGATTTAAACAACCATTAATGTTTTCTCCAGGTTCATCATTTTGAAAAGAAATGCTCGAAGTATCAACATTAGGACAATTACTTCCAGATGATCCCGCCTTATTAAAAAGCACATCTGTTTCTGCTTTTTTACTAACAACCATGTCAGCTGAAGAAACATCTGTTTTATTATTTTCATAAGAATTTGTACTAGGTAGTGATCCGTAACAAGTTGTCAACAGGTTTTCAAGAGCAATTAAAACAGATTCCTACAAACACAAATTAACAAATGTTAGGAGAAATTATAGAAAAAAATAGACAAGATTTAAAATATTTAAAAATATGTATAAACAAGCAAATCTCCTTTGTCACACAAAAATGGTTAGGATAGTATAAATTTGTAAATAACATACATTAAAAAATGTACCTAAAAAAGTTTACCTTATTCTGTAATAATACTTGACTTTTATCTGGTGTTAAATTTACATCCACGTTAGCTGTAGGAACATCAATTTTCAGAAAGAAAATGGGATACAAACGAGTAGATTCCTTTAGGCACTTCAGATTGTAATAACGTCGGATTAGCTACAAATATATGTAATGAATAAAAGACAAAAAACCCATATAAATAAATATTGCCATCCATAAAATAGCACCAAAAGGAGAATATTCAACTGAGTGGATGGAATTGCTTACAAGGAAAATCAGTATCTAAATAGTAACACTCATTTAGAGGCCTTTAACCTATGTGAATGAAGTACAAGCATTCATTAAGCAGTATAATACAAATATCCAATGCAACTGGCTTCATAGTTATAGATACTGGTGTTAGCTCAGCTGATGGGGCTCAGTGGTTGAGCAATGACCTATGAACCAGGGGTTATAGTTCAATTCCCAGTCAGGGCACATGCCCAGGTTGCAGGCTGATTGCCAGTATGGTGCGTGCAGGAAGCAGCCAATCAATGATTCTCTCTCATCATTGATATTTCTCTCTCTTTCTCTCTCTCTCTCCCTCCCTCCCTCCCTCCCTCTCTAAAATCAATTTATATATATATATATATATATATATATATATATATATATATATATATTCATCCAGTGTCAAAGACCAGAGTTTAAATCCAAACTCTGTTACTTCCTGGCTATAAGATCAAGAAAGTGGCTAACATTTCAATTTTTTCTCATCAAAAAGAAAAAGAAAATAATATATCACATAATTGTAAAGACTTAATCAGACATCATATGTAAGGCACCTAGAAAAATATTTAATAAATGTTATTAAATCTCTTTGTCCTTTTCCTTATCCTATATAATAAAACCCTACTACGCAAATCAACTGAATGGTGGAATGACTGGTCATGACGTGCACTGATCATCGGGGGGGCAGGTGTTCAATGTGGTGATTGGGGGGTGGGGCCGGCCATCGGCGATCCAGGGGCAGGTCCAACCAACGGGTGGCGCCAGGTCACCAGCCAGGCAGTTGCTAGCGGGGGCCCCTGATGGCCCCACAGATCAGCCAGGCCTAGGGACCCTACACTATACATTGGGAACAGTCTCTTAGATTTAAAAATTAAAACCTGGCAAGGCTACGCTAACACTGAAAAAACAGGGTGATGCAGCGGTGACTGCATGGACTCTGGCTTGCACATTTTGTGGTCAGCTCTGATTCTGACACTTGTAACTGTGACAAAGCCCATTACTTTACTTCTCTCTGCTCCAGTGTTTCCCCCCATAGATGGGGAAAACTGTACTACTGCCTCCGAAGGATCATGTTATGTACCGCTTTTTATAATCAGGGCAAAATATAGCTGCCCATACAGCAGCAAGATGCCTTTCACCTGTACGAAAAGTATGGTCACTGGTGCATGCAGCGTCCTGGACTGCGAGAGGGATGTCTGACTGCTGGCTTAGGCCTGATATCCCCGAGGGGTCCCGAATTGCGAGAGGACACAGGCCAGGCTGAGGGACTCCCCCCCCACACTCCTGTACACAAATTTCGTGCACTGAGCCTCTAGTTTCAGAATGAAGTCTTAGAAGTAACCCTTGTAACAAGTTGGCAAATGACAGGACTAGTTTTCATTTCTGATCCAAGCGGTGCTTTTTTAAAAAGAGATTACCTTTAATATGTCTTTTTGGTGTATTGGTCGACTGTTTATAAAGATGAAACTCCTTTCTGGGGTTGAAAGACTTGTGGAAGAGTGGTCTGCATCATGCTTTGGAAGAAATCCACTTAGAAAAATCTGTAATTGTAATAACAGAATTAATATGCAATGCAACAATAAGTGTGGTTCCGTGGGTCTGGCTACATCCAATACATTACAAGTTATCAAAACATAAATACATTTTCATCTTATGGCTTGATAACCATGTCTTGAGCATTAACTTTGAATAAAATATTGGAAGCATGTTAAATTGGTGTTCTCTGCTTCTAACTCTCTTTTTGCAATTCTATGTTAAGGAAAAATTGACATTCATAAAAGCTTCATGAATGGGCATATATCTTACTGCCAGAAGACATAAATACTGCTCTCTCTGCTCAACTTTAAATTCTACCTTTTAAATTTTTCTTTCCTCATATTCTGACTTTCCTTTTAGCCACCTTTTCCTATAAAGAAATGGCTGTTTCTGTATTTATTCTGAGTATGATACAAAGCCAATCTGACTGGGTTTTATTTCTCAGTTCAAAATCTCTTGCTCTTTGGATTCCAAGATGGCTGCAGGATTCATGGAAGCTACATCAACTTGCTCCCAGCCCAAACTGGATTTATAGCTAAACTATAAAGCAATCAACCTGAATAACCTGCTGAAGGCTAGTGAATAACCCGCTGAAAGATAGCAAAACTGAAATACAGTAACCAAGAATTTACAGAAGCCATGCAGAGCCTGGTAAGAAGGGCAAAGAGTCAGAAAAGGCTAGCCCCACACTCAGATGTGCTGGTGGCTGCAAAACTCCCTCTCCTAGGAGCGTGGTGATACAGGGATCCCCAACCAAGAGCAACAGACAGGAAAGGAGCCCACATAGCATCTGGTGGTGAAAGGAGTGGGAGGGAATTCAGTCCGCCTGGGAGACCAGACACCACCTTCCCAGGGAAGAGCACTCCTATTGTTACAGCAACAGCCTGGGGAGTGCAGGGTCCATGCTTCAATTTCTGCCTCCGATGGCGGGCAAGGCCACACTGCCGAACTTGGTTCTAGCGGGTCTGCTGGCTAAAGCAGTGACTTTGAGCGGCCCTCTTCTTCCTGGGGGAGGGGTGGAAGGGAGACTCAAAGCTGGGACACTCAAAGTGTTAGACTCTTGAAGGCTATTGTCTGGGACTTGGCCACCTCCTATGGGCTAGATGGGCTTGGCGAAGTTGGGCAAGATGGAGTGGGGGTGGAGGTTGAGGGGGATGGAGACACCTATAACAGTGTCAACAATAAAGTTTAAAAAAATATTTTGCTCTTTGACATTGATTACAGTGTTGTATTTTATCTTATTTTTCATTTAGAGAACTTTTTTTTTTTTTTTTACAAACAAACCAATTACTTAGTATTTTTATGCATTCTTTCTCCATTTTACAAATATAAAGAGAAGAAAATGAAGAAGGATCCTAGAAAAAATTACTAATGAGAAGAAATACTGAGAGACTTTTACCTTTAAAGATAATATAATCTTTAAGAATACATTTCAGAGCCAGACTGACATGATTTAAATCTCAGCTCCAGTACTAACTATGTCATCTTGGTCCAGTTATTTAAAATACAGGCCTATACTCTGTCTGAAACAAGCAGAACCAGAAGTGTTATTAACCTGTTAAATAAGAGCAAAGTTTCAGTTTACGGTTAGGAAAGGCAGAGAATCTGTGGGGTTGCCATTTCCAGTTGCCCAGAAACCATGAGGCTCCCTAACAACATAGCCTGTAGACCGTTGTAATGTCTCTGGCTACCGCTGAACTTGGAAATAAATGTTTAAGGAAGACACATTACCAATTTTAGAACGCTAAGTGCATTATTGTCACAGTGCCAAACTGTGTCAATCTTAAAAAGTAAATTAGTAAAGCTGGATAAGCCATTACAAAATGATACTACTTAATTAACTGCAAAACTTCACAGCACTTAGAAATGGTTGTATAATTGAACAGGTAACATGAGACCCTTCTTAAAGCACCTGCTGAGCATCGGGGATAGCCTATTTAGTCTCTAAAAGACTTACTAAGCTTGTGGATTAAAAAAAGTCTGCCCCAAATAGGTAATTACGAAGAATGAAATGGAGAAGAAATTGTTAATACTGCTAGTGTTTTCCTTTAATGCCATCTTGATCAGCCACTGAATAATTACTATTACTTCCAAAACACTGAGCTTTAAAAATAGCTTAGGATATGCTTAAGAACTAACAAACTATATTTAAGTTATATGGAAAAAGTTAAATCAGACAGCAAAGTTTTATAAAATGGTATAAGAAGTGAAAATCAAGCTAGTTCACGGAAAAATAGTATCTATACAAAACCAAATCAGTGCAACAAAATAAAAAATTAGGTAAAGGGCCCTGTTACCTGCCAGTCGTCAAACCCATCTCTCCTCCTCCACCCGATTCTGTTGAAACAGTAACTGGTCTCCTACCCCGAGTCCTTCTCCCATTTCAGTAAGCCTCTAAAACACCGTGGAGTTATGTTCCTACAGTAATACTAAGTACTCGGCTCAGGATAATGGGATAAGTCATGTAGAAATGTCCTTCTCCCCCATCCCAACTATAAACAGAAGGCACAGAGAGCTAAAATTAGTTTGTACAATAATTTCAAAAGACCGAACCATCTCTGAAGTGACAAACACAAAGATGTCATGTGTGAAAACACAGCAAGGCGTGCTGGCTGAAGTCGGGAGTCGTATGCGCTGTGGGACCAGAAACCAGCTACGTCAGCTGGGAATCACACTGTGTGTGGAAAGGACAGAGAACACGCCCAGGCACAACATGGAATTGAAACCAGCTTTTCAACTTGAATGGGTGGCTGCGATGTCCTCCCTCCCACCCAGCACCCCAAAATGCTTAAGAAGACCGTGTGTGCCTGTTTGCAAGCGTCACAGAAAGAGCACCCACAACTCCAACACAAAACTAAGGCTAGGCCCCATCAGCTAGGAAAAGGGGTCCCTAAAATCTTGGCTGGATGAAAGGCAGTGACTACTAATTCCAGCGCCTCAGTGGTATCTGCCAAACTGAGGAGGGAGAGAGAAGGAAAGAGGGGAAAATCTAAACGACAAATCTGCATTCAAGGTGATTCTGCAAATTAAAATTTCAAAGCATATAAACTAGCAGAGAATGAGAATATTCTCTCAGGAAAGTAGAAATGATAAAGCAGTATGAGGACTTTGACTTTACTATATGTACCATGTTTTTAAAAGAGTAATGGGGGGAAAATCCATTTTATAATAATCCAGGAGATAAAGAAATCAAAACGGTCAGCTGTAAGTTAAGTTTAGAAGAGAAGAGAAACATGAATAAATTCTGAATCAACTAATAAGAGTATCAACTAGAAGACAGATGTCAAAAGCCCAAAGGGAACTGGAGGAGCTCCATTAGCCAACAAAACCCCAGGGAAGCAGCGAGCAATGCTCCCACAGCAGAGGGGTGCGTGGGCCGCTGCCGATAGCTGGAGGCTCTTCCCGAGCGGATTCCTGTGCAAAGACGACGGACCTTTACCGGTAAGAGAAGAGGGATGTAAAGACTCTCTACACCCGCGTTCCCAGTGGCCAGCCAGGTCCAGTGAGGGGCACTGATGAGTAAGTTTCACAACTTACAGGTATGTGAGGAAGAAGAAAATGCAGTGAGGGGGCGACTCTAGCAGCCGGCAAACAGACTTAGGATTGCCTTTGGCCAGAAATGAGAAGGTGCTGAAGAAACTCTGATACAAAACAGCTCTCCTTACAAGCCCAGGAAGCATGCAAGGGTGATGGGTGGCTACTAACAACTAAGAGAATAGTCGTCTAGACATAAGATAGTATTTAGATTACTCTCACCAGAAACACACTCAAAAAGTTTATCAGTATGGAAACACGTTTTCCAAATTCTCCCATGCCTCAATGCAAAAATACCCACATGAAGATGCATCACAAGTTTTGGTATCTCTCATAGATTACCAATAGCCCTTATAAAATTCTATCTTGAGGAGAGACTTTTAAAAAAATTAACAGGCAAGCATAGATCTAGCAACACATCTTAATACTCATCAGAGGAAAAAATTCCCAACAGCAGCACTGGCTCATGAGATAGTCCCATCAACTCATGGAATCATCCCTGGTCAAGGTCTATGTCATCACCTTTCATACTTCAATGCGCACCTGGAGACCTGGTTAAAATTCAGACTCTGACTCAGTGTGTCTGGGATGAGGACTGAGATTCTTCGTTTCCAACAATTAGCTCCCAGGTGATGCCAATACTGCTGGCCTTCAGACCAGCCTACGGCAGTTAGACTTTCTGGAGCACAAACCACCGACATCAAGTAGGCCCTCCTGTCACACACTTCCCAAGTTACCAGTGTAGGCAATCAAGTCCCATGGAGCCACAGGAAACCTATGGGAATGTAGACAATATTCTGACCACCCCAAGTCAGCTACCATCACAGTGTTAGGTGGCATTTGGGTGTGTCGAAACTAAGTGAGTTCTGAAAAACAGGATCCATGTCAGATCATGGCCATACTCCAGGCACCGCAGCTGGCCACTAAGGCTGGCCTGCCTCCTTCCTAGGGCAGAGAGAACTCTTAAGGCATTAAGCTCCCATCCAAGACTCTACTAAAACGATAATAATTAAAAACTCAGCACTGCAAAGAGGATAAGAGGGGAACCAGTAGTAGAAATGAGGTTCCCACAAATTATAAAAAGAGGGAAGAGCAGAACACAGAAGCCAACTGTCCAGTAGAACAGAGAACCTTCAAGCTCGGCAGACACACAAGAACAACAAAAGAGCTCTTCTTAAAGGAAATGAATAAGGACAATCTTTCATAACCCAATTAAACTTAATTTAGTGCTAAAAAAGGGAGCAGAGGAGGAGACTGTGGAGGAAGAGGAGAAGGAAGGGGATGGAGGGAGACAAACTGAATTTCCACAGGCAGTGAGCTTGGCTGTAGAGGAAGCCCCAACCCCACAACTCCAGGCACAGGACGAGGATCTTCATAACTTAACACTGCAGTGGAGCCTGACAGCCACAAACACCAAGTTCCCAATCAGACTTGCTATTCTGGGGAAAAGATAGCAAAAGAATGAGAGGCTTGGAAAAAAAAGAACATGATAAGCAAAACGAAATAGACCTCTTAAGAAATAAGATTATTTAAAGAACTAATAATTAAAAAAACAAAGTTATTATCTTCAGAAAGATTCAAGATTTTATATCCATAAAACAAGAAGAGAGATGCAAATCAAAACAACAATGCGGTACCATCTCACACCAGCCAGAATGGCCAACATCAACAAATCAACAAATGACAAGTGTTGGCGAGGTTGCGGAGAAAAGGAACCCTCGTGCACTGCTGGTGGGAATGCAGACTGGTGCAACCACTGTGGAGAACAGTATGGAGTTTCCTCAAAAAACTGAAAATGGAACTCCCATTTGACCCAGTAATCCCACTCCTAGGAATATATTCTAAGAAACTGGGAACACCAATCAGAAAGGATATATGCACTCCTATGATCACAGCAGCACAATATACAATAGCTAGGATTTGGAAACAGCCGAGGTGCCCCTCAGCAGATGTCTGGATCATAAAACTATGGTACATCTACCCAATGGAATCCTATGCTACCATAAAAAAAAAGGAATTCTCACCATTTGCAGCCACCTGTATGGAATTGGAGAACATCATGCTTAATGAAATAAGCCAGTCAATGAAAGAAAAATACCACATGATCTCACTCATTTATGGATAATAAAGAAAATTATAAACTGTTGAACAAAAAGATAGATACAGAGACAGTAAAGCAACAGACTGTCAAATTACAGCGGGAAGGTTAGGGAGAGGTGGGGGAGATAAGAGATCAACTGCAGGACTTGTATGCATACATATAAGCATAACCAGTGGACACAAAACTCTGGGGGGTGAGGGCATGTACGCGAGTGGGGGAGGGCAATGGTAAGATATGTACATATATGATAACAATAAAAATGGGGGGGGGGAAACAAATAAAAAATAAAAAAATAAGTTACTAAGAAGCAACACAACTTTAAAATGCTCTTAGAAATTAAACAGAGCACTTTCAGAATAAGAAAAAAATTCAGTAGGAGGGGTAAAAGAATCAGAGATCTCCAAAAACTTACAGAAAAAAGATTTAAAATTTGAAACAAAAAAAAAGAAAAATAATAGGTCCCAATCAACAATAGGGAGCTTTCATTTAAAAAAAAAATAAAACAGAAAAAATATCAATGAAGATAACCTAGAACTGGGAGGAGGGGGAGTCTTCAGATTCAGGTTTCACATCAACAACGCAGCATATTAAGCAAATGTATAATGAAAGACACACACCTACACATATCCTCATAAACGTTACGAAGAAAGATGAAGGAAAGAGCCTAAATTTTCAGGTAGAAAAATACATTGCCTCATCCTAGAAAGAAAGAATTGAAATATATTAATTTTCCCAACAGCAACAATAGCTGGTCAAAGATATTCAATGACATCAAAGCTCTAAAGAAAAATTATTCAATCTAGAATTTTACATACACCAGAGTATTAACAAGAAAATGTGAAAAATAAAGTCACTTAGACATGAAATTTCACCTCTGTGAAAGATTCTTAAAGATGCATATCAGATAAATAAAAATAAATTCTAAAAAAAAAGAAGGCATGGGACACAAGAAATAATTGAGATAGCCAGTACTCCTATGAAAAGCAAGCCCAGGATGAGAATGCCAGAAACAATCAATCCAAATAGGAAATGACTGAGTTCTGGGAACAATCAGTGCAAAAAAAATGGAATGAAATGGGTTACCAGTAATAGCTAGAAAACGAAAAGATTTTATTGCTGACATAATAAAGTACGTTTCATCCCCTCCTCCCCTCCCTCCCCCCCAAAAAAAAGGAAAGAAAGAAAAAACTTTAGGAAAGCCCAGAAAAATAAAAATAAGATAGTCCATATAGGAGGCAAAGAAAAACATGACCAATTTCATGTAACTGATGGGGAAAGAAACAGAGATTCCATTTAGTTGGGACAATGGGAATATTCTCTCTGCCTGGCATAGAGACGTAAAATTGGATCCCTATGGAGGGAGGTATCTAGCACATCCTTGGGTTTGCAATGAAAAGAGGACTTTATTTATAGCTGTAGCACTGTATACCCATATAATTTCCAACTTTTAGAATCAATCTTCAAACAAATGGTGGAAGACTTAAGAAATGGTTATATAAGAAAATTGGTTATTAAAATTGGTAACATAAAAGCAGAGTTGATATGACAGAGGAAAGGGCAAGCAAAAATAAGACTGGGGTGTTAATAACCATATCCATTATAATAGAAACTCAAGAAACTGTCTGAGGGTGACAGATCAAGAAAAGGAAGTTAGAGTATATATTTAGAACAAGAAAGGGGGGGGGGTGTGAGTAAGTGTTAAACAACTTTTTCTTTCATAGTGGAAAGTAAATAGATGACATCCTAAATTTAAGAATTATTAAAAATTAATGTAAGTACAATCGTTAAAGGCTCCTGCCACCTCACACCGGCAATAGGGAAGTTATGCAGCGGTTTCACGGGCAGATGACTTGTGAGGACCCATCAGCGTGTACCTGGGCTTCCTCGCAGTAGTACTGAACAGGCTCCATGCTGCCCATGACGGCGGTCCCCAGGACAGACATGAGGGCCATCTTGTGATCCGATACTCTCGTTTTCTGCCAGACAACTGCCTGCGGAGAAAAGACAGGTAACTCTCAGTACTGCACTCGCTTACAGTAGCATTTAGAAGAGATGCGTGAACAGGTGGATTTAGTAGCTGTGTATGCTGCAGCATAAACTGATTTCACTTCCCTTAACCTCGGTTTCCTCCTCTCCACACAGTAACTAACAATATTTACCTCCAGAGTTGCTGGGAAATCAAAATATATAATGGAGGCAGACACATAAGGCAGTGCCTGGCCTAAAACAGTTTCATTATGTATTAATTTCCTCCCTCTTCAAACTTCAGAGTATATACTTCAGCCTATATTTAAATTACATTCTTCTTCTAAATAAAATATTATTTGATTAATGACAGACAACTATTCTATAAGGTTTCCGAAAATAGTTGAACTGGAATAATAATTTGGAATGATGCATACTTTTTAAAATTACCTTCATAATTACCTGTTATATATAGAGAACGTACAAAAAGCTTCCTAAATCTCACAAACTCAAAAAAAAGCTGAATAATGAGCTCACATTTTTTCAGTGCAAATATGTAGCCGGTGGTTTAAGAGAAACAGGGACCCAAGTCTGGCTGTGAAGACCCTGATGTGTGTGACATACTGCAATTTCTCCAGGTAACATGCGGTCCAGTTGTGGCCAAATCTCTTGAGAAACCGTCAACACAAGTCCATTCGTTCATTCAACAAACGTCCCCTTAGCCCTCCCAACTCCTGAGGAAATGTGCCAGGCCCAGGGGAAGACATGGCAGCAAGGGGCAGGGGGGGAAGGAGAGAAGACCGCAAGGTAGCCACTGGAGGCAGGAAGAGCCCAGACAGGACGGGCGCAGAACAAAGAAGCTTCTAACAAGGAAGTCCTATGTGACCAGCGAGCAAGAACAGAGATGAGGCCATCAGGAGTACAGACTGAGGATAGCAAATGGACCTGATGGGACGCGGTGGCTGAGTGCATGTGAAGGTGCAGCACAGAAGCAGCAGGAATGGCCGGAGTCCCTGGTACAAGAACACTGTCCGGTGCCCAGCAGGGCCCAATAGACACCAATCTGATGAAGGAGTGAGAAAAAGGATACGTTTTTTTCTACAGAAAAATAACTATTGGGGTTGAAAACTAGCTCTTTGTTTTGAAAGATGAAGACTGCTGGTTGCCATACCTTAAACACATTAGGAATCATGTCTTAGTAACTAAGTAGTAATTCTGCTTTAGGAAATCCAAAACTACCTTTGATTTTCTTTTTCTTTTTTTTTTTTTTTTAAATATAATAGTTTTGAGATATAATTCACACCATTACAACTCACTCATTTTATGTGTACAAGTCAATGGTTTTTAGTACATTTACAGAGCTGTGCAACTATCACCATAATCTAATTTTAGAATGATTTTATCACTCCAAAAAGAAAGCCTGTACCCTTATCAGTCACTCCCATTTCTTCTTACTAAGTAATCATGAAATTACTTTCTGTCTATAAATGTGCATAAGCTGGGTACTTCATACAATGGAACCACACAATACACAGCGTTTGTGAGCGGCCTCTTTCACTAGCACACGTTTTCAAGGTTTACCCATGAGTACTTCATTCCTTTCAATGGCTCCATTGGGTGGACATACATAGAACTGCCTTTCATCAGATGACGGACACTGGTTTCAGCTATGATGAAGCTGCTGCTAGGAGGCCTCATGTGCGAGCTTCTGTGTGCCACGCTTCATTTCCCCGGGTGTATCCCGAGGAGTGGGACTGCTAGGTAAGGCAGTCACTTTATTTTTTTAGGAACTGCCAGACTGAAACCTACGCTGCCTATGTGTTTGTGTTTGTAAACACCAAGAAGTGCTGCTTCTGCTATCAAGGTTGTTATTTTAAGCTCCCCAGTAACTTGTGCTTTAAGGGACAATATTCAAAATAACAGAAAGTAGGTCAAGTTCTGAATAATCTACAACTGTATTGCAGTGAAATGACCCCTCTGTCCCTGCTTCATATTTTCCATATCACAAGTTACTTTTAACAAAAAACAGTCTATAGCCCTAACCGGTTTGGCTCAGTGGATAGAGCATCAGCCTGCGGACTGAAGGGTCCCAGGCTCGATTCCGGTCAAGGGCATGTACTTTGGTTGTGGGCACATCCCCAGTAGGAGGTGTGCAGGAGGCAGCTGACAGATGTTTCTCTGTCATCGATGTTTCTAACTATCTCTCTCCCTTCCTTTATCCTTCTCCCTTCCTCTCTGTAAAAAATCAATAAAATATATATATTTTAAAATAGTCTATAAAAACTTATTCACCAAAAAAATTTATCTTTTCAAAGCTATGCTAGCTGACACTGACATACATATATAGAAAATATACTTAAAGTAGTAAAGGAAGTATTTCAAGAAAATTTATGGTTTAAATTCCTGCTTTAAAGCCTGAGATACTTCTAATGTACATACACATCATATTGTTTAGTTTTATTGGACTGATGCCTCAGGTGAGGCCTTAGATAGAAATCTTTGTTGATTAATAACACTGTTAGTAGTTCTGGAGCATTATTTCACAGCAGGCAATTATTGCATCAAAGGGGCTAATTTATTTATTTACTTATTTAAGATATTTTGAGTTAATTTTTTTAAAGAAATATTTTATTGATTCTTTTTTACAGAGAGGAAAGGAGAAGGATAGAAAGTCAGAAACACTGATCAGCTGCCTCCTGCACACCTCCTACTGGGGATGTGCCCACAGCTGAGGTACATGCCCTTGACTGGAATCAAACCTGGGACCCCTCAGTCTGCAGGCCTACGCTCTATCCACTGAGCCAAACCGGTTTAGGCAAAAGGGGCTAATTTAGAAGCATTTTCTAAACCAGCCTTACAGTTGGGCTAGCAATAAATGATAAAGAGGTCTCCCAACAAATTTAATTTCACTATTAGGCAAAATCCATTATAAAGAAATAAATAAAAATGATAATTAAAAATGAAGGATCTAGAAGAAACTAAGTTTTTAAATACTACATTTTCTACAGTAAATAATTTTTAGTTTGCTTTCCCTACCATTTAATTAATCCTACATTATTTTCTAAAACAGATATTCTCACTTCCTGAAGTTTTCATATATTTTGCCCTTAGGCTGAAAGCTTAACATGTGCTAAAAATAAACACACATGCCCCCATATGTTTTCTATTTAGGTCACACAAAGTTGGAGCATCTCGATGTGCCAACTAAGAATCTGACTCTAGTCAGTATGATGACAGTGCAAAAAACACCTCAATCAAGAATATATTATTACATGCACACCATGTAGTTGATATATAAATATATCTTGCCACTGTGCCTACTTAATTACATGTACTATTTGAAGGAAATAAAATGAGATCAGGATTCCCAATATTTAATTAGTACACCTCAAATGGGAAGGCACTTTGTGAATGGGGAAAGGATGCTGCAGAGATGATGCACAATTCACTAACAAAGGCAATGCCAGGAAGACTGTCTGGGCAAAGGAGACTCCTTCAGTAATATGAAATAAAAAATGTACATATTGGCCTAATTATGTGATAATTATATGCACAGATGGTCTAAGACGTTTTAACTACTTCCAAGGTCTTATAAATAGATATAACTGATCAGTATATCTACTCCTGCCTATGTATTTGTTCGACTGGTTCGGAAAAGGGCAGGGCACAGCATATCACAGGGAAGATCAGTTTCTGCCACACTGGCAATCTGACAATGATTTTAGCTACAGAAGCTTATCACTAAGACAGTGTTAAACGTTTTGATTCAGTATAAAATTATGATTATTCCATCACAACATTAATACTAGTGTTAAAGAATATCACATTCTATTAACATAGTAAGTTATTATTTGATTCTTGCTAAGTAGCCTGAGACTTTTTTAAAAAGAATTCTATTTTGGAAAAATATATTCAGCATGACTCTGAACTTAAAATCTCTTATTCATACTTTTATTCTGCTTAAAATTTTTTTATTTTATATTCAGTTTTTTTTTTTAATAGAGTACACATAATTACTTCCCCTGAAAGTTACAAAGAAATTGGTAACTTTACCTTTTTTTGGGGGGAGGGGTTGCTTAAATAGCCAAGCAGATGAGAGATAAAGATGAGAGAAGTTTTTTTACTTTACTTTTTCATTTTTATTTTATTTTTTGTTTTTTGCACCATGTAAAGGTATGGTTTATTTTAAAAAAGAAAGTACAAATTTAAAAACATAGTCAATCTTTGCATAACTTTCAAAGGGAGATGGTAGATCCTCATTATTTGTGATCTTTAAAACAAGAAAGAGTATTTCCCATTGCTCATCAAATCTTGTCAGAGCTACATGAGGAATGTTTTCTTGTCTGGACCATCTTATGTGCTCTTAGCGCACTGACCCGGCTTCTTCAATGACACTCTGCTAAACGCAACCCCGCCCACCTCCAACTGCCATGGGGATCACCTGACTTCGTCAGAATCTCCTCATTTTACTCCCTCTTAGAAATTTGCAAGAAATCCAAATTCCCATGTGAGGTAGACAAAGTCCCTTAGAACTTGGGCCCAGCAGCTCTCCGGCCTTCCCTCCGGTCCCCACACCAGTGTGAGCTTCCTCTGACCTCTGGGGACTCCCTGACCTTGCATGTCATTGAATGCCTTTGCCTGTCTTTCTCAGGAGCCCACCCTAAGGCCTTTCTGAATTGGCCGGAGCCTAATAACTGCCTCCAGATTACTGTACTTCTTAATACTGTTTACAGGAATTCTTCAGATCAGCTTCTAAACAACTCTTCAAGCTCGGAACCCTGAGGCAATCATTACATTCTCCCATATTTAATTTTGTGGAAAAGGTTATTTGCAAATCAAGCTGTTTTGCTTTACAACAATATCTGATGTCAGTTTCTCCGCTTTTTTCTTACTGAACAGGAAATCTTACCCATTACATTTTCCCCCCCATAAGACTTTGCTTCTCCACACCTGCCGTTACTTCTCCCTAACTCACTCATGAAGTCGCCCCTACCATCTCCTTTGCAATGCAACTCCATCCTCCACATAGCCCTCTAGCTGTTCTTTTCAGAAAAAGACCGATAATGGACAGAAAATCCAGAGCAGTAAGTAATCAGAGGACCTGAATGACAAGACAGACCCAAGAGACACACACCAATCACTCCCCCACAGCGGCAAAGCACACATTCATTTCAAGCTCATGTAACCCTTCCCCCATGGTAAGTCATGTAAGTCACAAAACAAATTTAAGTTTGAAACTTACCAAGCAATTTTTCTGGCCACAATAGAATAAAACAAAAAATCAATAGCAAAAGAAAACTGGAAAATAAACAATATGTGGAAATTAAATAACACATTCTGTAAGATAAATAAAAATGAAAACAACATACCAAAACTCTTGAGATGCAGCACAAGCAGTACAAACAGTAAAGTTCATAGTCTACCTTAAAAAAAGATGTCAAATAAACAACCTAACTATTCACCTTAAGGAACTAGAAAAAGAACAACCACCTAAGCCCAAAGTTACCAAAAGAAAGAAATGACCATTATTGCGGAGTATAAATAAATACAACAGAAAATAGAGAGACAGGAAAAAAAGCCACAAAACTAAGAGTTGGTTTATAGAAAAGAAACAAAAGTGACAAACCCTTAGAGTCCAGGGGTCCTCAAACTTTTTAAAGTGGGGGCCAGATCACGGTCCCTCAGAGAGCTGGAGGGCCGGACTATATGAACTACTAATTCCTACTGTAACACCTCGGCTGCGCTCACTGCCTAAAAAACCTGGCGGGCCGGATCAGACTCCTCTGCGGGCCGCATGTGGCCCGCGGGCCGTAGTTTGAAGACGCCTGCTTAGACCAATGGTCGGCAAACTCATTAATCAACAGAGCCAAATATCAACAGTACAACGATTGAAATTTCTTTTGAGAGCCAAATTGTTTAAATTTAAACTTCTTCTAAGGCCACTTCTTTAAAATAGGCTCACCCAGGCCGTCGTATTTTGTGGAAAAGCCACACTCAAGGGGCGAAAGAGCCTCATGTGGCTCGAAATCTACAGTTTGTCAACCACAGCCTTAGACTAAAAAAAATAAAAAAATAAAAAAAGACTCAAATAAAATTAGAAATGAAAGCAGAGACGTTACAGCTAATGCCACACACATAAGAACTACAAGCCTATATGAACACTTATATTCCAACGAACGGATTCCAATAGGAGCAAAGGCTCCGTTTTTGGAAACATATCACCTAACTGGATCACTGCTCAATGCCTCCTATAATTCTCCCCTGTAACCACTGCCAAACTACTGGCCAGAGGCAACACACTGATCAGGTCACTTCCCCACTCCCCATTTTCTATTGAAAAATAAAGATAGCCAAGCATTCAGACCCTTTATAACCCAGCCTCAAATTATCTTTCAAGATTTATCTTTGTCTATACCTTTATATAAAACTAGAGACCCAATGCATGGGTGGGGTCCCTCAGCCTGGCCAGCGATTGGGGCTGATCAGGGCCTGCTGGCCAGGGTGTGGGACCATAGGGTGGGGGTGGGGGGTTGCCTGGCCAGGGGGAGGGACTGCAGGAGTTTGACCAGCAGCGGGAGGCTGGCTGTGGGAGTGCACTGATCCCCAGGGGCAGCTCCTGCGTTGAGTGTACTCCCCCTGGTGGTCATTGCGCAACACAGCGACTGGTCGGCGGGTTGTTCAGACAACCAGTCATAACAGTGGCTTAGGCTTTTATATAGACAGAAGATACCTACTCACCTAAATTAATCTATTCACTGATTCTAAATGGGTTCTGCATAGTTAATGCTCATAATATTCCTCTACCTAGAATGATATTGATCCATTTACCTAAATCACCAAATTCTACTGTAATAGAACCCCCCTATGGTGCACCCACTTTGTGGGAGGAGGCCCTAGGTGAGATCACTTTTACATGTTGCTTCTGCTATACTGAATCAATAACACCTGTCATGTGACCCAAGGCAGCCTCCCTCTTCTGTAACTTTCCAGGAGTCCCCCAAAGGGGCAGGAACTGCAGCACCTGGAGGCGTGTTGGAAATGTAGACTCGCAAGCCCACCCTGACCTACTGAATCAGAATGTGCATTCTAAACAAAATTCTCAGGTAATCTGCACCCATGATAACGTTTGTTTAAAGGAGACCAGGATGCTGAAACCAGTTTGGCTCAGTGGATAGTGTTGGTCTGCCGACTGAAAGGTCTCAGATTCGATTCCGGTCAAGGGCATGTACACTGGTTGCGGGCACATCCCCAAAAGGGGATGTGTAGGAGGCAGCTGGTCGATGTCTCTCTCTCTTCGACATTTCTAGCTCTCTATCCCTCTCACTTCCTCTCTGTGGAAAATCAATAAAATATATTTTTTAAAAACTTACTAAAATAAATAAAGGAGACCAGGAGGAAACATGGACTACAGAAACACAGTGTGAATACTCAGAAGCACGAAGATTTGTGATCATGATCTAAAGTGGTACTAGTCAGGAGATGTGTGTGTTCTTCCAGCTGCACCCAGCTGTACAGGTTTAGGCACCAAGAAGAGAAAGAGAAGGATTTAACCAGGATTTGGTTAGTCAAACAAGTAGTTTAGCAAGAGGAGCAAGAATATCGAAGGAGTTTCCAAAGAACACTAATTACAGACCATGATGTAGCAGGGAAAGGAGAGAACTGAGGATAACAGGGACAAGAAACCGTTAAAAGGCAGCCGAGTCAGGATCAGAGGTCCAATAGAGTGTAAGGACGGGCAGGGAGTTAGCTGGAGAGACGAGGTGGTAGTCAGAGGTAAACTACTTACCACCGAAATTAATGGAGGAGGTGTCGTTTTGGGCGATGACTAGGCCTACAGGGTAGCCACAGGAATCAGTGGCTGAGACAGGGTGGAGAATAAAAGTCACTGGAGGAGAGGGATAAAAGATCTGAGACTCCAGAAAAGACTACCTATGGGGACACTGAATTAACTATAGTGATAATAACCTAGGAGCCAAAAGAGCAAGATTGAAGGCTGAAATGATATTTTAGTAATTTAATCATCATTTATTTAGTCATCATTTGATAAGGCTGCAAGGGATACAAGGTTCTCAGGAAGAGCCAGATTTCAGTTGGAGCAAGGTGGTCACCGAAGAGGCTAAGGACACAGGAGATTTTACTTGACTTACCATGAAATGAGCACTACAGATGGGCAGGTGTGTGAGGCAGAGTTAGAAAAAGCAATGATTTGTATGAGGAAGAGCCAAGGGCGATAAGGGATGATTTGAGAGACCCAGGCTTCTTGTTTTAACTGACAGCAACAGGAATAAAAACATGACGATATTAGGCTGATAGTCCCAAAGCAGGGAGCAGTTGCAAGATTCTGACTTTTAAGGTTTTGCCATGATTATGAGTTCTGGGAATCCTATGACACCTGCAGATGGAGGCATAGAAGAAAGAGCAGTCGTCTTATTCTGAGAGCAGAGGCCCTCAGAGTACTTCCACCAGGAAGTCTTCCCTGAGTGTTCTAGCCCAAAGCAAACGTTCCGTCCTCTCAATGTCTATAGCATTGATCGATATCATTACACAACCACTCAACAAGTTTTCATTATTTCCATCTAGTAAGTGTTCAGACACTTTTGCAATATTTTCTGACTTACACTGTAGGCCCTTTCTGAGTGCAGGCCATCACATAACTGCTCAGAGCACCTACTCAAAGCTCTGAGTCTGGCAGCTGTGAAGAAGCCAAAGGAGAATGAAAGATGCATTAAATTATGGGGGGGAGAGGGGGTGAAGTGTGAGAGAGGTGGGGGGACTGGGTGAAGGTGGGCAAAGGGGAGCAGGAATGGGAACATCTGTAATAGTGCCAACAATAAAAGTAAAGTTATAAAACAAATAAAATTGTTCAGCTTTTCAATAAATAAATAAATAAATAAATAAAATATATCTAGAGAGACATCTGCCTTCATTAACTAAAAAAGAAACAAAAACAAAACCCACCCAAACTTCCAGTGTTGGAACTGAAGGAGTAATTCCCTCAAAAGGAAGCATTTAAAGCACAGCCCTAACCTGAAAAGTTTCTCTTTAACTACTCCGCCTCCAAAACCCTAGCCGGGATGCGGGAAAGGGCGTGCCCCTTTAACACTGATCCAACTGTGGGCAAAAGAGTTTTCCTTGATTCCTCACAGCACAGCTGAAACAAAACTGGGACGTTAAAAAATATTGGAGTAAAAGGCTAAAAGATGCAAAGAAGGATAAAATGGTAAAGATGCAAAAAAAAAAAATCTTTGATTTTAAGGAACAGATTATAAATTACCACTCACTTACCTTTAATTTATAATCCAATAAACTAGTCCCTTCCTCATTCTTGGTCACCCCCATCCCCCAAATCTTTGAACATCATCCCAGAGGAGTAGCCTCCTAGGAAACCCCAAAACTTTGCCCAGTTTCCTGGGTTTCTGTTCCTAAGGCCCT
The DNA here is from genome assembly GCF_014108245.1 of Pipistrellus kuhlii. NCBI lineage: Eukaryota > Metazoa > Chordata > Mammalia > Chiroptera > Vespertilionidae > Pipistrellus > Pipistrellus kuhlii. The sequence continues at coordinate 178,474 of NW_023425583.1, forward strand.
GCCTCTTTCTTGATTGATACGACACCAGAGAGTCGACGCTTCAAAGCTATCAGAATCCTCCGAAACCTCAAACATGCATAAACTGATCCAATAACCTCAGCACTCATCACCTGGAGGCGGGGTATGTGGGGAGTCATTCCTTCAATTACTTCTCCTTTGTACTAGTTAAAACCTTTTTATATCAATGATATCCAATTTAGCTTTTGCAGTATCAGTGGCCTTCTAATTATGAAGACAAAAATTGAATTCCAAACAATTTAAAAAAACTCCACACGGTATTTTGGGCAAAAGAAATATTCACAGAAAAACAACAAGTATGAGATGTGAAAGTATCTCTTATCTGAACTCATACATTTAACATTATGTTCTGAACTAGTGATATATAAATGTACTCATGTACATATGAAACAGCTAAGAATAGTAAATTGGTTTCAGATATTATCACACTGAGAAAAACTTCTAATTATGGGAAATTACTTTACAAATGAAAATATATGCAGCAGGACTTTACAGGAACTCAGTTATTACAACTAAAGTTGAAAACTGTAGTGCTCATCCTAAGGAATGGTTCTAGAATTTCTCCAAGTAAAAAACTCACTGAGTCCATTTGTAAATTATTTAAATAAACTCACTGAATCAACTTGTGAATTATTTCCCTTTGGCTGTCTTATTATTCAATATGCTTTCAAGGAACATGATGATGAAAGAAGAAAAACACCTCTTTCTAACATAACCATACTGGCAAGAACATTGACATTATCAGTATTCAAAGAATGTCTTGGCAGGTTAAACCTTCATAAAAAGAAGAAACACTATCTAATCCAAGATGTCAAAATAGCAATAGTACTTCTCATATTATGTGTAATGTGATTGTTTGCTTGTACAGCAAAATTTTTTTTCAAAAAAGGAAAAGATGCCGACATTATCATGTTTAAATTTTAAACAAAGGCACAAACATTCTTCAGAAAAGCACATAAAATAGGATAAGAGTAGGCATGCTTAAAAGAAAAAGACTAAGATCAGAAGGGAAATCACTGTTCAAAAAGATTTAGGAAAATGTGGCAATGCTGTTTTTGGAAGCTTAACAATATTTTTTTAAAGTTCGAGGCCCAGCAGCACTATTAAGAAACAAAAAATAGAAAAACAATCTGTACTGAGAGAAAAAGGCTTGAAGATGGACGGTTTGCTGTGGCTTAGTCCACGGTCTCCTTGTGCAATAATAGCTGATGCCTAGGTTACGGAAGACTTTTGATAGTCTGACATACTGTCACTGCACAGCACCCTCAGCACACTCTCAGGACTCGACGTTACCGAAGGCCATCGAGGGACTCGTGGTTGCTCAGTGTAAGTTCAGACATGTTGCCCTCCAAAAACAGTAACATGCAGGATAAAACCCTGCTTTTCTTTCTTAAAATACCTATGCTGATGATCTTACAGTAGCTGAGGAAATAATATAAACTTATCCAAAGCTTATAAGCTATGTGTGCGTATATGTATATATGTATGTGTGTGTATATATAAATATATATATATTTGACTTTAAATATTCATTTACATTACTTGAGGCAATAATCTTGTTTTATTCTTCGATTATGTTTTCTGTTACTTAACTTCCTTCTTTAGTTGTACTCACTTCTATAAATATATAGTTCCCATCTTAATATTTTACCTTTTCCATCAGTTTTCTCTTCCTGATCACTATTTCTTGTCTTTGATCTTTTTTTAATTGGTTACACTCAACTTGTAATTAGTAGACAAATTGGATCAAGAGGTCCTAGTGTTATTTGCATTAGCAGGACAAGCCGCTACCCATTGCCTTCCCGAGGAGTCATGGCATGGCAGAGCTGGAAGAGATCTCACGGTATCATTTGGTTGAGCTCTATGCCAGCAGGAACAGGTGGTTGACTATTCTTAATGTTTTCCTTTCTTTTTAATGACCAAAGACTTTTATTATAAATAGTCTACCATAGCCTGGTTTAATACAAAATTTTAACAAGTAAAAACATGTGGAGTAGAAAGAAAATTGGGTGAAAACAATTCTTACTAGAAAATAAAACTATTCCTCTGATCACTCAGAAAAATAAAAAATCCTTTGATCACTCTGAGCTTCAAGTTACCCGTGCAAATAGAAATAATGCTGTCTGACTCACAAAGTTTGGTAAGTTCTCTGAAACCTGCAAAAGGACTGTATAAATACTAGAGGCCCGATGCATGAGCTTTGTGCAAGAGTAGGCCTTTACAGCCGCAGCGGCTGCCGAGGTCTCTCCCTGGCTGCCTGGATCCCTCTCTAACAGCCCCGGGCAGCAGCCTGGATCCCTCCTAGCTGCAGCCCCAGCTTTTGTCTGGAAGGTCATCCGGAAGAACGTCAGTCTAATTGGCATATTACACTTTTATTGCTATTGATAAAGTACTATTAAAATGGGAAGCAACAGAGTGTAAAGACCTGCACTCTGTAGGCATGTTAGTTTCAAATCCCATCACAATTTACTAGCCATGCAATACGGAGTGAAGTATGGGACCTTCCTGAGTTCATTTCAGAGGACAACTTCAAAACTGGTATGCCTACCTCACTTGACTAGATTATAGGAGTTTAACGTACTACACAGGTCCTGGCGTTATGTGGGTTCTCAATAAACTCCTTACTCCCCATCAGGCTTCCACACTTCTGCTGTGTGGTTCTGCCCTCCTTCCGTTACTTATTTCAAGGTACATAGGTCAAATTTTATGAAAAACAAAATAGTTAGAAATTATGTAAGCCTTTCTTTTCCCTAAGATTCATCAAGCAGCAAGAGTTCCTCATCAGCCCTGCTTTGAAAAATGTGAGAAAATAAGGTAAAGTTTCCTTTAAAAAATAAACTCTTCCAAAGAAGGAAGGGGTTAGAACAGTTGATGAAAAATGTCACTAAATTGCGAACTCCTTAAAGGAAAGAACAAATCTTTATTTATCTTCAGATTTAGGAAGCACAGAAACATTGCTTGCGTGAAAGAGTCTGTTGGGGGGAATCCTGATCTTAGAAATTAAGAAATGAAAGGTTCCATCAGATTTTATATAGATATTAAGTAACAAGATAAAGACTATTTACTGAGATTAAACTAAACAAATGAGGACAAATTTTAAGAAGGCTCTTTACATGTTTTAGATAAAATTCATTGTCCTTTTAATATTTCATATACAAAAAAAAATCTTACAGAAATACAATAATGCATACCTTGTTATGTATAAAAAGAATCCTTAAGTCAGGTTTAAGTATTCCATAGCTTATGAGGAGATCTAGAACTTTTTTTATTTCATCTTTACATTTTTTAGTAGTTGAGTAAAATTGCTTTCTTACAGGCAGGTTCTTAAACAACCTTAAAGCAGTTACAGTTGTACCTGTTGGTAGATAAACAGAGAGCATATTTAGATGTGGAAGGAACTTCAGATCTTTAAATCCATGTACATCAGTAATTAACCCCTTCTATCACTGAAGGCCAGTCCTCCTCCAACTTTGGCCAAAGATCAGCTTTGCTATTCTGATTCTATGTTGCACTCTTCTATTGTAACAGGACTGACCGGATAGGTGTGCTCTCTTCTTTGTGGTAAAAGCAAGAATAATCTTATTTCTACCACTGCAAAGGAACATGGGCTTACCAGAATGTAGTATCTTAAGAATTCTGCTGGTTGATGCTTATTTTACATAGCATATGTGATAACCTTAATTATTCCACTAAAAATTCTTATCTGAAATATCTAATTGCCTGATTTGATTTACCTTCATCTTCTGAAGAATAAATACTCAAAACAGGATTTTTTTTAAACTATGAATTTACTTAACTAAAAGCTGAAGATAGATATAAAAATTTATACTGCTTAAATATTGGGTTATTAATTAGCTCTTGTTTTAAAAAAAATGAAATTAGGACCATTTTTCCTCCAAATTCTTCAGCATAACAGTTGTTTTAAAAGTTCTTATCTGCTAATTCAAATATCTGGGTCATCTGTGGGTATGCTTATATCATTCTCTTGATTATGGATTCCATTTTCCTATCTTTGTGTCTCTCAATATTTTTATTTTCCCCGGACATTGTGTATAAAAGGACAATAGGTAATGAAGTTGGCAATACTTTCCCCCAGAGAAGGCACTGCATTTCCTCTGTCAACCAGTTAAAGAGTGGATCTCTTCAATACAATCAAGAGTTTATCTGTGTTGGAGCGAGTTGCCCCTTCATTTAGTTCCATTTCACTTCCAGGTTCTAATGTCTTAAGGATGGAAATAAATCTCTCATTTTAGCAAGGCTCTGAGACATAAGCACTGCAAGACTTAAGATATTTCTTTCCTCCAGCTTAGTCCCAACTTTCTTCATCACTTGTTACTCAGAAATCTAGGCATCCGAGGTGAACCAGCTCTGTATTAGAGGATCCCATCTTCCAATCTGTCATGTAAGCTCCCATGTGGCTATTGAACATTCAGCTGGCTTCTCCGAGGACCACAGAAGATCCCCTGTCCAGCGCAGCAGGTCTGCTCTGTTGCCAGCTATGCCTCCAGTCTCAGTCAATGCTCCCAGGGATGCCAGTGGCCACTAGTTTCTTCCTGTCTAGGAAAGGGTCCCCTTTCTCTGGAACTTCATTCATTTAAACTTCTTGGTGACAGTTCTTCAATGGTTTTTAAACAATACAAGTTTTAAAAATTATGTGCATTCTCTTCTTTGCTATATAGAGAGCAATGGTCTCTTGAAATCTTCTACATTCATCTTGCTGAAAAGTTATACTGCAATCCCTTCTGACCTACCATTTTCAAATTCAGATGTTCTTTTCTGAAAATTTTGCTAACTTTCCTCTTGGCAGCTGGTGGCTACTTTGAACTGTCATTACTTATTTACTCATCTGTGCTCTCCACTAGTGAGTTCCTGTGACAAATGTAAGGACATATACTGTAGCTGTGAATAGATGACATGAAGGAAGAAGGCAGGGAGAAATCAGTAGGGCAAAATGTTTAAGAAAAAAATATGCTAAAATATATGTTATATATCAGAGACTACAATATACCTAATATATGTTAATTGACAAATAATTATTTTAGCAGCTAAAAATAACCTCTCAGAGTAAACTGAAAATTACCAATAAGCCAGGAATTATGCATTGGAATAAAATTTAATGATAAAAAACTGCTGATTCCAAATGAAATATATAGCCTTAAAAAAAAAAAAGGAACAAGTCATATTGGCCAATAGGGAGGAGGCCCCAGTACACTATCATATTTTACAAGAGAACTGCTCAGCTCTCCAACGTTAGCACATTCTACAAACACCAGCATGCCAGCGCAGCCTGTGATGTGCTCCGTCATATTTTCCCATGATGCCTATTTATGTCACTTACACAGGCAGGGATCCATGTTCCTAATGTAAAGAAGTATGATTGTTGCATATATCAGTTTCCTTAAGCTATTTAATAACATTCCATTCTCAAATGAAAAAAGTCTTTCAGTATATGCACAACCAAACACAGCCGCGATTTATAAAAAACATGATGCCCTACTCTAATCACAGGGTAGGGAAAGGAAATATCCTGATCAGAGTACTTTAAATACCCTACTTTTGACATATGAGAAATTCCTACGGCAGAAGAAGTATTAAAAAAAGTTTTCTAGGAGGGTAAATAATGATTATCTAGAGTAAAGAGAATAGAAGTATAACATATCAAGTATAATAGAATGAGAAAAAAGATATGACTAAAACAAACAATTTAGTACTTGGTAAAACAATTTAAAAGCTCAAGATTAAATTTTATGTTTCTTATCAATTTTTTAAATGTCTTAAAAGTAAACAGAAGGTAAGGTTAATTTTAAATGGCATACTGTTATTAAACACATAAATGATTTTAAATGGCTAAATTAATCCATAAGACAAATACCTTTACAGGAACTGGAATCTCCAGTAAACTACCCTGTTTCCCTGAAAATAAGACAGTGTCTTATATTATTTTTGCTCCCAAAGATGCGCTAGATCTTATTTTCAGGGGATGTCTTATTTTTCCATGCGCTAGGTCTTATTTTCGGAGGATGTCTTATTTTCGGGGTAACACGGTATTTTTAAACATTTAAAAATATACTTCTTAAAGGGGTGACAAATTTTCTAATGCTTAAAAAAGATACAATTGTAATCTGTCCCTGCACCTACAGTTAGGCTATCTACAGGTGCCATCCTATTGGATGAAATGAGGAGTAACTGCTAAGTAAGGCTGTTACACCACAGCAGAAATTAATCTATGAGAACCCTAAATGCACAGGCATTAATTAAGATGGTTGGACTGTAGTTTTATCTTACACAGAAAACATTTAAATGGAAGCTGAATGACAGCTGGTGGTGAAATGTGAGTCCGTGATTCAATCACCCAGAAACTACCAGCACTAAGGCAATATAAACATAAAATGCTTTTTAAAGTGTTGGTGGATTTCAATAAGCTTGTTTTTTGAGGTCTTTTCCTAACCAATAAACTGTAATGAGGAGAAAAAAGTGATATTTGAAAGGCAAATACTACTAGTGTAGCAACTACTGACTTTCCGAGAATGTTGTTTTCTAAGGTGAAAGAAATATTGCAAAAGATCAAATTCATTAATTGACTGTAGAAATTCCTTACTATGCATACCTGATCTCACTAAAAGTAGAAGATGTGGGTCAGCAAGAAAAGAAAAATCAATCAGAAAAGAGGCAAAGATCCGAAGATTTCCATATTTAAGAACTGTTATTTCACAGTTCTCATGGAGATGAATACAAGAAAGCATGAGAAATATGAGTGATGCAAAGTCATGGCCATCCAGATTAGACCGGCTACTAATAAGATAAAAATAAATACATTTAAGTTTTATAAGGTGACTAGATTACTTTAAGTACTCTACTGGACAGCCACTCAAATAACTCCTAATGGTTTCCTAATTTGAACTTCTAAGAACTGGGGTCAGAGCATTTCTGGAGAGGAATCATATTTTAAAAGGCCTTCTCTGTGTCCTAATCTAAAAAAAAAGAAAAGAAAAGAAAAGAAAAATGTTAGTGTGTTTTCTTGGGAGTTTCTATTAACTCCATGTACATACAAAAATGTTAATTTTTAATGGGCAAAACTAACAGTTACTAATTGGAGATTTATTTTAAAAAAAGAATGAGAGAATTTGGCATCGGTGTTAAGAACAAGAAAATAAATTTCAATGAAGACAAAGCATTTGAAAAAATAAATCCACTAATTTAACATTAAAACTGGAGAGAAGAGTCTAGCTGGTTTTGCTCAGTGGATAGAACATCGGCCTGGAGACTGAAAGGTCCTGGATTCAATTCCGGTCAAGGCACATACCAAGGTTGTGAGCTCTATCCGCCATAGGGGGCGTGCAAGAGGCAGCCAATTCATGATTCTCTCTCATCACTGATGTTTCTATCTCTTTCTCCCTCTCTGAAATAAAACAAACATACAAAGAAAACACCTGAAAGGAAGAAACAATTAAAAAAAAAAAAAGACTGATAAATTATAGGGAGAGACCACAAAATTAAAAATGAATTTACAATACAAATTGGAGAAAAGCGGCAAACAACAAAAACACAAGTCCCTCTTCAGATCTAATAATTCCTTTGGACATGACTCTAAAGAGGTCATACCTTTAATGTTCTCTCAACTTTAAACATCCTATTAGAAGTAAGCAGTAAGAAAAAGATTAAAGAAGATATGTGAAACACAAGCCTAAAGAGATTATTTTCCCCTCAGAAGTAAATAGTAGAGATACTTAGAAACACAAGATGTCAATTAAAATACAATGTAATTATGTAAGTGTATAAAACACTAAAAAAATGAAACTAGACAACCAAGTTACACCATACACAAAAATAAACTCAAAATAAAGGACTTAAACGTAAGATGCAAAACCATAAAAATCTTAGAGGAATCCACAGGCAGCAAAATCTCAGACATATGCCAAAGCAATATCGTTACTGATACAGCTCCTAGGGCAATGGAAACTAAAGAGAAAACAAACAAGTGGGACTACATCAAAATAAAAAGCTTCTGCAGAGCAAAAGAAACCATCAACAAAACAGCAAGAAAGCCCACTGCATGGGAGAACATATTTGCCAATGTTAACTCCAATAAAGATTTAATCTCCAAAATTTATAGGGAACTCATACAACTTAACAAAAAGAAGTTAAACAACCCAATCAAAAAATGGGCAACGGCCCTAAATAAATACTTTTCGAAAGAGGACACACAGAAGGCCAAGAGACATGAAAACATGCTCAAAGTCACTAATCATCTGAGAGATGAAAATCAAAACGACAACGAGGTACCATCTCACTCTGGTGAGAATGGCTATCATCAACAAATCAACAAACGCCAAGTGCTGGCGAAGATGCGGAAAAAAAGGAACCCTCGTGCACTGCTGGTGGGAATGCAGACTGGTGCAGCCACTGTGAAAAACAGTATGGCGTTTCCTCAAAAAACTAAAATCGAAGCTCCCATTTGACCCAGTGATCCCACTTCTAGGAATATATCCCAAGAAACCAGAAACACCCACCAGAAAGGATATATGCACCCCTATGTTCATAGTAGCACAATTTACCATAGCTAAGATTTCGAAACAGCCTAAGTGGCCATCAGTAGATGAGTGGATTAAAAATCTGTGGTACTTCTATACAATGGAATACTATGCTGCTGTAAAAAGGAAAGAACACCTATCATTTACAACAGCATGAGTGGACCTTGAGAGCATTATGCTAAGTGAAATAAGCCAGTCGAAAAATGATAAATACCACATGATCTCACTTATTTGTTGAATATAATGAACAACATAAACTGATGAACAAAAACCGATCCACAGACAGAGAAGCATTGATCAGAGCATCAAACTCAGAGGGAAGGTAGGGGAGGGTGGGAATAAGATCAACCAAAGAACTTGTATGCATGCATATAAGCCTAACCAGCGGACACAGACAACAGGGGAATGAGGGCATGAGTGGGGAGGTTGGAGGGGGGGGTAGCAATAGGGGGATAAGGACACATATGTAATATCTTAATCAATAAAGAAAATAAATAAAAACAAAAAACCCTAAATGACCAATAGCAATAATTAATTAATTAATATATTTACTTGATGTAAATAATACAAAAAGGGAAGCAGTGGGTGAGGTATTAGATGAAACATTAGTAATGAGTTGAAAATTGTTGAAACAATGATGGGAACACTATTCTATCTACTGTGCACATTTTTTATGATCTCTGTAAATAAATACATTTTAAATTATTGGTTTAATCATACCTTGAGGGTATGGTTTATTAGTTTGATTACTAAATCAATAATGTTTTAGGCATTTCAATAAAATATTCCCCTTCATGTATAAAAGAGTCAACAGTAATCCAGTAAGAGTAAAACAAGGCTCTGACAGTTTTTACAGAGGAGTGACTAATCCATGTTGTTGTCTGAAGTCTTTCACATCGTTCCTCTTGAGACCAGTTCTAAGTATGCAGGAGACTGGGGCTAAAGGACAGGCTGACTGTCCACTTGGAAGTTAAGTAGCTATTATCAGGCCCAAACCCAAAGCAATCAATATACTGAATTTTTAAAAACTAAACTATTAAGACAAAAAAGACAAAGCATATTACAAAGCTACTCTCTTACCTTGACCAAGATGTGAAGGTTTTTGAGAAATTATGTGGCCACTGCCATCTAACACATACTGGGTGCTAAAATTATCAGCAGCTGTCCTGGTTGTAATTAAAACCTGGAATTTCAAAAAAAAAAAATCTAATAAAATTATGATTTTTGCAGAGGGCTCATTCTCAAGCCATATTTAAAATAATTATCATAGGGGGAGGGTAAAAAATAAAATAAAATAATTATCATATATTCACTTAAGTTTGAAAGGAATTTTACTTAATAAATTCTTATGACCACTTCTTTTATAATACTCCTTAGAGTTACACTAACAAATAGGTCAGTTTATAAATTTTTATGTTAAATTACTCATCTTTTAATATTTTATTCTACAAAACTCTACATAAAACAATCATATAAAATCGTAATACATGAAATGGCTATTTTTATTACGTGTATTATATGTACTATATGACTTACACCTGTAAAATGAAATACTTCAAACGCATTAAGAAAATTTGTTTTTGTTGGTAAATAATCTTTTTGTATGGTGATCATTTCCTGCACTTCTGTATTTCAAGTTAATGGTTCAAAAGAATAAAAACAAGGAGGGGGGCGGAATGGTATATGTACAAAGATAATAATTTAATAAAAAAATTAAAAAAAAGAATCAAAACAAATCAAACACATATGTATGGCCAATTTGTTCTTAAACCCAAGCTTTGAATTCACTGTTTAACTGTAAACTTTTTACTAATTAAAAAAAAATTAGCATTAAAACATGTAAGTATAAAAAAGGATTTAATTCAGTATGAAACATTTCCTAAGATGTTACAGTCATAGAAATATAAACTGAAGCAGGTCTGCACGCTCCCTCAGCTTTCTGTGTACCTATCTTGTGAGATCAGTAGGCGAGTGTAACAACAGCACACCACATCCCGCCAGAAAAATGCTATAGGTGGGGAGTGGGGATGCTGGCGAGTAAAGCAGGTGGATTCAGGAAAGGGCAGCCTCCCCACACTTCTGTGAACAATGCCAACCCAAAACCAGAAGCAATCTTTCTTGGCCATCCTTAGACTGAGCACAGCTGATCATCTTAAAACTAGAGGCCTAGCCGAGACCGGTTTGGCTCAATGGATAGAGCGTCGGCTTGGGGACTGAAGGGTCCCGGGTTTGATTCCGGTCAATGGTTGCGGGCACATCCCCAGTAGGGGGTGTGCAAGAGGCAGCTGATCGATGACTCTCTCTCATCGATGTTTCTAACTCTCTATCTCTCTCCCTTCCTCTCTGTACAAAAATCAATAAAATATATTTAAAAAACAAACAAACAAACAAAAACAAAAAAACTAGAGGCCTAGTGCACAGAATTTGTGCACGGGTAGGATCCCTAGGCCTGGCTAGCAATCAGGACCAACTGGGGCCTTCCTTCATTCTGAGCCGCCCCCTAGTGGTCAGCACACATCATAGTGAGCAATAGAACTCCTGAGGGAACAATTTGCATATTAGACTTTTATATATATAGACAAACCTATATAAATAAGGAAAAAGCCAGGTCCGCTGCTAGAAGTCAACTAGGTCCAGTTGAGTCTACATCTGGTGGCTGTCACCCTGTACTAGCCAGCCATGCACTCGCACTGTAGGCCACATGGCTCTGAGGCACATGTGGGTCTCCTGCACACAATTGGAAAGTCCCAATGAGAACAGTACGGCTTTTCTGGCTATCAGTACTAGTTCAGGCTACGAGGTGGCACCTATAAAATCCTGACTAGGGGAATTGCTCCAAAGCTGCTACTTCTGTGATGACTATTCTCTAATCATCTAATGCAATTATTTTACTTCTTCCAAAAATATATTCCATGATTCAAAAGTTGTATAATTTAAAATTTTTCCTGATAATTAATCTTAGTTTTCCTGCTATGTCACAACTCCACAGTGCCCAAAAGTGATTTCTTCTAGTAAAGTTCATCAAAATAAAGAAGACACACTGCTAGAGATTTTCTTTGTCTCTAATTACTCTATGATTATCCCTTTAAAAACAATTCTCCATTTAACCAACCACTTCTCCAAAATGCCAAGGTCAACTGAATTCTATTTCTATTCTCCAAAGAGCTGCCACCTGACCTCAGGCTGGTGTCACTGAGCAAAGGCAGCCCTGGAACTCTGAGTTCTGGTACTAACTCTGCCAGTGGCTTGCTAGATAGTCCCGAATAAATTACACTATCATCTTCAAGGGGAGGGTGATGATAAGATGAAGATGATGCTAATACTTTATAAGGTTACACAGGTTTTTGCTTCAACTACGTCAAAGCACTTCACAGATATTACTTGTTCATCTTCAAAACATTAATGAATAGTAAATATAATCCAGCCTAGATGAATAAATTGAAGTACTGAAAGGCAAAATAGGACCTAAGAGGTCATAATGTAACTTTTATGTTAAAGTAAAAAAAAATAGAACACAATGTTATTTCCAACATTAACATTTAAAAAATTAGAATGTGCAGGGTACTATGAAAAATTATTTAGCTAGGAAATAGTCTGCAACTCACTACTGAAGGCAGTGAAGGATAAAACGTATAAGCATGTTTCACAAATTCATGAAATACAGTGTGTTCTTCAGAGGAAGGAATTGTATTTCAAGAGTTCATTTCATCATATGACCCTGTGTCCTGGGCAAGAACCCTTTTCTTGGACCAGGCCCAGGTTCAGAATGTGTTAGCAGCCCAGTAGCTAGCATTTGAACCCGCAGTAACTCCACCTCAGAAGCATCTCGAATGTTACAAATTATTACTGGTGCCTCTTACTGGAGATACTGAGGAACTGAGGCAGTGAATGAATCGAGTGGTGTTAACAAAAGAAATTTTAAGATGTTTCAAATAGTTTTAAAAGAAGTTTATTATAAAAGGCAAAGTTTTAGAAGTTCTTAAAGGATTTTAGCGGTTTATTACTTTCGAGTTATTAAAAATTAATTCCGGTTCAGTTATGGAATTTCAAGAAATTATAGTACTACAATATTACAAAGCTAAAGTTGCAAAAAATCATTTACAGTTTAGATAAGCACAATTTTTCTCAATGTTTTAGATAAAATGTAAATTAAATACTTAGAAAATATCCTGGTAATTCATGCAACGAAATCCTCCCTTGACAAAAATTAATTTAAGATAATTATGTCATAAATTTTGTTTTTACTAACTTTTGGCAGAATGCCACACAGGAACATGCTCTGAAAACTAAAGTTAATGATCCTCGTAATTCAACTGAAATGTGGGTTTGCCAGCATGGCTGCCTGTCTTCTCCTGTGTGAGCGGCCAGCCTGCCTGCCTGCCTGCCTGCCTGCCATGCAGGGCTGCAGCTAGCAGAGGCTCTCTGACGTCAGAGCCCTCTCCCAGACCCTTCACTGTGGGAGAAAAGCACAGGCGGGTCTTGCCTCTGACGTTTTTACTTTCAGCAGGGTTCTATACCTGTGCGGAGGTTGTGTTCAGAAGCAGAATCTTAAAACTTCCTGTGCCTGTTCTACCAAAGCTCTGCCGCCACGCTCTAAAGGACACAGCGGTACCTGCCCCCTGGAGCAGGAGGCAGGAAGCGCCAGGATGAGAGCAGGGCTGCCTCCAGCCTTTCACAGCTCAGTGGGCCCCCTAAGGGGAGTCTCCACTTCCACACTGACAGCTTCGCTCCCTTTCCGTCCCGTCAGCCATGGGGTTTAATGTAACATAAAACTGTAACAAGTCTACAGAGCCCACATTAGCTCATTACAAAATTATGTTTGGTGAACTTGACAGACATTCACTTGATGAGAGTAATACCCAGCACACTGAAACTTCTTTAAGAAATGTTGGCTGAATAAATCAATAAACATGCGTATTATGCAGAGCATGGCTGGCAATTCTAATTCTTCTGAGGGAAAACCAAAAGGAAAAACATGAATTTATGCAACAAAATAAAGGCCTTTGGTGAAAATTAGAAGGAATTTCCCTAAGAACGGCTATAATTTTAGAAAGGATTTCCCCCAGATATTGAGGAGTTTGATTAACTTTGAAAGTTGATGTGAAATAATGCTTGTCAACAAGGGAATGAGGAAGACTAATGATAACATCACCTATGATACAGCTGCATACCACTTCCATATTCAAGACCAGAGTAAAAGAACTTCCGCTGAATGGCATATGACAATATGCAAGACACTTTAATACGCATTATTTCCTTTGACCCTCAAATTATTATCACTTTATAGATTAAAAAAATAAAAAGGCACCCAGAAAAGGTAACCTGTTTTATGCCTTTGGCCAACCAAGTCTCTTATTCAAACACTTGGGAATGAGAATTAGGTTTTTGGAGGGGTGGGGGATTGAGGACAAATATATGATACCTTCATCAATAAAAATTTTTTTAAAAAAAGAGAGAATTAGGTTTCTGATTCCTAGTTCAGAGTTTGTTCTGATTTTAAGAAAACAAAACTGTTCTGTAGTCTTTTTAAAACTGAGGTATAATTTAGCCTCCATTTTAAAATCCAGTTTAAAAAAACAAAAACAACTTGTATGAGTTTCTTAAACATTTCTTTGGAGGAAAAAAGATCATTTTTAATATAATGTATGTAAAATATCTACTTATAAAGAAATAAATACTTATGTTTTATTATGTTACAGGAATAATATATACAGTCTTCATAAAAATTGTATGAACAGGTCAAAACAGAATTTTCATTCTCTAGCTCATTCTATTTGATATGCTTAGTAATTAGGACCAGAAATTTAACATAGAAAAATGACAAATAGCCGAAACCGGTTTGGCTCAGTGGATAGAGCGTCAGCCTGTGGACTGAAAGGTCCTGGGTTCGATTCCAGTCAAGGGCATGTACCTTGGTTGCGGGCACATCCCCAGTAGGGGGTGTGCAAGAGGCAGCTGATGAATGATTCTCTCTCATAGATGTTTCTAACTCTCTTTCCCTCTCTCTTCCTCTCTGTAAAAAATCAATAAAATATTTTTTAAAAAAAGAAAAAAGAAAAATGACAAATATACCAAAATTACTACTCTACAAACAATAATGTATTTCAAGAGAAGTTATGCTTGATATCCTTTAAAGAAAATCATTATCAGACAATTTGTGCCAGTCACTGATACATTAATGGTTATGGAGTTAGTAATACATTTGAAAATACCAATAGGATATTTTGTAGATATAAAGAGAATGTTTTACTCCTTTGGACTATTTAATTCTAAGAGTGAAAGTCATTTTATTATTGATAAACTAAAAAAAATGCTCATTCTTTTACAGTGCATAAAGAATATAAAATTAGATGCATTTTAAATTTCTCCAGACAATTTTGCTGAAAGTATACTTTTTTCTTTCTATAACTAAAATTAACGTATTATTTTTATTTTTTATTCTCACCCAAGGATATGTTTATTGATTTTAGAGAAAGAAGAGAAGAAGGGTGAGGAAAGAGAGAAGGGGGGAGAGGACAAGAGAAAAAGAGAGAAACAGTGAAGAAAGGGAGAAACATCAATCGGTTGCCTCCTGTACATGCCCCAACCAGAAATCGAACTCACAGCCTAGGTATGATTTCCTGACCGGGAATCGAATCAACTGTCTTTTTGGTGTACAGGACAAGGCTCCAACCAATTGAGCCACCTGGCCAGGACTAAAATTATTAACAACTTTAAAATAATCTAACAAAAAATAATTTCAATAACTGGAGTTTTGGGAAATAGCTGTTTAATATTGTGCAAAACATTAACTTAATTACATACAGGATGGGCAAAAGTAATTTTATAGTTCATATGGAAAATAACAGTAATTAATAAATAATAATACAAGAATAAACTCTCACATACTCACAACTGTAAACCTATTTTTGCCCCACCCTGTATTATCAATCTACTGAGCCTGAGATCATTTACAACTATATGACTTTAAAATTATCTGCATCTGTTAGTTTGACAGATAAAATAACAAAATCTATAATTTCTGCAATAATATAATATAATAATATAATAACTGCAATCTCTATCCAAAATTTTTCAAAATAAATTGGAGCCTTAAAATAAATATGCAACTTCTATTAATGAAATTGAATTCTGAGTGAAAAATATTCATTAAATTTAAGAAGCGAATCCCCCCACAAAAGCAATCATTAAGTCTTCCTGAATAACTTCATTATTTTTAAATGTAATTGACCTTAACAAGCATCTATTGTTTTCTGTATTTCTGAAATTTCTAAAACACTATTCAGAACATTCCCAGGTTAAGTTTCAACTTAACTTCTTCTTGATAACCTATCTTTTGAGCTTACCACTGCAGGCCTGGGATATTTATTATTTAAATACTAGATGCCCGGAATTTGTGCGGGCGGGAGGTGGGAAAGGGGTGAGGGGGCGTATCCGTCAGCCTGGCCTGCACCCTCTCACGATCAAGAATGGCTGATCCTAACCACTGGCCTGCCGGCCTGCCGGCCTGCCTGCCTGATCACCCCTAAGCAATCTGCCTGCCTGCCTGATTGTCCCTAACTGCTCTCCCCTGTCGGCCTGATTGCCCCTAACCGCCTCTACTTCGGCCCTACCACCGTGGCTTTGTCCGGAAGGACATCTGGAAGGATGTCCAGCCTATCTGGTCTAATTAGCATTTTATCCTTTTATTAGAATAGATGAGATACTTTTTCACTTAGAAATGCCTTTTTAACCACCCTAATAAGAAGGCAGCATGACCTACTGTAGAAAACGCAGCACTGGGAAGCATGATATTGGAACTAAATTACTGGTTTCACCATCAACACACTACGTATTCCTAAAGAGGCTGCAACTTTCATGTCCACTTGCTCCTCTATGCACAGCTCCTCTGAAGTAAACTTCTTTGCACGGCATGCAGCATTCAGACAATGAAGGTAGCTGACAGTTATTAGACTGGTGGGAACTGGCATTTGGTCTTCACAAGACCCATTTCCTTATCAGGATTAGGGATGGACCATAAAACCTCACTGCAGGGTGGCTTCCACATGAAGCAGACTGAGGTGGAAGCTAGTGAGAAGGACATTGATAGGAGTGCTCCCAGGAGGATCTTCCGTGGGGCCAGTGCAGAAAGAGAAGTGGGACTGGGCCCCAGGCACTGGCCTTGATGGGGCCCGCGAGCACTCCGGAGCAGACAGCATGGTGGGTGCAGTGTAGCTGAAATGGGGTCTTTACAGCCCATCCCCCAATCACTGACGCAGGTGCCCTGCATGTTTGGGAAACTCTCTCCCACTGAGGGGAGGGCAGCCTCAGAGGGAAACTGCTGTGAGCACTCCGTCACCAGTGCTCTCGGGAGCTGGGAGAACCCGTGCTCTCCTGACGGGGTGTCTGGGCAGTGACTAGATATTACTACCACCCAGTAATACCTAAAGGTCTATTACTACCACCACCACAGTTCTGTATTTCCTTTGGCTTTCAGGCACAACAACAACAAATCTGTGGCGAAAATAATACATATTATAAGATTTCATTTAGATCAAGTTAAAAAATAGGTAGGACTATGTTGATACAGGTGAGAATAGCGATTACTTTGAGGAGTGCAGCCCGGGAGGGGGCATTAAAGAACTTTCAGGAGTGCTGACAATGGTCTAAATCTGGATCTGGAGGACACATATGTAAAAATTCATTGTGATGTGTGTGTGCATGTATGTAAGTGTATAATTTTATATTACTGTGATACTTTGACAATTCTTTTACTCCTTTTGTAATTCTGTTGAACAAATTTATTTAAGTATTTATATTCAAGGCATTCAAATGCCTCAAAAAATGAAACAAAAGACAAAATGATAAACAGGTATCAAGTAGGTTCAAGTAGTCAAAGAGAAAAAAAACCACAGAGAGTGCTACTGGATAAGGGCTTGCAAAACAGCCATCTAAAATCAGAGCTACAGTGTAGATGAAGATAAACCATATGGCCTATGTGTAAGTATAGTGCTGCCACCTAGCAGACAAAGCGAATAATGACTGATTTCCGTTCTGCAAGGTTATGTACATCTCAAAAAAATAATGAAATACTAAATTATATATTTTACAACAATACTCTACTAAAATAAAGCTTAAAGACTACCTGCAAAATTTGGACAACAGCTAAAAAAAATCAAATACTTACGTTATCAAACAAATTATGATTTCTAAAATAGCCACTGAGAGCTTAAACAATAGTAGTAGTACTGGGAGCTTCAGAAGTTCCCTGGTACAAATCCCATCCCACTTTATACGGTTTTCTGCAAGATCCTAGGGCTCTGGGTTCCCATATACAGTCTCTGGGGAAAATGAAGGGCAATGCCAATTGTAAGTTCCTCTTCCCTACTCTTTGGAGACTCAGGGAACTTTAAGTAAATAAGTGCTGAGAAAAATAACAGAAGCATGGGCTATGGGCTGTGCTGGTTTCGGGATAGATGTTTTAAGCAGGGTGCATTTAAGGAATGACAAGGTCTTCCCTCCGTTAGTGATGTCTGAACACCTGGCTTCCAAGCAAGGGGTCACTCATAGTCCTCTAGGCTAAACAACAATGTCGGCCACTCTAAACTCCACCTCAGAGGTTCCCAACTTTTTTTGGCCATGCCCCACCTAAGCATCTCTAAAATCCCAGTGTCCCCCTGTGTCATACAATTCTTATTCAAAAAGTGAGCTCCTAGTCACAGGAAGGAGGCCTAAAAGGCCATGAACTTGCTCTAAACAAGCTTTCAAAGAACACGGCACCATGAAAGAGAAAAATAAAAGAACGAAAGGACAGTTGAAGGACTGAAGAAATCACTAAGAAATTGTTTAAATAATAATAATAATATGAAGTGATATGAAAAACGTCAAAGTTTTAAAACATATAACAGAGAACTGAAATGCATAATTATGTCACAATATATATTAATATGAGGCCCCTAGGACCTTAAGAAATGCCAAAAATTCACTAGTAACTCATTCTTGAATTGCCCCCCTAAAATTCAAATTGCCCCCCTGTGGGGCATGGGCCCCACACTGGGAACCACTGCTCCACAATTTTTCCTTCTGAGGCATCACTTTACAGAGAGCCCTCAGAAAAATAATAAATGAGTACCTAGCTGGGGCCCTTTACACACACACCACTTGCTGGCTTAGTTCTGTCTCACTTCCAATATTCTGTAATTATAAAATCACTAAAGTAGTATAAATTACCTTACCTCAGCTACACAACAAATTGATCCCAAGGCTTCACCACGAAAACCATAAGTTGTCAAATTTTCAAGATCTTCATGGCTATTTATTTTTGAGGTGTAGTACTTCACCGCCATTACCGGTGCATCAGAGGCCTTGATACCGTCACCATTGTCTCTCACTTCAATTTTATCAAACCCATAGTTCTCCTATACAAAGTTAAAAATACTTTTAGTACATAAAGACATTAAACTGTTACAACATTTATAAAGAGAAACATAAGTGAAATAACATTGTCATTTATTTACCTCTCAGGGAAACTTAGTCTTAAGAAAGTAAGAGTTTAATTCCTTACGTTTACTAGCTCCTAGTTATGGTACAATGGGCAAGTCCCTCATTTTCCCAGGACTCAGATTCAACTGTAAAATCAGAAAAATCAGTCTGATCTTTAAGGTTCCCTTGAATTGTCTCAGTGTCATAGGTATTTATGTTTAAATTTGTGTTTAAACTTGACTAAAGAAAATTCTTCTCAATTACCAATACCTTTGTACATGTAAACTCTCAAACAAAATACGATAACCATCAAAAACAACACCTACCAAGAGACTAGCAATTATCATTATTCAGCCTGATTTTTAATACTTTATCCCTTTACTCGTTTCAATAAAAGTTTAAATATGCCGGGACCGGTTTGGCTCAGTGGATAGAGTGTCGGCCTGCGGACTGAAAGGTCCCGGGTTCGATTTCGGTCAAGGGCATGTACCTTGGTTGCCGGCACATCCCCAGTGGGGGGGTGTGCAAGAGGCAGCTGGTCGATGTTTCTCTCTCATTGACGTTTCTAACTCTCTGTCCCTCTCAATTCCTCTCTGTGTAAAATCAATAAAATATATTTTTTTTTTAAAAAGAAGTTGTTTAAATATTTACACTACAACTTTAAATTTCTTTCTGCATAGTTACCTAACAGGAAACTGCTAAGAAAACACACCTAAAGAAAATCTCAGTGAGTTTTTAATTTGAAAAATCAAGGGGAAAAAACTCTCAATTCATAGCTTAGCACTGTTAGCTAATACTAAAAATACGTATACATAACAAAAAAAATCTAAATTGCTAAAGTGATCACACTTTCTATGAATGCTACAATCTAAATTTTGTACTAAACTTCTAAGATAAACTTGACTTCACAAAGTTTTATGTGTATGGCCATAGATGCAAGTTTTAAAGGGGAAAAAAAAATCTTCCTACATTTATAATAACTCTGGTATCAATAGTATTATATATGTCTCCTTTTTTTGCCCATTGATCTCCCTCTCTCTTGGGTAACATGACTTTGAAAAACTGTTTTCCAAAACTGTATAAATATGGGTGATTTTGCCTGGGGAGAAGACAGCTGATTTACCCTATTGTAATACACTTTGCCCCTAGGAATGGAGTTTCAGAGATCCATTAAGAGACTGAAAATAACAATTAGCCTCCAGGCAGAAGCAATTGCCCCACCCTATTGGAAAAACTCTCACCACACCTGTGGACATTTGCCTAAGGGTTAATCAAGACTGAATCCAGTCCGATTGGGGACGAGATCATGCTAGTTGGCTGCACAGTGCACCTCACAGCCACGGGTCATTTGATCATTCCACCAGTCCAGACACTGGGCTTTTATATATATAGATAATTACACACAAGAAAAAGGTAGGTTTCTTTCCTACAAAGATATTAGTACCAGTATTACTTCTAATACTGTAATAGTAGAAATAATGTAAATATCTGATAATTAGGAAACTATAAAAATGTATTCATTCACTCAAACAAAATTTTATTCATCATCTATGCACTATTTATATAGCATTTACTCACCTTTTATTTAGCAGGACTGGCCAGGTAGAGGGACACAAAAAATGGGAGGGGGAAAAAAAAAAAAAAATATATATATATATAGTCCTATGAGCTAGTAATTTATAACAGGAGAGGTAGACATTCAAAATAACTATATTAATTAATCATGAGTGTCCTGTCATGTTAACTCAAATTAATATAGAGCACTTAAATTAAAAAATATGAAAACCATGAAGCAACAAAGGAAATAGTTTTGAAATTAGATTAGGTGAAAAATAAAATACAGCCCTAACCGGTTTGGCTCAGTGGATAGAGCGTCGGCCTGCAGACTCAAGGGTCTCGGGTTCGATTCTGGTCAAGGGCATGTACCTTGGTTGCGGGCACATCCCCAGTGGGGGGTGTGCAAGAGGCAGCTGATCGATGTTTCTCTCTCACTGATGTTTCTAACTATCTCTCCCCCTTCCTCTCTTTAAAAAATCAATAAAATATATATTTTAAATGCAAATAAGAATATGTAAATAAGTATAGCATATATCAATAACCTAGAATAAATTATTAGTAGAAAATATTGGGCCGGCAAGTAAGTAATTGCGGGTTTCGCACATATATGGCTTCAGTTGAATTTTTAGGTTTGCAGACGTAGTACAAATGTAAAACACATTTTGTTATTTGATAGTTGGCTATTCAGCTGTTAATCAGTAAAAAAAGTTTTTTGATCTGTTTTGTAGTTTTCGTTTGGCGTTCGTTGAAAAATGGAAAATCAAAAGGAACATTTTCGTCATATTTTGCTTTTTTATTTCCACAAAGGGAAAAATGCATTGCAAGCTCATAAAAAGTTATGTGCTGTTTATGGTGACGAAGCCTTAAAAGAACGGCAGTGTCAAAATTGGTTTGCCAAATTTCGTTCTGGTGATTTTTCACTCAAAGATGAAAAACGCTCTGGTCGTCCAGTTGAAGTTGATGACGCCCTAATCAAAGCAATAATCAATTCGGACTGTCACAGTACAACACGTGAGATTGCAGAGAAGCTTCATGTATCACATACATGCATTGAAAATCACTTAAAACAACTTGGCTATGTTCCAAAACTCGATACATGGGTTCCTCACGAACTGAAAGAATCACAGTTAACGCAACGCATTAGCAGCTGCGATTTGCTAAAGAAACGTAATGAAAATGATCCATTTTTAAAACGACTGATAACTGGCGATGAAAAATGGGTTGTTTACAACAATATCAAGCGGAAAAGATCGTGGAGCAGGCCAGGTGAACCAACTCAAACAACATCAAAAGCTGATATTCATCAAAAGAAGGTTTTGTTATCAGTTTGGTGGGATTACAAAGGAATTGTCTACTTTGAACTCTTACCACCCAACCGAACGATCAATTCTGATGTCTACATTGAACAACTAACGAAATTAAACAATGCAGTTGAAGAAAAGCGGCCCGAATTGACAAATCGAAAAGGTGTTGTATTCCATCATGACAATGCAAGGCCACACACATCTTTGGTCACTCGGCAAAAATTAATGGAGCTTGGTTGGGATGTTTTGCCACATCCACCATATAGTCCTGACCTTGCACCATCTGATTACTTTTTGTTTCGATCTTTACAAAACTCCTTGAATGGTAAAAATTTCAATAATGATGATGATGTCAAATCGTACCTGATTCAGTTTTTTGCTAATAAAAACCAGAAGTTTTTTGAACGTGGGATTATGATGCTGCCTGAAAGATGGCAAGAGGTCATTGATCAAAATGGGCAATACATTACAGAATAAAGTTATTTAGTTCCATGAAAAAATTGTCTTTGATTTTCTTTAAAAAATCCGCAATTACTTACTTGCCGACCCAATACAAATTAAATTCGTGTAATGCAGTCCTAAATATGAAATTTTTGTTATTTTTAATAATGTCCTTTAATGTTACTAATGTTGATTTAGATCACAATTTATTTTTAAGAATTTATTCTTAAACAAGACAAAGGATTCAACGTCCTATGAATAGTTTACCGAAAAGGTAATAGCTATAAGGAGAAAATACCTGTCCCCTTATTGCTTTAAAGCACATGTGTCAAACACAAGGCCCGCGGGCCAAATCCGTCCCGCCAGGCCTTGCAATGTGGCCCGCACTGCGCTGTCATCACTGCACTCCGCTGCGTTTCCATCACAATGACAGTTTATGACTGTTCAGTAAACCATTAGGCCCGCGATTTAGGCTGGATTTTAGATTTTGGCCCCTTCTCTGATTGAGTTCGACACCCCTACCGAAAAGGTAATAGCTATAAGGAGAAAATACCTGTCCCCTTATTGCTTTAAAGGTACTGGCTTCTCTGGACACTCACCAGTTTAACATCTATGCTTGTGGCCCCTGCATCCAAGGAGTTTTCAACGAGCTCTTTCACAACACTGACCACTGACGTGATGACCTGGGAACTGGAAAGGAGGCGAACCGTTGCTGCAGGTAACTGTTTCATTCTAGCTGTTAGTAGAGTACCTAGAAGATAAAAATTTAAGCTGTAAGAGAAAAAACTTGAGCATTCCTAACAGAATAATAGCAACATCAATAATACTAGCAGCTCACATTTATGGAGACTCACTCTATGCCACATCTACTATGAGCACATACAGAATTAAATAACTTACTGTATTTTTCGGACCATAAGACGCACTTTTTTCCCCCAGAAGTGGGGGGGAAAAGTCCCTGCGTCTTATGGTCCAAATATAGCCTACACATATACTTAAGAAAAAAAAGTTTTTTTACTTGCCCGGCTCTGTGTGGTCTCTGTGTGCTTGCCCGGCTCTAAAATGGTTCTAAATGCTGCTGTTTACAGGGTTGATTACATGTGTTTATGACTGTGATGTTGGGTTTTAATGCACATAAAATATTTTAGGACACTATTTGTTTCAGAATCTTTTTTTCTTCATTTCCCTTCTCTAAAAACTGGTGCGTCTTATGGTCCGGAGCGTCTTATGGTCCGAAAAATACGGTATGTCTTAAAAACACTCTGAATAGATGTCATGACCGTTTCCATTTTATAGGAGGAAGGACAGAGCATCAGCTGGAATCTAATGGCAATGACTGAAGAAGATGGCACATGGTGCCCTGTGGTCTGCCCGGCCATGAATGACCAGGGGTGCGTCACTTTGGGATGCAGATGTCAGTTCCTCGTATGTGCTTTCATGGCCGTCTCACAGACATCTATCAGTCATCCACATGTTTTGGTGAGCTACAATCTCTTTAAATTACTGAGCTCTTTTGGAGTTCGGACCTCCTGAAATCACTGTGGGGAAGCATGGGACGTGGTTGGAAAGTCTGTCAGTAGGATTCTCTGAAAGGCCAGAGGTCTCTGGGGGACCTTGCCTAAGGCGGCACCCTGCCTGACTTTTCCAAACAAGTCTGAGCCCTGGGGTTTTACCAGAATCTTTATGTTTGGAATTCAAAACATCCCTGTTTGAAAGACACCACAGATGCAGGTGCTTTCTCAGGGATGCTTACCCTGCTGATTGTATCTAGAGGTTAGTTTTATTTTTTTTTATTTTTTTTTTCTCTCTTTCAAATGGTAATTTTTATTTAAAGTGCTGGTATATACGTATAGAGGTTAGTTTTAGTTCAAGCTGTTGTGACAACAAATGCCCAAGGAGGCAGGCAGTCCGGGCTTTTGGCTCCTTATGCCAACTAGCCCCGTAGCCTCTCTCACAGATGTGTGCGCCAGTCATCCTTCTTCCATTGTTCAGGGTCTACCGGTCGGCCCCGACGAATTACTATTCATCAGAACTAATCAGACATATCAGGCAACTACCCTTTACGCTACTCGGCTTCAGACATTCAAATCGAGGGGCTCCCCAAGCCAACGTGACACAGCTCACACCTTCCAGCAAGTCAGCGCTGCCTCCCCTCGTTCGGACACACTCGGTTTTCTCCCTCCCTTACCGCACGCACCTGCCTCCTCACCAGCCTGTCCCGAACGCTAAGCAGGGCCTGTTCCCTAACACCTTCTAAATGCCGGCAGGTAGATGACCCGGAGCACCCGCACTGCACATGTCCCACAGGGACCTCAGCACCTTCCTCTCACTGACCTTCTATCCACACAAAGCCCCACTCAATCCTCACAACCACCACACGTACATATCATTCCTCTGTCAGACTGGGTTTAAAAGCGCAATAACGTGTTTACGATCACACAAACAGCAAGTGACAGCGCACACCGGAGCACCTGGGCATGTCTGACTCCCACACTCCCCTCCTCTCACAAGACAAGGTGAGAAACCGTGCAGCCATCCTAGGAACGCTCCTTACTCTCCACATCCTGCCAAGTCCTCTCTCTCCTACGACCTAAATATTCCTCAAAGGAGGCCTCTCCTTTCTAAACCTACAGCTACAGCTACTGCCTCTGGCCAGCCCCTCCAAATCGCTCCCTCGTACTTTGCAATAGCCACCTGGTAGATATTTTGCCTCGTGTCTCTAGCACCTATGCCTGTGGTCGGCAAACTGCGGCTCGAGAGCCACCTGCGGCTCGTTGGCCCCTTGAGTGTGGCTCTTCCACAAAATGCCACGTGCGGGCGCCCACAAACAGGGCGGTCGGAACCTCGAGGCCCATGCGCGGAAGTCTGTTTTCGGCTCTCAGAAGGAATGTCAATCGTTGTCCTGTTGACATTTGGCTCTGTTGACTAATGAGTTGCCGACCACTGACCTATACTACAGGTCCTATAGGGTTCTGCCCCTAACTTAAATGTCGTCATGTTGCTTCCCTACGTGAAATTTTATAAAGATCTCCAACTGCTAACCAGGTGAAGCGCCAGCTTCCTGACAGCTGGGCCTCTGTGTAACCTCAGCCCACGTTCTCCAGGCCCACAGGCCAGCCAACGGAAATGCAGGGTGTGTGTGTGTGTGTGTGTGTGTGTGTGTGCATGTGTAGAGAGAGAGAGAGAGGAGAGAGAGAGGGGAGAGAGGGGGAGAGAGGGGAGAGAGGGAGAGAGAGAGAGAGAGAGAGAGAGAGAGAGAGAGAGAGAGAGAGAGAGAGAGAGAGGGAGGGAGGGGGAGAGAGAGAGAGGGGAGAGGGGGGAGAGAGGGGAGAGAGAGAGAACTCCGCACACCCCTTCCACGTGCTGCGGACAGCGCCCTCAGGACGCACAGGACCGGCTTTGCGCGCTGCCCTCATGCAATTCCTTCAAATCTTGGCTCCAAAGCCCCTTGGTCCTCCCTCCGGTCCTCAGAGGACACCGAGGCTTCGCGCCCGTCCCCCGCCCCTCCCAGCCTGGGCGGGGACACCCCGGGGCCCGGCGGCGGAGGGGTCCGTGGGCGGGGACACCCCGGGGCCCGGCGGCGGCGGGAAAGCGGCTCCGGGAGGAGCTCCCCGCCCGCTCGCCGGGCGCCACGCAGCTCACACCGCGCCGCCCGCTAGGCCGCCGGGGCTCCGGCAGCCACGCAGGCCCCCACACGCCCCAGCCAGGGCGGACCCGGCTGCCATCTAACCGCCAGCCCGGACCGCCGGGCCCTGCGCGGCCCCGTGCGCGCGCCCGCGGCCCGTCCGCCCGCTCCCGACGCGTCGCGCCTGGGGGAGGGCGCTGGCGCCGGACCAGGCGAGCTGAGGGCGGGGGTCCGAGCCCAGAGAACACACGGGGGAGTGCCCGCGGGCCACGCGACACTACCTTCCGGCTCGCGCGACGTGGGCGCTGCCCGCCACCGGCGACGTCCGCCCGCGGCCCGCGCCGGCCTCCAGGACGCCGGTTCGCCTCGGCGCGCGCGCAGGGACGGGGGGGAACGGGCGCAGGCGCGTGGCCCTAGTCCCGCCCCCTCCCCCGGGAACGTGGGATTGGCACCGCCCGCAGCCAATCCGCGGGCAGCGCGTCCGGCGCCGAGCGCTTCCGGGAGCTGAGCCGGGCTGCGCTGCTCAGGGGCCGACCGCTGGCGCTCGGCTGCGCGGACACGGCGGCGCGGGCCGTGTGGCGGCGAGTGGGAGCGGACGGCCGGCCCGGGGCGTGTGGCGGCGAGTGGGAGCGGACGGCCGGCCCGGGGCGTGTGGCGGTGAGTGGGAGCGGACGGCGGGCTGCGGCGGGCGGCGGCGAGTGGGAGTGGACACGGCGGCCCGGGGCGCGTGGCGGCGAGTGGGAGCGGACACGGCGGCCCGGGGCGCGTGGCGGCGAGTGGGAGCGGAGGCCGGCCCGGGGCGCGTGGCGGTGAGTGGGAGTGGACACGGCGGCCCGGGGCGCGTGGCGGTGAGTGGGAGCGGACACGGCGGCCCGGGGCGCGTGGCGGCGAGTGGGAGCGGAGGCCGGCCCGGGGCGCGTGGCGGTGAGTGGGAGCGGACACGGCGGCCCGGGGCGCGTGGCGGCGAGTGGGAGCGGACGGCGGGCTGCGGCGGGCGGCGGGCCTCGGGAGCCGGTGGGCGCGCGCCCTTTGTGGCTGGCGGGGCGGCCCGAGCGGCCTCGCAGTGAGGCTCGCACCCGCGACGTGTCGTCGGGCCTCGGCCGTGACGGCCGGCGGCTCCGGGAGGAAAGGGGCGGAGGGGCCTCCCGCACACGCGGTCCCTCGGGCCGGCGGAGAGGCTTTCTGGGGTGAAGCGGCCCCCTCCCCCCGGAAAGGCGCGGAGCCGGGCTGGGTGCGCCCTCCGAGCCCCCCCCGCGGGGAGCGGAGGCAGCGCGGGCGCCCGATCCGAGGGCGGCTTCCCGCTGTGCTCGGAGGGAGGGGCCTCGGGCTCCGGGCCCTGCGGGCTGGGCTCGGTGACGGGAAGGTGCGTGTTTCTGCGGGGCCACGGGCATTCTGCTGGACAGCTTTGTTTGGTTCAAGGGAGGCCCAGACCCTGCAAACACCGTGGCCGAACACCGGGAACCAGGGTCAGCTCTGCCTCTGTGCGCGCCTGGGACGCCAGAGGGAAAAGGAAAAGCTGGGGAAGGAAGGAAGGAGCTGGGTGGCTGGAGGCACACCATTCACCATTGCCCGGCCCTGAGCTATCACGAGGGTGGGAAACAGCCCTGTCCCACGGCCCCGCCCCTCCCAGGCTCCTCCTGGGGGGTGATGACTGGAACCCCGAGGCCCTTTGTGGGTACAGCATGACGTCAGACAGGAGTCTGGGTCAGCTTTGCTTTCTTTGTGTTCGTTGATTCTGTTGATACACTTAGCTCCTAAGTTTTCACTTTGCTCTCATGACAGGAGAAAATGTAGGTTCTCTCTCTGAGTTTTCCTGCCCATTATTTCATTTAGTAAAACCAACATGCCAGAAGACACGTTGTAGGAAAGGGTTTTAACTTTACTTTTTCCCCAACAAGAACTATAAAAACAACTCTCGTTTGTCTCACCATGAAGTCAGATGGCAAGAATTCCTTACTGCCTTTGTCAGCATCTGCAAGTAGCATATTCGAGAGGGTGTGCTTGTTCTATTTCAGAACAACTAGAAAGAAACAGCCCTGGTTCACAGCGTATTTTATAGGTCAGATTGGGGTTATCTGGCTCCCATTGCTTTCCTGCAGGGCCAACATGAACGTCGGCGTGGCCCACAGCGAGGTGAACCCCAACACCCGCGTCATGAACAGCCGAGGGATCTGGCTGACCTACGCCCTGGGCGTGGGCCTGCTCCACATCGTGCTGCTCAGCATCCCCTTCTTCAGCGTCCCCGTGGCCTGGACCCTAACGAACGTCATTCACAACCTGGTGAGGACGCCACCGCACACACGGTCTGGGGCAGGGAGGGTGGGTGGGGAGTATTGTGTGATGGGATCGTTGTAATTTTGGGGAGATGCAGAGAGTTCTGGAGATGGATGGTGAAGATGTTGCTTATCAATGTGAATGCACTTTATACCACTCAGCAGTACACTTAGAAAATGGTACATTTTATGTTTGATGTACTTAAACACAGTTTTTGAAAAAGCTTAAAAGTTTCTTTATAAAGAAGAACCTATGACTTAGTTTTTTAAAACAGTTATACGATATATAATTCACAATGTAACAGTCACCCATTTAAAGTGTACAGCTTGATGATTTTAGTATCTGGAATGGGAATATATTTTTCTGTCACACTTTATATTTAAACATTGGGCGCTTTTCTAAGTAAGACATTTTTCCTTCTATGGGTTTTCTAGAATCTAGAAAATAGGTCATTTTAGCAATGATATTTATGATAGTTTTACAATTAGCAGTTTATCTTAGTTATTTTTTATTTCTAGATCGCCAATACCTATTGAAGTGTTTGCTGAATTAATTAGCTTGTGTTGTTCTGTAATTTTTCCTTCTCCCATGACATATGTATTAAATGTACTTCAGAAGTCATCTTCCTCTCTCATGTTTGTTTGGTTGACTGAGATTGAGGCACAGTATACAGCAGTGGAAAGGGATAGGAAATTTACAACATATAGGGAAGCAAACTGCTGACTGAGTTCACCACACTAAAAACCTAACTAACCAGACATAGCTGTAGCAATTACGTGACTCCAAATTTAAGTTTCTTTTGAAGATAGCCTAAATTAAAATAATTAAAAATGTGAAACATGCTGAATGCTTTTACATACAGGAAAGTAGACCTAAGTGGTATTCCTGGTCAGAAAAAATAGTTTTTGCCTTTCTGAAACCATGCAGTGGGCCCCTTAGTGATTGTTTTTCTTTAGTGTTACAGTTCACCGTAGAGTTATTAATACTTTTTGCCTACCTTTTAAAATGAATGAGAATTCTTTTGAGTCAGTAAATATTTATTAAGGACTAACTATGAGCTACATTTTTTCCTAATTCTTTTTTTAATGTATTTTTATTGATTTCAGTGAGAGGAAGGGAGAGGAAGATAGAAACATCAAGGATGAGACAGAATCATTGATTAATTGATCAGCTGCCTCCTGGATGCCCCCCATTGGGGATCAAGCCCACAACCAGGGCATGTGCCTCTGACCAGAATCGAACTTGGGACCCTTCAGTCCGCAGGCCAAAGCTCGACCAAACGGGCTAGAGCCTAATAGAAAAACTATTAAAAATAAAAATAATAGAGTAACCCTAATGGGTTTGGCTCAGTGGGCAGACCATCTGCCTGCGGACTGAAGGGTCCCTATTCCATTCCAGTCAAGGGCATGGTTGCAGGCTCGATCCCCAGTAGGAGGTATACAGGAGGCAACTGATCAATGTTTCTTTTTCATTGATGTTTCTAATTCTAGTCCTCTCCTCTCTGTAAAAATCAATAAAATATATTAAAAATAATAGAGAAGATGTATGGCCAGATTTTATTCTTTTTCATTGAAAATGATAACATATTGTACAATAAACTGAATATTACATATATCCTAAATACTGATGAGAATTCCAGATTGTTCGTCTCTTGATAATTCTAACACATGTGGTCTAGAGTAGACAATAGCATACTCCTAGGAACCTGAAACCATACACATTCTGCGTCCTAGTTTCCTTTAAAGACCACATGATCATGTTTCCCTATGCTAACAGAATAAGCATTTCTTGGCTTAATACCTAATACTTGCTGTATACCAGCCCTTGTTCCTGATGTATTCAGGCGAATGGGAAAACAAACATGTAAACAACTCCAGTACAATGTATGTGTTGTGCTATAATGAAAGTATCAATGAAATTCAGCCACGCAGACAAGAGGTTATTACGAGTGTGGAGGGCTTCGCTCCAGAGTTGTCATTGGAGTTGATCCTTCAAGAATGAGACAGTTGACAAGGTAGCATCGGGCTGTTGCCTCAGTCACAAGGAACCTTTTCCCCTGCATCTACGGAGTACCCTGATTGTATAATTGCTGCCCTACATAGTTGTTTATACATCTTTTGTCCCCTTAGCCATCTCTTAGAAGATTGACATTTTTCAGGCTGTGTGTCTGTTCAATTCATATATGCATACATATCCTGTGGTCCATACATTTAACTTATTAATGTAAGTTGAGTTAAATTCAATTGAATGTGATCATTAATGTATAGCTTAGTTATTTTTGCAGCTAAACAACTTTTGAATTGCCTTTTTGAATAGGAAGTAGGCTAAGCTTGGGAAATAAGGACTCTCTTAACCTGTAATAATGTAAAATTGCAAATCACTAATTTTTCTGTGTTTTCTTTTTCCATATATTTGTTAAAAGTAATAGAAAAAAATGACATCACAGTATGACTTCTAGTGGGAAAGACTGTCATGATGATATTTAGACTCTTGTTACCAGTTCCTCAGATAGCGATCCTGCAGTGAAGCGCTGCCTAGCAATCTAAATGGGTATCATAATTGCAAAGAAAACAGATCTAGTATACATTGTTTTTTCCCCCTAATTAACCACAAAATTGGATATTTTAACATATTACTGAACACATTGGCTTTTAGTAATACTTTATTTTTAAAAACGAACTTCAAAGGATATACTTTGAGGCACAGTTGTGACTTTAAAAGCAAATTGAGTTGAACATTATGCCTATTACAGCAAACCATCTTCATTGCTTTGGAAGAGAGCTATTGGGACAAAGACAGTTTTAATGTTAAATATTTTCAAAACCATTTTTCCTGATATAGAGGTTTTGCTTATTACCATTATTTACTAATTTGTATTTTTTATTTTATAAGTATTATCATATTTACTAATATGCCACAATAAACCTTTCCTACACATTGGGGAAAAGGTAACCCTGTTTTCTAATAGGAAAGATCTTAGAAAAAATCTAAATGTAATTATATAGTTACCCTGATAATACTTCTTATTTATTTTCAATTTAATAATACTTCTTATTTATTTTCAATTTAATAAAAAGATGAAAGCAGGTTACTTTTGGTTGACTTCTCACTGGTTTTCACCCAATAATGTTTATCTACCTCTGGAAGTTTTTTTGTACTCTGAGGAAACAATAATGTGAAAGGTTAATGCTTGAGCTGTAAGTTGAATCTTATACTTTGTCACAGATAGTCTGGAACTATCGCATTGTTTACTGACAACTACCAATTTTGTCTGTGACGTTAATGACACGCTCCGTGCTTGCTCTCCAGGGGATGTATGTGTTTATGCACGCGGTGAAAGGAACTCCTTTTGAAACTCCGGACCAGGGTAAGGCAAGGCTCCTCACTCACTGGGAGCAGCTGGACTATGGAGTACAGTTCACATCTTCACGCAAGTTTTTCACCATCTCTCCAATAATTCTGTAAGTGGTGGGAAGTTTTAGGTAGGCGGGGGATTAGGCAAGAGGCAGTTATGGTTTTATTAGATTGAATTTGAACTAGAAATAGTATTTTGTTAAAAACTTCTGTCGATAAATAGCTACCTCAGGTAGAATATAAAATACAGGCAAAATCTTTAACAAGCTGTAATAAAACAGTTTTCACTTTAGTAGTAGCATATGGGGACCACATTACACACCCATCAGTATGCCTAGACATTCTAGGTTATACAGGTCAGATGTATTCCAGGTCATGTTCATAAGTTGCTTATCAGAAAACTAAACACATAGTCTTCTCTATAGTCCACTATCAGATTGCTCTCTCTAAACAGGTTTGGACAATTTCAGACATACTTCATTGACCACCTGCCCCATTAGGCTGTTCAAACTCCTTGGGAAAGAAAGAATGATTTTAAGCAGTGATTTTCAACCTTTTTTATCTTATGGAACACATAAACTAATTACTCAAATTCTGTAGCATGCCAAAATGTACTTTTTTTTTTTTTTTTTTTTTTTTTGCCGACCTGACCAAAAAAGGATACTTTCGATTAATTCATACCAGGTGGTTATTATTGGCTATTGACATTTTTTTATTTGAGAGTCTAAGGGGGTACTGCATGTTTTAAACATTTTTGTAGCACACCAGTTGAAAATCACTGGTTTAGAGAATAGAAAGGTTAGACCTGGATTGAATCGCCAGTTCGGTTTGCTCATAAATAAAATTCTGTGGCATCTACTATAAGAAGTAAATGATACAGCATCTGTAAAGCATTTGACCTTTTATCTGGCATCTGGTTAAATTCCTTACATAACTGAAAAAGCAGCATTAAAACCATCTATGCAGCATTGATACTATGTGGTGACAGTAAGACATTTTCTTACTTGATCATTACTTATCAGGTGGTGAGATGTGAATTGTTAGCCCAGGTTTTTAAAGAAACAAGTCTCATTATCTTGCTCCTGATCTTGCGGGTAGTTGGAGTCAAAAGCCCAGATGAAACCCTAAACTTCCAGCTTCTAATACAGGTCTCTTTCCAGAATATTATTTGGCAAATAAACACCATCACACTGATTGCCACTTGGTTTTGCATCTCCTTGGAAGATTGGCGAGCTTTTTTGTATAGCAAAGTAATTTTTATATAATCTACACACACAATTTTTGTTCATTAACACAGCAGTCGCCAACCTTTGGACCTCACAGCCCACCAGTGGTCCGGTTGGCGACTGTTGCATTAAAAGACACAAAGGGGACATATGCTATGCTATGATAAATCGAAAGCATTCTGAGAAGATTTTCTATTTTCCAACATATCAGATTATAGATTAAGGCCAGAATAATGATGGGAAATCAAATAAGCTTACTAAATGCAAATGGTATCCTATTTTGTTCATTGAATGGAGGAAAATAGCAGTATTAAAGTATATGAAAACAGGAAGAAAGGATTTGAAAGTAAAGATTAAGGAATATGGATTATTCTCAAGAATTTTATGACTATATAGTTTGTAAAGTAAGTTTAAAGTTATAAATTTCTTAATTTAGATCTGAAAATGACGTGCCCAGCTCTGATATTTTTAGTCTTTTGAAAGTAGCTTTTGTTTTTCAAACTGTATTTAAAGTTATCTCCCTTATGAGAAACTAATGACAATACTTAGGAGAAAAGCTATAAGAATACTTTCCTGCCCTGTTTGGTTTGGCTCAGTGAATAGAATGTTGGCCTGCAGACTGAAGGGTCCCAGGTTCGATTCTGGTCAAGGTCATGTACCTTGGTTGCAGGCACATCCCCAGTATGAGGTGTGCTGGAGGCAGCTGGTCGATATTTCTCTCTCATTGATGTTTCTGGCGCTCTATCCCTCTCCTCACTGTAAAAAATCAAAATATGTTTTTTAAAAAAATACTTTCCTGTGTGCTCCAAAAATACAAAACACCCATATGCAGACTAACTTCTTTAGTTATGGTATTTTATTCTCTAAATCTTGTCTATATTAGGATACTGTTGTTAGGGGCCAGATGACGTGTCTGTGCTCTGATGTACTGCTCGAGTAAAACTAGATTTTCTGACTCGATTTATGGCCTTACAGTTGGGTTAGGCTTATTAAAACAAATTCTCAGATGTTGGGTGTCTGAATATGTATGTATATTCAAGTTATAGCAAAACAGCTAGAATTTTACAACAGTGTCTTTCAAGTTTCCAGCTAAACTGGTTGTAGACTTGTTTGTCCACAGTATGGAAATGAGACCATTAAAAGGCAACCAAGTATTTGCTTTTGTTCAAAGACACTAATTGTACTAATACACTAACCCCGTTTTTCTCCACTCACAGCTGGTGGGTCACAAAACCCTAGAGGATATGATGTATCTTTGGATCTGAATCTTTTCTTCAGAAACACAGATACTAAACTACACCTGAAATTTTAGGGAGCACATGAACCCTAGTTTGAAAGCCTGCTGTAAGGATGCTAAGTAGCAAACCTATTTTATTAAATGCATTTAACAGAATTGCAGAAGTGAAAATGTGCATATATGCCTTCATTAAAAGTAATATTATTTTTAAACTTTAAATATATTCATAACTTTTATTTCTACAGATATTTTCTGGCAAGTTTCTATACGAAGTATGACCCAACTCACTTCATGCTGAACACAGCTTCTCTCTTGAGTGTGCTAATTCCCAAAGTGCCACAGCTGCATGGAGTTCGGATTTTTGGAATTAACAAGTATTGAAAAGCGTTGAAACGGAAGAAAAGCTTTTACGCTGAGTTGCCTGTAGGAAGGGGTGGTTGGTAAACGCACTGCTTCCCTGGCAGTGTGAAATGGGAGGCATTGCGCGGAGGGCCCAGTGCTGGTTCTTCCTGTGCTGTTTGACGTGCGGATTCCTCCTGGAGGAGGCCAGAGTTCACTGCAGCGGGTACCTTTCTCCAGAGGCTTCAGAGGCGGGCTGGGCAGGCCCAGCTTGTAAGATAAAAGGCTATAGAATGAGGGGGTAGTAAATAAATCCAAGGAAATAAGATTTATAAGAAACTAAGCCAGCTTAGTTTATAACGAATGGGCATTATGTTAGAGAAGAAACTTTCCAATCATTCCGCCATGGTCAGATTAAGCCAACTTACACGTAAACCAAAACCATCTCTTCCCAGGTCTGATGTAGATGGTTGTTTTTGCCATATATGTTCCTCTTGTGCAAGAAGACATATGCCCTCTTGTTTTACATAAGCCTTGTGAGTGGGCTTCTTTTTTTCTCATTTTGCTGGCTCAACATTGTGTGTGGATGGATGAGATCGCTGTCACATTGAGTTACTTAACTCAGTAAGTAACTGAGGTCCACGTTCACAACAGACTGGCGATGGAAGGTAGTTAGGCATCTTACAAACAGCCTCTGAGTCAGCCTTCTGATTGTGAAACAAAATGAGGTTTGCTGCCTTTGCAGACCTATAGCTGCTAAACCAATTACGAAAATAATTTATTTCCCAGTTAAAGTATATTCTAACTTAAAAGTCTCTGCTTACCGGTATGTGATTGAGCAATCTCATTATTTAAGTCTGCCATTCTTTAGAGAAGGAAATACTTGGACTTTCAGTACATGAGTCTTCATGTAGATAACCCAATAGGGTAACTATTTCCAAAGCAGCAGCCATATTGAATTCTTGTGACTTAGAGAAGCTTCTGATAGTTGCTGACATTAATTGCAAGAAGTAACTATATACAACTTTGAGAAGTAAATATTTCCAAAGAAACAAGTTCTGATATGGGATAATACTGAAAACCCTAGGAACATTTGTAAACAAAATTGAAAAGTTAGAGACCAACTTAAAGTCAGTTTGTTTCAATAAACTGACTTGGGGGATAATTGTTTTATATTTCAAAAGTATTGACTTTAGAAATCAGTTGTATGATAATGCCTTTGTATGTTTGTCTTTTCCTGTGTATTTTTTTTCAAATCAATAAAAATTTTCTTTTGGTGTAGGATTATCGCAAAATCTCCAAATTCATTCATCGGTGTTATACTGTTATTTTAAGCAACTGAACTTGTAAAAAAAAAAAATTTTTTTTTAAATAGTACTTTGTTTTTCTTAATGTTTAAAGTTTATCTCAAAAGGCTTACTATTTTTGCATATACTTCAGAGATAGAAATCTGGCTCTAATCCAGGCCTCTTGCTATTTTTCCCACTTTCCCCCTTATGTTTTAAAAATATTTAATAAATATTTGTTGTAGGTATTACTTCAGGTATTGTGGATACAGTTTGTAAACAAGACAAACCAAGTTCTTTCCCTTATGTGCTTATAGTCTAGCTGGAGAATAGATAATAAGTGAATGAATAAACATATCATTTCATGTAGTAATAAATGTCATGGGGCAAAAAATTAAGCAAGTGAAGGCAGTCACTAAAACCTCAAGTCTTCAACATGTAGTGTTGTTAAATGATGGTTTTCCTTCATGGTCACAGTCATAAAACAAACTGGTGGTGGCCAGAGGCCAGAGGAGTGGGGGAGAAAGGGGTCACACAGTAATGGGGATTAGTGTTCAATGGATACAGAGTTAGGAGAGATGTAAAAGTTATGGAGATGGATGGTAGTGATGGCTGCAAAACAGTACAGAGTACTTAATACCACTGAGCTGCACACACAAAAATGATTAAAGTCACAGGGTAAATTTATGAAGCATAACAACGCAGCAAACAAAGAGCAAAATATCTTCCAAAGATGAGACCTGATGACAGTATTACCATGAATGAAAGAATGTTTCATATCAAAAGATATTTCTTAGCAAAGGAAAAGAGGCAAATAGCTATTTTTACCACTACTCAAGCTATGAAGACAGAGAAGCATGTGACTCAAATGGGAAGGGGTGTGTCAAGTTCAAAATGAGCCCTTGGGAAGCACCAAACCCATCTCTGTTGCTTTCCATTCCATATTTACTAAGCAGTCCTGATTATAGTTTGATTGGCTTTCACTGGGATTTGGTCAACACCAAATCCCAATCCCGCCAGTTCAACTATCCTAGCTCCTCACTGTTGCATTCCTCATAAATTAATATAAAGAGCCAGAGTCCATAATGTCCAAAACAACCAAACTAACAACCACACCCCTTACCTCCCCTCCCCCCCTCCTGCCGGCCTCCAGTGCATGAGTTTCGAGCACAGGGCCTCTATTGTAGTATGGTTTTTACATAGTTTATCAGCAAATTGAATGTCTGATCTAGCACCCCATTGTCATGAGCCAATTTCAAGCTATATGAGAATCAGATGTTAAACCCAGCAATCACACCAAGGCCTGCTAGGTTATGGATCCATCTGTGGAAGCAACACCACCTAATGCACTTTCTCAATGCACACTTTCCATAATGCTGGATTGCAATTGCCTGTTATTGGACTTGGTTCTTTGAAGACAGGGAATGGATAGTTTATCTCTTAGCAACTAATGTTCTGGCCCAAAGGGAAGAACCCCCAAAATATGTGATAAAATCCACTATAGTAAGACATAATTAGGGAATGAGTATTCTCTTGCATATGATTTTCCTAGTCTAAAGTATACAAGTGGGAAGTTAGACAAATGAGTTTATCTAGATGTATTTGGAACTCTCAATTCAAGAAGTGTCCGTGGTTAGGCCATCTTTCGTTGAGAAGGCCTGTAAGTGACACTCGGACCATAGATGTGATCTGATGGAAGCCTGGATACCCGTCCAGAGTGCCCACACCTTTCCTCCAGTAACTTCTCTCGTGCAATCAAGAACATGGAGGAAGTGTCAAGGACAGGACATGCATTTGGTGTAGGTTTCTAAAATGCACTCAAAGGAAGAATAAAATTCCTAATGTGTCCTAGAGTTCTGCTGTTTTATATAAGGCAAAATTCAGACTCAATGACGACAATCTACCAATGACACCAACACTACCAAGCACAGCACAGGAGAGCAGGGGCACACCTGCTGAGCCTAATTCACCTGCAAGAAAAACCGCCCAATGTCCAGGCGAGATTTCAGTGCATAATAGAACCCCTGACCTACAAGGCCAATCAGGACTGCATTTTTCTCTATCTTTAGGTCGTAATTTTTAAATTTTTCTTTTGGGCAGAGACCGGTTTGGCTCAGTGGATAGAGCGTTGGCCTGCGGACTAAAGGGTCCCAGGTTCAATTCTGGTCAAGGGCATGTACCTTGGTTGCGGGCACATCTCCAGTAGGGGGTGTGCAGGAGGCGGCTGATCGATGTTTCTCTCTCATCAATGTTTCTAACTATCCCTCTCTCTTCCTCTGTAAAAAAATCAATAAAAATATAAGAAAAATTTTTTTTTTCTTTTGGGTCAACAATGCAGCCCAGAGAAAAATAAGAGTTATCTGGTGGTTAAGAAAACAGACTCCAGTGCTTAACTCTGCACCTGGTAGCTGTGTGACCCAAATCCCATGAACCAGTGCTCCGTGTAAATGAAGACAGCCACTCCCTCCTGGGGTTGGGAGCCCCTTTCACATCCCGCGTGGTTCAGAGTTCCGGTTCAGGGTTCGGGTTCTGGAGAAGGCCTCACACAAATGAAAAAGACTAGAGAAATATTAATTTGGGAATATTGGGGGCCAGGCGGGAGCCCACCTCTAGTGGGAGGACTACCGCCATGCTTTGGCCTAGCTATCCCTTTTATTGTCTATGGGATACACCCATAGCCTTTAGGCAGGAAATTCCAGTAACAGGCAGATTATTTTATCAGTGAGGATTTACATGAATATTGATGGGGAAGTTGCCTTAGTTACCATTGTCTCAATTAGACTGGGAGTGCCTGCCTCTGACCTTTCAGAGCTTCAAGGTTGACCAGCCTTCCACATCTTTCTATTAGGGAGACAAGACGGTTTTCCAGCAGGGTTGTAGGGAGGTTCAGTAAATTAATCTGCAACAGGGCCTGGCATATGCTAAGTGCCACTTCACTGTGCATTATGACTACTGCCACACAGCAATAAAAAATAGTCAAAAACCAAGTTTCACCTTAAAAAAACTTTCCATAACATTCTGGTAGCTATGAATTTACATCTGTATCCGTCAAGAGAGGATGACTTCCCGCCTGTGGTGTATGCATCTAACTTAAAGCCGCCAGGGGCCAGCGCTGCCAGCCTTACATGGCGGGGTGCTCGCTTCCTGAGCCCCGAGAGCCTTGCAGGGAGGAAGGCCTCTCGGACAGAAAAGTGGCCGTGAGCTCACATTTCAATAAAAGAAAAAAAGTGGGGGCGCAAGAACAGGAGCCCTCTGTGCTAAAGTCCCGTGCACAAGGCATTCTAAACGTGGGGTATTTGCTGTGGGGCCGAACCCTGGGTTCAAAATAAGACCACCGGAGGCTGAAGACCGATTTAAAAAAGCAGGCAAGGATTTATTGAAAAACTGGCCAGGACGGCCGCGGGAGCACCACCCGCAGGTGGGCCCCACACGCCAGCACCGATCCAGGTGTAGGCAATCCCTTTTAAAGCTTCAAACCACAGGAATATTCTAAAGGCTGGGAACATTGGAATGTGGCTCTATCTTGCCCATAATACAAAAGCAGAACTCAGAGGTTAATCTCTAAAGGTTATCTGTAGTTTCTACCCCTGAAGCTACCAAGTCCGTGGGAGTCAATCTCCTGTAACTACCCTATTGTTTAAGCAAGTAATCGAAGGTTAGCAAGGTTAAAACTCAAACAGCAGTTTTTACCCAAGTATGATTGCTACCATATTTCAGTGTTTAGCAGGAAGGTGGGGGAGCG
The DNA here is from genome assembly GCF_014108245.1 of Pipistrellus kuhlii. Lineage (NCBI taxonomy): Eukaryota > Metazoa > Chordata > Mammalia > Chiroptera > Vespertilionidae > Pipistrellus > Pipistrellus kuhlii. Next base: position 217,869 of record NW_023425583.1, read on the forward strand.
GTGGGGAAGGTAAGAGGTCCACCACAGGACATGTGTGCATGCATACAGGCATACCCAATGGACACAGACACGGGGGGTGAGGGCATGTATGGGAAGATATGTCCACATGTAATGCCTTAATGAAAAGGGGGGGGCGGGGACGTAGGGTATTAGATTTTTAAAGGGAAGTGAGTTCTAAGACACCCCCTTTTATTTTTACCTCGAAACGGACCGCCCACCTTCAGGCGGGGAGGTGGGAGTGCCGGCTCCGGGGGTCCGTGCTCCGGGAGCCCCGAGCCTGCGGCGCCCCATCCCGGCTCTCGGCCTACGCGGTGTCCCAGGCCGCAGCGCGAGGAGGGTGACAGGCCCCCGGACACGGAACGGCGAACCAGCCACCCAACGCTTTCCCCCAGGGCGCCCGGGCCGGTCCGAACCACAATCAGCCCCTTGACAGCCCGCGCCTCCGCCCCCAGCTCCCGCCCGGACCGCGCGGGCAGCCCCGCAGCGCCCGGGGCAGACGGACTAACCGCGCGGCCTCCTCGGGGCTGTGGTGTCTCCGGCGCCGGGCGATGGCGTCACTTCCGGCCCCGCGGCGGCTTCCGGGCCGGGCGGGCGGAGCGCAGACCGCGGACGAGCGCCCGCCCCGCGCCCTCGGGAGCGGTGAGTGGCCGCGCCTCGCGCGTCCGCACCCACGACCCGCCCCTGCGCGGGCCACCGGCGGGCCCCGCCTTTTCAATGTGTCTCCGGGGACGGCAGCGGGGAAGCCGGCCCGGAGCTGCCCGTGACCTCCGGAGAGAGGACCCGCACGGCCGCCGGCCTGCCGTGGGGGCTGCACACCTGATTTCTCGGGGTGTCTGTCAGCCGAACCCCACGCTGATCTCTCTGAACAGGTGGATCGCACCTCACCCCCGGTGCCCTCTGCTCCCTGGATCCGTGCAAGTCCCAGCGTCTGCTCGCTCCCTCCTCCCGTGCCGTCCCGCCGGCGTGCTAGGGAAAGGGCCTCACACCCCCAGAGGCTCTGCCAGTCTTTTTGCTGTGCTTCGTTCATCCTCACCTGAGGACATCTGCCCATTGACTTTAAGAGATGGTTGTAGGGAGAGGGAGAGATGGAAACATCACACGTGATTGGTTGCCTCCTGCCCAGACCAGGGCCAGGGATCCAGCCTGCAACTGAGGGAGATGCCCTTGACTGGAATCGACCCCGGGACCCTTCAGTCCCCCAGGCGGTGCTCTCTCCACTGAGCAACGGGCCAGGGCAACACCCAGACAGTTCTAGGTGATGTGGGGACGTGACATTAATCCTTAGCAGCGCCAGGGGGCGTTAGCGATGGACTGCTGCTATGTTGGGGAAAATGGGATCTGGGGACATCCCTGTTAGGATAAACCTCTGGCAGGAAGGTAAATTTAATTCGAAAAGTTGTAACTAATGGGGAAAGTAGGAGGCTGCAGTCTCTGTAATGGAAATGTGGTTCGTGTAAGATGACGGTTATGAGAACACGTGTTTGTGAGCTAGGCGATTAAAGCTTACTTTGTGTGTCTGCTCTTTTTGCAAATGATTAAATTTTATTTTAAAAGATGTTTCCAAGAAATAGGCTGCATTTATTTTTACTGATCTATTTTGCCTTTATTGTTTGATTTTTTTTTTTAAACCACATTTTGTCTTAATGTTAGCAGCCAAAGAAATAAGGAGCACTTTCCGGAGGACTATTCCATGCAGCTGTTATCCCATAATATTAGCTGTTTTGTAAAGAACAAAGAGGGGTTTGGTAAGAACAGCATGAGGGTAACAGTAATCCAAAAAGTTACGTCTGACTACCCTATTTTCCCCTTAAAGAGTATTACATTCATTCACACTTAGTTATATTATAGTATATAAATTACATAACAAGTTGCTATAGCCTTTAAATTTTTTGCTCATTTTTATAAGACTTTCCTATAATTTTATAAAACTACACATTAGGAAATAAACCAAGCTTTCAGAATTTTGCTTAACTGAATGGTTGAGTGGCTAATGCCAATTCCCAATAATAAGTTTGCTTCTTTAATTCTTTTCCAGGAATTACCAATAGAGCAACTATGCTAATATTGAGTAAGACAGCAAGAGTTCTTCCGAAACCATCGAGAAGGAGACTGTATGAGTACGTAAGAGGCTTCCACTTCCATCCTGGGAAAGCCTGTCCTCACAGAGCGGTGCTGGGAATTGAGACCAGTTGTGACGACACTGCAGCTGCTGTGGTGGATGAAACTGGAAATATTTTGGGGGAAGCAATACATTCCCAAACGGAAGTCCACTTAAAGTAAGTAGACACTATCTTGGTTTTCCATTTTTTTTGGAAAATGTAAAATAAAATAGTTCTTTTCTGTTTATCTATATATATAAAAGCCTAAGCGACCAAACAGCTGAAATGACCAGTCATTGCTATGACACACACTGACCACCAGGGGGCAGACGCTCAATGCAAGAGCTGCCCCCTGGTGGTCAATGTGTTCCCACAGACAACGCCCCTCAGCCCCTCAACCCATCGGGCCAACTCCCTCAGCCCCTCCCCCCAGACAGCCAATTTCCTGAGGTCCCTCCCCCTGGCCGGCCAGCCTCCCAGGCCCTTATCAGCCCTGATTGCTGGTCAGGCCGAGGGACCCACCCATGCACGAATTCCTGCCCTGGGCCTCTAGTCTTGTATAAAAGTTAAATTTGAGGAGCTAATTGCTTCTCTTGTACAAAAGCTTCTAAGAACTGCTGTTGTCAGACAGCCTCCCCCTCCCCGCCCCACCCCCAGCCTGGCCTTTAAGGCTCTCCCCAATAAGGTTGGAACCCTACCTTTCCTTCCATTCCCACACTCACCCACTTTAAGATGTAATCACCTCCGCCTTTGGCAGTAACTTTAAAACTTTTAAAATCCTGCCTGCCTGCAGAGAGATCAGCTTTTCCGAAGTCCATTTTCACTTTGTCCTTTCCTGGCCCAAGGTTCTTCCTTAGAAAGCTGCTCGAGGTTATGGTGGCGATTTCCTGCAGCGACAGACAAATGTGGTGCAGAGGCATCCCGCCCGGGGTCACTGCCCATTGGGCTCCGAAGCTGTGTTGTGAGACACGTTTGAAAACATGTGACTAACGTTTTTAGCGATATAACGATGACTTTGAAAACGTGCCTTCAGCCGAGACCAGTTTGGCTCAACGGATAGAGCGTCGGCTTGGGGACTGAAAGGTCCCGGGTTCGATTCCGGTCAAGGGCATGTACATGGGTTGCGGGCACATCCCCGGTGGGGGATGTGCAAGAGGCAGCTGGTCGATATTTCTCTCTCATTGACATTTCTAACTCTGTATCCCTCTCTCTTCCTCTCTGTAAAAAATCAATAAAATATATATTTAAAAAAAAAAAAAAGAAAACGTGCCGTCAGCTCTCATATATACTTTTTCTCCCCCCGTTTTTACAGCCTTAAAATTATAACAAGCTTTTTAAAATTCTCTTTCAGGACAGGCGGGATCATTCCCCCCGTGGCCCAGCAGCTTCACAGAGAAAACATCCAGCGAATAGTGCAAGAGGCGCTCTCCGCCAGCCGGGTCCCTCCGGGCGAGCTGGCAGCTGTGGCGACCACCACCATGCCTGGCCTCGCCCTGAGCCTGGGTGTGGGCCTGTCCTTCAGCCTGCAGCTGGTGGGCCAGTGGAAAAAGCCCTTTATCCCCATCCACCACATGGAGGCGCATGCGCTGACCATTAGGCTGACGGATAGAGTGGAGTTTCCCTTTTTAGTGCTCTTGATTTCTGGAGGCCACTGTCTGCTGGCCTTGGTCAGAAGCGTCTCAGACTTCCTGCTTCTTGGGAAGTCTTTGGACATAGCGCCGGGCGACATGCTTGACAAGGTAACTCGGAACTAATCTCTGCATTGCTTTTTGTGAAGGTGTCGTTTGCAGTTAAGCGGTGATGTCTGCACTAGTACCATTGATCTAAATATTCCTGAATGCAATCCCATTAGACTGAAAAAGTATGTGTGGAGGAAGACAAAAAGAAAAAGTAGTTTACAAAAGATGCTTTCTGCCCCATTTCAAATACAGCGTGGGAGGTGTACAGCAGCCCATAAAGGCTCATATAGTTTGCAAATGCACTTACGTTTCTTGTGTTTTTAATTCTTTATTGCTTACGATATTACATACGTCGCTGTGGTCTGGCTGTCAGAAAGGCTGGCCTGGCCGTCGCTGACCGCCTGGCGCCCACACTGCGAACGCAGAGCTGTCTTCCTCGTCCCGGCGTGGTATGCGTTTCCGTTCCTTTGCGTCGTGGCTTCTGACTCACTGGAGGGGGTGTGTCTGTCCCCGGCAGGTGGCGAGGAGGCTGGCCCTGGCGAAGCACCCGGAGTGTGCCGCCATGAGTGGCGGGAGGGCCATCGAGCACTTGGCCAAACGGGGAAACAGACTGCACTTTGATCTCACGCCGCCCATGCACCGCGCTAAGAACTGTGACTTCTCCTTCTCTGGACTGCAGCATGTGATCGATAGGATAGTGACAAGGAAGGAAAGAGAGGAAGGTATATTTCAATGAATTAGGTGGACAGCCCTAGCCGGTCTGGCCCAGTGGCTAGAGCTTCGGCCTGCAGTCCGAAGGGTCCGGGTTCCATTCCAGTCAGGGGCATGGACCTCGGTTGCAGGGGTCCAGGCCCTGGTCAGGGCTCATGCGGGCGGCAGCCAAGCATGTGCATCGATGTTTCTCTCTGTCTCCCCCTCCCTTCCACTCTCTGGAAACGAATGGAAAACTCACTCTGCTCGGAGCGAGGTAACAAAATAAAGTAACAAAAGGGGTGGGGGATGATCCCAGACTGTGCTCCATCTGCAGGCCTGGAGCCGGGCCAGGTCCTGTCCTCCGCCCCCGACATCGCGGCTGCCGCCCAGCACGCCATTGCCTGCCACCTCGCCAAGCGCACGCACCGCGCCCTCCTGTTCTGCCAGCAGAGAGGCCTGCTGCCCCCGAGCAATGCTGCCCTGGTGAGCCCCTCGCCCGGGGAGCCCCTCGCCCGGGAGCCCCTCGTCCGGGGAGCCCCTCGCCCGGAGCCCCTCACTCTGGGGAGCCCCTCGCCCGGGACCCCCTCTCCCTGGGGAGCCCCTCGCCCGGGAGCCCCTCGCCCGGGGAGCCCCTCGCCCGGGAGCCCCTCGCCCGGGGAGCCCCTCGACCGGGAGCCCCTCGCCCGGAGCCCCTCACTCTGGGGAGCCCCTCACCCTGGGGAGCCCCTCGCCCGGGAGCCCTTTGCCCGGGAGCCCCTCGCCCGGGAGCCCCTCGCCCGGGAGCCCCTCACCCTGGGGAGCCCCTCGCCCTGGGGAGCCCCTCACCCTGGGGAGCCCCTCGCCCTGGAGCCCCTCGCCCTGGGAGCCCCTCGCCTGGGAGCCCCTCGCCCTGGGAGCCCGTCGCCTGGGAGCCCCTCGCCCGGGAGCCCCTCGCCCTGGGAGCCCCTCGCCCTGGGAGCCCCTCACCCTGGGGAGCCCCTCGCCCTGGGAGCCCCTCGCCCAGGGAGCCCCTCGCCCGGGAGCCCCTCACCCTGGGGAGCCCCTCACCCTGGGGAGCCCCTCGCCCTGGAGCCCCTCGCCCGGGAGCCCTTTGCCCGGGAGCCCCTCGCCCGGGAGCCCCTCGCCCTGGAGCCCCTCGCCCCGGGAGCCCCTCGCCCCGGGAGCCCCTCGCCCGGGAGCCCCTCGCCCTGGGAGCCCCTCGCCCCGGGAGCCCCTCGCCCTGGGGAGCCCCTCACCCGGGAGCCCCTCGCCCGGGAGCCCCTCGCCCGGGAGCGGTGGTGCCCTTCACGCTAGGTGTTCTCCGAGGGCTCAGCCGCCTGTGCCCGGAGAGGAAGGCTCTGCCACCCACGTCCCTTCCTGGTGCCCCTCCTGGTACGAGGCAGCCTTGGGGTGTGCACAGCCCTGGGGCCAGGGAGCCCCAGGCCGCTCTGCTCGTGCCTGTCGCAGGGTCCGCGATGAGGAGGAGCGCAGGAGCTGGCGGCATGATCTTAGAGAAACAGGCTGGTCTCCTTAACGCTCGTGTCCTTTGGTGGACCCCACGTGCTCACAGCCGTGGTGAGCTTCTCGGGTGACTGCTTCTAAAGTGCATTCTTCTGAGAATTAGGGAGTGAGACCGTATTTAGATGGTGGTAGATGGGCAGAATGGAATATCAAAGGTAAATAAAGAATTATTTAAGAAAAAAACGCTCACATGTAAAAATTCCAGGGTCTAAGGCAGTGTTTCCCAACCTTCTCTCATGATGAGAATCACCTGGTGGAGTTGTTAAAACACAGATTCCCGGATCCCAACTAAGAAGTGCTAAACTAGAATTTTTGAGAACATATAGGTAAAATTGCATACCTAACTTAGTGCTCTGTATATAAAATCTGTCTTAGAGCACCAGTTAAGTATACAATTTTACCTATATGTTCCCAAAAATTCTAGTTTAGCACTTCTTAGTTGGGATCCGGGAATCTGTGTTTTAACAACTCCACCAGGTGATTCTCATCATGAGAGAAGGTTGGGAAACACTGGTCTAAGGTATTGTACTCTGACTGCCCTTAGAAAAAGGTCAGGGGAAGATAACGCTGAAATAGGATCACAGTGATGATATGCTGACCGTGAAATGTTTTGTGGCATTTTTCTTAAATTCTTTATTATTATCAAATGCATCACTAGCCCATCATCCCTCCGCCAGCGGTGACGTATGCTTTGTCGTCGATGCTGCTGCCATTCCAGGGGAGCTCCTGGCCGCTCTCATCCGCGTGTGACCCTTCCTGTGTCTCCTCCATCCTCAGGTGGTGTCTGGAGGAGTTGCCAGCAACTTCTACATCCGGAAAGCTCTGGAAATCGTAGCAGACGCCACCCAGTGCGCACTGCTGTGCCCTCCCCCCAGACTGTGCACCGACAACGGCGTGATGATCGCGTGGTAAGGCCCGGGCGCGCATGCCTCCCCGGGGCCGGGCCGGCGTGAACCGCCGCTGGCCATGCTCCGCCTCCTTCCTCTGACTCGGCTGTTCGCTTTGTCCCGCGACCCTCTCAGGAACGGGATCGAGAGACTGCGTGCCGGCGTGGGCATTCTGTACGACGCGGAAGGCGTCCGCTATGAACCCAGGTAGGCAGCGCCTGCTATCCTTACGCAGGCCGCATTGTAAAAGTCAGACCGGGAGGCTGCTTTTATAGGTGAGGTTTCCGTTGATATGCTGGCTACAGTCATTTCTCTCAGGAACCTATCAGGTAGGAACCTTGTAAGAGATGTGTTTGCTACAGTTTCAAATGATAAAAAGCCCGACAAGTCATAGGTTAGAAACGGGTGATAGGTAAGGGTGATGGGTTCCTTCGTTTGGAAACAGACTGGAAACCATGTCCCTGGCCTGCCTTTTGCAAGGTCAAATCCGTTCAGAACCAGCGAGGATGCTGGGAAACGGAGGGAGATGTGCCAGAAGCTGCCGGAGGAGCCGGGGCTGCGAACATGGCCTTCTCCGGGCCACGGAGACACGGCCGCCAGCGGCCCCTGCGCGCCTCCCTCCGTCTCCCAGACCAGAGCTCCTCCGAGGAGATGGTCCTCCGTCGGTTATCGAGTTCCGGGCGTGTTCATCCCGGACGCAGAAAACCGGGAAGGATGGTCACGCTGCCTAACCCAGCAGTTCTGCGTCTACAGGGTTTCATCCGACACTTAACCTTTTCCGCATTGGCGTCCTTAACTGTGGCTGCATGAACCAGGCTCTTAGGGCTGATGATATGTGAGCAGAGTTAGCAGGCGGTGGCAGAACACACACACACACACACACCTACACACCTGGTGTGGATGGCCCTGCCTTCGGTGGGACTCGCCGTCGGTGCAGTGGTGTCTCCTTGGGGCCCGGTGGAGGCGGGAGATGGTGGCTTTTCCCAGGTCGGGTAACAGTGAAATACAGAACCAGAAGCCATGTGAAGAACTGAGGAAGAACAGAGAGCGGGTAGGACCTAAGACCTTCCTGCGGCAGCGACAGCAGAAGGGGGACCAGGAGCAAGCCTGATGGTGGCGCTGCAGAGCAGCAGCGGTGCGGCCTGGGGGATGGCTGACGTGGGAAGGGGCGCAGGTTCGCCTTCTTAGCTTTATAAAGAATATAAGACTGTTATTTTCCTACCTCATTTCAAGTTTTTATGTATTTACAGTATTAGAGAGCTGTAGAATTATTTCTTTCAAAACATCTCAATCTCCAAAGTCATTGAGTTGTATACACTGAGTGACTAGAATATTATGATCTCTGAACGCATTATTAGAGGCCCGGTGCATGAATTCGTGCATGGGTGGGGTCCGGCCAGCCTGGCCAGAGGGAGGGGACAAGGGCAGTTGGCTGGCCTGCCTGCTGGTTGAACTCCTTGTCAAGGGGACAATTTGCATATTAGCCTTTTATTATATAGGATATACACTGAGTGGCCAGATTTATTATCTGTTCAGAGATCATAATAACCTGGCCACTCAGTGTATATTAAATAAGTGTAGCTTTTTACAAATGTCAAGTATACCTCAAAATGGTTTTAAAAAGTCTCCAAATTTAGATTTCTTATTAATGGAACTGGCCTTTCTTCACCAATTAATCTGTTTTGAGATCCTGTTGTATTTGTATTTATTTGAGAACTATCACCACATGGAATTAACTGTAAATTAGATATGTGTGTTGAGTTCTAAGCAAACAATCCATAGAACTAGTGCCAGACGGAAGCCAATGTTTGCAGTAATGAGTTTGTCTGATTCTGATGCAGATGTCCTCTGGGGGTGGATATATCCAAAGAAGTGGGAGAAGCCGCCATAAAAGTTCCACGATTAAAAATGAAGATTTGAACCCGGCTGGCATGGCTCAGTGGTTGGCAGTCGACCTATGAACCAGGAGGTCACAGTTCAATTGCTGATCAGGGCACATGCCCTGGTTGTGGGCTCATCCCCAGGAGGGGGTGTGCAGGAGGCCACCAATCATTGGTGTTTCTATCTCTCTCCCTTCCTCTCCGAAATCAATAAAAAATATTTTTTTAAAATGAAGATTTGATTTTTGCTTTTCAAAAAATCCCTAAAGGTAATATTTCAACATTTCAATTTGGGTTTTTTTTGTTTTTGTTTTTTTATATCAAAGTGTAGGAGATACTTAATATTGCTCATCAAGACTTTCTTTTGTATTCCTTCTCTTGATTTGATGTTCAGCACCTGCTCTTTTGAGAGACTATATAGCAGTGTTATTGTCTTATAAGAGAATGTGTTTTTAAATAAAAAACCTCAGTAAAACGTGGGGGGAGGATGCACTGATGCTGGCAGGCAGGCAGAGAAGCAGCCCTGCAGGGAGAAAGGTGACTGCTGCGTTCTGGCCCATGTTATGCCGGCTGGGTCTCCCCACTTTGTCATGTCAGAGGAGGGGAGCTTTCTTAGGGGCGGGGGGCGGGGAGCGGGGAGGGAGGGAGGGCTTCTGCTGAAACATTAGCCTGACTTTTCCAAATAGAGAAGAGCTTTAGAAAGGGAGCCAGGCCAGAATTCTAAACCAAGACAAAAGGTGACTGGCGAGCGGTTGTCTGTCTGTGCAGACACACCTGTCAGCCAGCTGTGTTCCCCGGGGCAAACGGGTGTCTGCGCTTCCTGAACCACCTGAGACTGTCACAAGGAAAGAGGCGTGCAGGTAGCTTCTCGCTGTGCACTGTACTTAAAAAGTTATCTCTATTGTGACAGTATTACAGGCGACCCCCGTTCCCCAATCAACCCCTGCCCCCCGCACCGGCCCCTGCCAGGCCTTCGCCACCCTATTGCACTGCCCTGTTTAGGTGACCAGTATATTTATATCGCTTATTTGAGACATTTCATTCAATTGATGGAAGTGTATGTGACGAAAAGGGTCTGGTTTTGTTTGGGGACGATTTCCTTGGATCTGGAACTTGGAACTGCAGATGTCAGAACAGTCTGTCCCTTTCCCTGCCTGGGTTAGAGCGACTTTAACGTAAGGACATCGCTGTCCATTGTGCGTGTCCTGGGAGATTTCTGTGCCGCACCAGCACGGCCTGGGTGACCCTGAGTGGGGGCGGCTGAAAGGCTCAGAAAAGACAGACCAGAGAATGGCAGCCGGCTCAGGGTGGGCGCTGTCCTCGCTGTCAGAGAGCTAGCGACAGCGCCACGGCCTACAAGCCGCGTCTTTATTTTACAGCCGATGCCACGAGGCAAAGGAAGGGCGCGGTCAACCTGTTTAAACATTCTCATGGGATTCCATCCTCCTCACCTACATGCGCCTGAACCCCATCAAGCCCACGTCACTCAGGCATCACTAGGACTCTAGCAAGCCCACACCTGGGGCCTCGTGTTCAGAGCACAGGCGCACGCTCACAGCCACAGCTGTTGGCTATAACGGAGCTGGGAGGCTCTGCCCTCCGGGCTGGGGCTTGCACGTGGCTTTGCCACGAGAGGACTGTGCGCCCTCATCAGCCCGAGGCTCGGACCTGCCAGACACTGTGGCCGCTCCCACACCCACAGATTTCCCCAGGAGAGACTTACGTCAGGTCATCCCCGCGGACTGGGCGTCCACGTTCGGTCAGCGGCTTGCTCCAGAGATACCAGGAGGCAAGGGTCAGCTCTGTGAGGGCAGAGGTCTCAGTGTGGTCCCGCCTCAGTCACTGCCCTTTGGGGGTCCCCCGGTGCCGAGCACAGAAGACCCCGCTCCCTGACACCCCGGGTGGAGACGGTCCCGCGGCCGCCACGCTGCTGTCCTGATGTCATGAGCTCAGGTTTTTCTTTTTAAATGAAATGTGTCGAAGGGACACGTTTCAGGTGCGAGAAGCCTCTGCATTTGCAGAATTGATCACCAGATGCCGCCGGGCGGTACCTGAGCGATAGGCTCCCTGCGGCCGCCCTGACCCGGCCTGTCCCCTCCGGGCAGCTCGCACTTCACTGGTATTTACCGCACGTGACCCAGGCACCGACGGGGCCGCCGGCCGGCTGCTCTGCCCGGTGGTGTCAGCCAGGCCTTCCCTTCCAGAAACTTCTGCTCATCTGTTGAGATCGGAATCTGACCTGGTTTAACCCCAGGAGGCAGACCGAGGGCGATCTGCTAAGTATCCACATCAGGACCCTCCCCTCCCCCCGTTAAAAAAGATGACAGCTGAAACCGGTTTGGTTCAGTGGATGGAGCGTCGGTCTGCAGACTGAAGGGTCCCAGGTTCGATTCCTGTCAAGGGCATGTACCTTGGTTGCAGGCACATCCCCAGTAGTAGGTGTGCAGGAGGCAGCTGAGGGATGTTTCTCTCTCATTGATATTTCTAGCTCTCTATTCCTCTCCCTTCCTCTCTGTAAAAAAACATACATCCATTAAAAAAAAATGACACAACTTCGTTATATGCATTTTACCACAATTAAAAATAAAACACTTAGCCGTGGCTGGTGTGCTCAGTGGATAGAGTGTCGGCCTGCGGACTGAAGGGTCCCAACTTTGATTCCGGTCAAGGGCACAGGCCTGGTTGCGGGCTCCATGCCCAGCGTGGGGCGTACTGGAGGCAGCCGGTCCGTGATTCTCAGCATAGATGTTTCTATCTCTGTCCCTCTCCCTCTCTGACATCAGTGCACATATAACCACAAAATAAAAGCACACGCTCTCGGAAGCTGCTCAGGCCCGCGGGCACGGCGCTGAGGCGGTTTATTGGCCTTCCGCCGGCTCGAAGGTGACCTTCTGCGAGCGCTTGCCCAGCTCGCTCAGCAGCACGATCCGCGGCCGGGACACCTGGATGACGTCCGCGGACGTGGCGGCCGCGAAGAAGATGTTGTGGGACACGGCGGACTTCTTGGTGGCCGTGAGGAGCCCGATGAAGTTCGTCACGGGCGGCAGCAGCGTCAGCGAGTCTCGAGGCTGGATCTTCGGCCTCAGCTTCCTCCGGTGGTCCCCTGGGAGCAGAGCACCGTCACCGCCCGCCCCCGCCCTGGGCCTCTGCTCCTCCCGCCCCGCACACCCCCTGCCCGCTGCTCCTCCCGCCCAGCACAGCCCCGCGCCCTCTGCTCCTCCCGCCCAGCACACCCCTGTGCCCGCTGCTCCTCCCGCCCAGCACACCCCCGCGCCCGCTGCTCCTCCCGCCCAGCACACCCCGCGCCCGCTGCTCCTCCCGCCCAGCACACCGAGGGAGCGGCCGGCACCCCCGCCTCCATGGCACCAGCAGGCCTCTGGGCAGCCAGGCATGTGGTTGCCGACTTTTACTGTGCCCAGCTGGCACTCATCAGAGAACACACGCCAACTGTCTTAAATAAGAAGCCCATGGTGGAAGAAGGGACATTTTAACACTGAAAGAAAGGGCAAAGGGCGTTCTCTCCACGCAATGGCCTTCCCACGGGATGACGTTTATCGCCACCTTCTCCACGGCCCCTCTCTGTTCTCCCGTGACCACAGGCCTGCAGGAGCCCTGCAGACCTGGCCGCACACAGCTGTGGGACATCGGTGCTAAGGGAAGCAGGATGAGGCTGATGTGGAGCTGTGCCAGCACCAGACTCCTGCCCGCACGCCAGGCAGACACATCGCCTCCCACATGTCCACACCTCGCTTCCCTCCAGCAGAGTCAGTGAGGCTCTCCTCCTTTGGCTCGCTCCCCCCTCCTCCCCCTCGGTTTGTGATGGGGCGCCCTGACTCTGAGCGGTCCGCCGTGCCCTCCCCCGGGCGCTGTGCTGAGCAGCCCGCAGCGGGCCTCCCCCAGCACACACACAGCTCTGAGCCCGCGCGTGGGGCCAGCAGCCATTTCCCCCTCCTCGGTGTGAGGGCTGCCCTGGGATCTCAGGGGCGTCGGCTCCCGTGTGTGACACCGCACGGAGTGAGGACGGTGGTCTGTGAACTCACAGGCCAGGCGCACACGCACAGAACAGCAGGGGCGGAGCTGGTCGTGTCAGTGACGACACAGCCCTGAGCAGCCCTGAGCATGGCTTGTGAGGAAGGACGGAGGGAGACAGGAGTGTCTGCCAGGGTGTGGGGAAGGAAGGCCTTAACGGGAAAGCCCGGCCATGTGGCTCAGGGGTTGAGCATTGACCTACATGAGCCAGGACATCAGGGTTCGATTCCCGGTCAGGGCACATACGGGGGGTGGGTGGGGGGGGTTTGGGGCTGATCCCCAGTGTGGGGCCTGCAGGAGGCAGCCAGTCAGTGATTCTCTCTCATCATGGATGTTTCTATCTCCCTCTCCCTCTCCTTTTCTCTCTGAAATCAATGAAAATATATTAAAAGAAAAGTGTAACCCTGGCTTATCCATGGGAGATAGGTCAGGCGTACAGCGTTCCCGGCGCCCACATGGGAAGCCATCAGTGGAACGCAGGGTCAGAGTCGGGGCCGGGAGGGGCTGGGAGGGAAAAAAGATCAGTTACCTTTTCTGAAGATGGTGTTTACGCAGGGCCCTCCGTTCTTCTCCAGGCTGGAAGGGAAAACGTTGTTATCAAAGAGGTTGTACACGCACGGGGCATGTTCCACGCCTGGTGGTTGTCTGACTCCGGTGTTTGACATTCACGGACTCACTCCAAACACTGGAGACCCCGGACCCGCCTGCAGGGATCAAGGAAAGCTTCCCGGAAGGAGAACTACCTCTGCTGGCTCTGGAGAAGGCGGGTCTTCAGAGGGATGAGGGGGGCGTGCCCCGGGCAGAGGGGCGGGAGGGTGAGAGGTCACGGCGGGTGGGGGCCCTGCCCAGTCTGGTGCGCTGAGAGTGAAGGGATCCGGAGCCGCGCTAGGAGATGAGCTGGGAGAACGCAGGTCAGGTCGTTTTGTGAATTAAAATGAGACCATTTAGCCGGGCCGGAGCATGGAGAGGCCCTGATTTGACTCCCGGTCAGAGCTCACTTCCCGGGTCTGATGTGACCTCGCTTTGGATCATTCCCAAAGTCCCATCGGCTGCCAAATCCCTGGTGGTGGTCCTCAGAACACTCAATGGTACCCCTGCCCACCCCAAAATGGCTTCCTGGATCTGCCCTAGAGGCAACCAGGCTCCCCAAAACTTTCCTGAATAACCCTGGCCAGCCCGGATCCCCAAGATCTGGCCGCATTCTCGCCGGCGCCCCCTGCTGCCGAGTGCGAAGTGAGAGGCGCTGGGATGGACACGGACAGAGAACTTGTCCCCCGGGGAGAGAGGCCCAGGTTCGAGGCGAGGACAGTTCCCTGCTCTGACCCTCCTTGCCCTCCCGGGAAAGCTCCTCCATCAGTAGCTTCCCCCCTGCCCTTCCCCTGCGCCCACCGTACCTTAAGGACGGGAGCCCCACTTTCTGCTGCCTTCTGAATTCCTTCAGAAACTCCGGGTTAATGCTGGCGTCCTTGCTGATGCTGTTTATCATCCGCAGGAACTGATTGGGCTTGTTCCGGCATTCCTTGAGCAGGATGCGGAAGGCGTTGGCGTTGTAGGTGAGGTAGCCCAGCGCACAGGAGCAAGCGGTGCGCACCTGCAGGAGGGAGAACGGAGATTGGACAGGCTGCCTCCTGCACCCCCCAACTGGGGATGTGCCCACAACCCAGGCCTGCGCCCGGGACCGCAACTGAACCTGGGACCCTTCAGTCCGCAGGCTGTTGCTCTATCCACTGAGTCAGACCCAGCCAGGGCTCACAGCCCTCATGGGTTTGGCTGAGTGGAGAGAGTGTCGGCCTGTGGCTGGTGGGCGTGGCTGGTGGGTGTAGCGGAGGTATGATCAATTTGCATATTAGTCTTTTATTAGGTAGGATTGATATCAGAAAGGGAGGGAGAGAGAGATAGAAGCATCAATGATGAGAGTGAATCAAGGATCAGGTGCCTCCTGCCTGCCCCCCACTGGGGATGGAGCCCACAACCCGGGCCTGTGCCCTGACCAGGAATTGAACCGTGACCTCCTGGTTCCCAGGTCGATGCCCACACTGAGCCGCGCCGGCCGGCCTGACATTGCTTTTGATTTTACCTCTTCTTTCCCGGAGTACAGGTGGTAGCAGAGCCGCTGGACGGTCCCTACGGTGGTAAACGCCTCTGGGATCCCAGCTCTGGAGTGAGCCAGGCTGGCTATTAAGTTCCCTACAAGTTCAATGAGAAAAAGGCTTTGTGCTGCCGGCACACCCTGCTTTTGTTATTTGCACACGGTATTTAAAACGCGCGAGCCCTAAGACACGTCTGTTAATGAAGAAGTGCTGAGAAAAAGCCTATTTAGGATAAATTTCCCCCAAAATGACGGTCTGGGTTTCCGTCACCAACAGTACAAGGGAAGCAGGTTAGTGAGAGAGGGGGCATCTGAAAGTCCGAGGGTTTCTTCCCAGGACAGCTCCTGGGCTGCCTTCGAGTGGCCCATTTCAGCCAAAGAGCAAATACCTTATTTATGTACGTATGTACGTATGTATGTATGTATGTATTTTGGGCAGTAGTTCCTCCATCTAGCTGTGATTTGGCCTCTGTTTCATGTCATGTTGGGAGTGACATATGAAGTCAATGACTGCTTATTGACCACCCGGGGAGTTCAATCTGGACTCGATATGGTCACATGGCTAGCATGGCGTCAAGCACTCTCTGGGGCCACCTTGTCCTGCGATACTACAGGTCAGTGTAGGGAACCTTTCCCTGTGGGCAGAACACGTGCCCTTGATCAAAAGGAAGCCAGGCACGGGTGTATCAGCATGAATCTGCTATGAGTCAGCCTGTACATTCTCTTGTTGGTAGCTCGCAGTTAAATTCTCATTTTGTGTTCTGGAGAAAAGGATTACGGGTTTGAAAAAGTATCAGTTAAATCCAAAGGCCGCGTTCAGAGTCCATGCTTCTCTTTGGGGTGCAGACTAGACCGGCATTTCCCCCTGTGGACCCGGGCTTCCGGCTGCGTGACAGAGTGTCGGGTGATTCATTTACTCTCGCTCAGGCTACAAAAACGTATTTGTGCAACTAGTTCGATGCGGCTACAGTGAGATACTAGTTACTTCTTACCTGTCAGGACAAGCGTGGTGGACTGAAGTGAATACAGACTGTCAATCAGAATAGTCACTCCTCTCAAGTACAAAGTGATGTGGTCCACATCTATAATGACTTTGGCTAATATAATAATCTACAAACAAAAAAGAAGCAAAGAATCACTGAGCATCTTCTACTCAGCCTCGCTGATTAAGCTTCTACTGATGCGTTGATTTGGTGATCTCAGGAAGGTAAGAGGAGTAATTTGATATGATTGACTAAAAAAAAAAAGTGGGGGCCATGGGGGGAAGGGAGAGAAGCAAGAGGCAGGAGGAGGAGTTAGAGTCCTTCCCCTATCTGGTCATTTTAGTGACCATGGGAGGCCACAGAATTCTTCCAGAGTGTTTGTAACTTTTATCCTTGAAGTAGGGTTCATATGGAAAACTTCCTGCCCTAGTCTGCAGTAGAGCATCAGCCTGGAAACTGAAGGGTCCTGGGTTTGAATCTGGTCAAGGGCATGCACCTTGTTGCAGGCTAGACCCCTGGCTTCGATTGGGACTTGTGCAGAAGGCAACCAATCATTGATGTCTCTCTCTCTCTCCCCCCTCTTTTCCACTATCTCTAAAAAGATTCAATGGAAAAATGTCCTTGGGTGAGGATTAACAATAGATAGATAGACAGATAAATAAAATGCTTCTTCTAAAAATCTTAGGGGGGAAGGGAGGAGGAAGAGGGAGAATAAGACAGAAGAACCCAGATACACCTAATGTCACGGTTGAAGCATCAGCGTGATCAGCTAAAGGTTCTGCAGTAGGACTTTTGTGTTGAATACCACATTTTGCTGCCTATTTCCTTATCATAGATACACAGCTGATGCTAAATACCTCTACCTGCCTATCCACCCAACTATCTGATGTCTGACATCAGATGATGTATAAAGGCAAACCTTCCATTCTAACTTGTAAAGTTCCATATAAATGAAGAATTCATAATGTGTGTGTGTGTGTGATGATATGAAAGGGGTTGGTGTGAAAACTACTGTGAATTTTACAAACCAGGAAACATTTTTCCAGATCCAAACGTTTTCTTCATGTTCAAGTGCTCACTGAAACGACCCTCATGGACATGTAAACCTCCAATGTCACACCTGAAATGCTGCCATGGCCTTCTCCGTTTCAATGGTGGATTCCAGAAAAGGTTCAAAGATGGAGAGGGTCATTATCCCATTTTCCAATATTAAATATTGTTGGAAGAGGTCATTGAAGGCGAAAAGGGTTAGCGCATAGCCTGCTCTTAAGCGGATGTCCTAGAAACAGGAGAGACGCGCGTTACTTTTAACCACTTCACCCCATGGTATCCCCGTCAGAGGGTTCCACGCTTGCCGGTTATAACATATTGCATTCTTACCTCTATGAGTAAAATATGACATCGATGTATTGGTGAGAATAGATAATAGTTACTCCAGGATGTTATTAGACAGAAAAAGTAGAGAATTAGGTTGTGGTATCATGTAGAAGAAAAGAGAAAAAAATAATTTTTAAAGGGAATGCTAGATTACTGGTTATGCAACTGAATATCTAAATGGTAACAGGAAACTCCATGATTTTATTTTCCCTCAACTATTTTGTTTTAGTGTATTTTATTTCCAGCATTTCAAAGTGGAGTTAATAAATCAAAATTTCCCTTGTACAACAGGCTCTCTAGTACATGTTAAGGGGGTTGTGGGATGATTCTCATCTCTTAAAATTAGCTTGTTTGTAAAATTCTTTTGTATTGTATTCTAAGAGGGAATGAAATAAAAATGATTTACTTCTTGCCGAAACCGGTTTGGCTCAGTGGATAAAGCGTCAGCCTGTGGACTGAATGGTCCCAGATTCGATTCTGGTCGGGGGCATGTACCTTGGTTGCAGGCACAACCCCAGTGGAAGGGATGCAGGAGGAGCTGATTGATGTTTCTAACTCTCTATCCCTCTCCCTTCCTCTGTAAAAAATCAATAAAATGCATAAAAAAATAAAAAATAAAAGACATGGCTCTTTCTTGCAGTTAAATACCAGTGGAAGAATGAGGGAATTAAAAAAAAAATCACCGTTTGGTAAATGCCACCATAATCACTGCTGATCCATGCGTGCTAAAGCTGATGAGCAAAAGCACAAGGCAAAACAGCATATTCGCATGGCTCCCTCCAGATAAGTCTTAAATACAAAGGGAAAAACAGTAACTTCATCCACACCGCTCTACCCACACATCCCACGTGCACCTGCCAGTCATAAGATGCATCCATGGACCTCCTGGGTAGGTGAGTGAGGAAAACCATGTCATTTCTACAGTGTCCTGGCCAACAGGTGTCGCCTCCGTTTAATCATAAGAAAACATCAGAGAACTTGAGGGACAGTCTATGGAACACCTGGCCTGGACTTATCAGGAATGCCCTGATCGTGAAATCCTGAAACCCCAGGACTGAGCGTCACAGACGGCAGGAGACTGAGACTACAGGGCGATGACGAGATGGGATGTGGGACCCTGGGGGCTTCGTGAAAAAAGGGGCAACATTTAATCAGGCCCGCAGACCGGTGCACAGGAATGTGCCAATGTCCGCTTCCTGGTTGGCACCAGGGAAATGGGATGAAGGACATCCGAGGACACTCAGCCCGGTATTTGCAAATTTTTGGAAAGTCTAAAATTATTTCAAAGTGTAATTTTTTTTAACATTTAATTAACTCAGTGGGGAAGAGCTATTCCTTCATCATAAGTAGATGGAGAAGCACCATTGTAGAATACTGCAGAAGCAGCGGGTGAGCCGGGCCATAAAATTAGGTCAAAGATTTGATGCCTTCAGGACAGAAGAGATTTGGTGTTGTTCTTTTTGGCTTGACCCAACACATAACACTGCTACTTTTCAAAAACAAAGTGTGCTGAGAAAAATATGGTATCATTCGACCAATACAAACTAGGCGCTCCCAGAGAGTCTTCGTTTCTGAAGCAGTGTGCTTGAACACTGCCGGGAAGAAGAGTTGGTAGTCATTTGAGGACGTTGTCTCAAAACCTTCTTCTAAATGACCCCTAATATTCTGTCAGGGTTACCTTATCTGACGTGATCACTGCTAATATTCTGCCAGGGTTACCTTATCTTGAGCATGCAGGAGAAAGAGGACTTCCGCGTACTTGAAGCCTTCACTCTCTTTCAGTTCCTTCTGCAGCAGCTTATTCCTCAGGACAATGCAGGCCAAGGAGAAGGCCACCTCCACCTGGACACGTGGTTTCCAGAGGTTACTTCTCAGTCAGGGTTTACCAAAGGCACTTTTTATTGTGCAGACATTGATAAGGGATGTAGCAATGGGAAGATACCGTACAACCCATGGAAATGCATAGTGTAGTTCCCAAAAGCATAATCACTGCATCTAGCAGTACCCATGGTTCCTTCACAGGATGTTCAAATCAGGACCCCAGAAACAAAGGTCTACCCCTCAGTGCCTCTCCGCAGGCTCCGCCTAACTCACAGCGGCCCACAAAGTTTTTTCCCTGGCATGTAGAGAGTGGCACTTACAACTTCTGCAGGAACACCCCTTACGGTTTTTGAACAGCTGGGGAAAGACCCTGCCTGTGTGTGCTGGGCACAGGTGTATCCCTTCTTGACCTAAATTTTCTTTTCTTTTCTTTTCTTTTTTTTTTTTTAAATATATTTTATTGATTTTGTACAGAGAGGAAGGAAGAGAAAGATAGAGAGTTAGAAACATCGATGAGAGTCATCGATCAGCTGCCTCTTGCACACCCCCTACTGGGGATATGCCCGCAACCAAGGTACATGCCCCTGACCGGAATCGAACCCGGGACCCTTCAGTCTCCAAGCCGATGCTCTATCCACTGAGCCGAACCGGTCCTGGCTCTTCTTGATCTAAATTTTAAAAAAAATTCCTGGCATGGGCCCGGCCAGCGCAGCTCAGTAGCTGAGCGTTGACGTATGAACCAGGCCATGGTTCACTTCCCGGTCAGGGCACACGCCCAGGTTGTGGGCTCAATCCTCAGTAGGTGGTGTACAGGAGGCAGCCCATCCATGATTTTCTCTCATCATTGATGCTTCTCTCTCTCTCCCTCTTCCTTCCTCTCTGAAATCAATGAAAATATATTTTACAAATGAATAAATCCCCTGGCCTGTGTTAAAGTTGTTTTGAACTGCTTAACAGACACCGGCCTGTGCGTCGTAAGCCTTTGTGGGCCGCTGTGAGTTAGGCGGAGCCTGCGGAGGGGCGCTGAGGGGTAGACCTTTGTTTCTGGGGTCCTGATTTGAACATCCTGTGAAGGAACCATGGGTACTGCTAGATGCAGTGATTATGCTTTTGGGAACTACACTATGCATTTCTATGAAAAATGTTACAGGTTTGAAAAGCATGACTATTACAGAAGTATTTTGTTTACTATAGAATTTTATTTGTGGGAAAGTATAGAAGTGTTCTGTTTTAACAAGTTTTAAGAACTCATTGAAAATCTATACTGAATGATAGGTAGGTGCCACCGATGTAAAAACTCTTTTGCCATGAAAATGCATGTTCAAAAATAAAAATGTATTTTATGTGGCATTTTCCATAGTCTTATGAAATGTACTGGTACTTTAAAATCAGTGTAATTTTTACTATAACTCAAGCCAAAAACATGGCTAGTTTGTGCTCCTTCCTCCTCTTCCCTAATTCAACTCCCGCTTAAAATAATAAAAGAGTAACATGCTAATTAGACAGCACAGCTGAACGACCTTCCGGGTGTCCTTCCAGACCTCCTTCCGGACGACCTTCTGGACAAAGCCGGGGCTGGGAGGGCCGAGCCCCTTGCACAAATTTCATGCATCGGGCCTCTAGTACAAACATAATCTCTTTCATGGCCTGAAAAGCAGCATCACTTAATACATCTCTTCTGATAACACACACATTCCTTAAGAGAAATGATGTGATGTTTACTTACATATTTTCTCTTTGGTCATTTCTATTTTCTCATTTCCAAAAGAAACCGTACCAAATTTTGAAGAAAAAAAAAGTATTTTTGGTTGTTATCTATTTCCTGCTTAGCCAGCCATCGCTGTCCTGGCTTTCCAGAGCATTGGGACGGGAGCAGATGTGACCGTCATTTCACTAAAGGCGTCTGCTGGAAGTCAGTGGGGGAGGGGACCCTCAACAGCCCGGAGTGCCCTGGGCAACGTTTACTTTGAGGAACAGAAGGTGGGATTGTTTCGTTGGCATAGCAACGGCAGGATTCACTTACAGACATTTTGCTGCCGACACTCCACATCCCTGTGACCCCCACCCCGCTTTTAGCACCAGTGTCTGAGGGGGCAGGATGAACCGCTGAGACTCATCCCACACCTGAGGAGTAAGCGTGTTTGATGAGGAGGACACAGAAGTTGCTACTTTGAAGAAATCGTTCAATAGACCTTACTGTCTTTGTAGCAACTTTTTGAGCGTAAAACCTCTAGAATTTTGTTTAAAAGTCTACTATTTGTATCGTACTCGTGACCTCGCAAATGACAGCACTCCGTCTCAGAAGGTCCCGCTGGGGTTCGTTTTTCCCGCGGGACGCGCCCTGCCCGCCCGGCAGTACCTTGATGCTCAGGGACGGGTGGTTCCGCAGCAAGTGCATCAGCACTGGGAAGGCATTCTCCTCCACCACGAACTGCTGGCTCGTGGGGTTGCTCGTGTGGGCCACACCTGGAAGACCCCAAAAACAAGATGTCCTTCCATCACGGCAATGGCGTGTGCTCGGCTGACAGCCCCAGCGCTGCCCTCAGCCTGGCGTGGGGCTGGGGCGGCTCCCGGCCTGCGGGAAACGGGACTTCTGACGGGTCCGCGGCTGGTCCGCGGTCAGAGCTGGTGGCGGCGGTGGGATGCATCCCCGGGACCAGAGGGAGCTCACGGCCCTTCTGAAAGAGCAGGCATTCGCGGCGAGAGGAAACGGATTCTCTCGAGGCCAAAGACGCGCTCATAGCCCTGAGCAAAGCGGGGGCACAGCCAGAGCCCCCGGGAAAGGGACCCCCTCCCGGACACGGCCGCGCGGCTCCTGGCTCAGGCCCCGGACACAGCCTCGGGTGCTGTCTGTCCCCTGCAAGGATCTGACCTTATCGAAAAGCAAATAAACACAGGTGGATCTGTCCTCTTGTATGATAAAAGAAGACGATGAGTAAATGACAAAAGGAAATGGTATACCTTCACCAATTTACCTGAGTGAAGTTTGTAAAAGGCAAAGTGAACTGGAAATTTTACTATGAGAAGTGGATACAATGTCCTAAGTCACAAAACAACAAAATTAGAAATACCGACCAGCAGTCGGCAAACTCATTAGTCACCAGAGCCAAATATCAACAGTACGACGATTGAAATTTGAGAGCCAAAACTTTTAAACTTAAACTTCTTCTAATGCCACTTTTTTAACATAGACTCGCCCAGGCCATCGCATTTTGTGGAAGAGCCAGACTCAAGGGGCCAAAGAGCCGTATGTGGCTCCCGAGCCGCAGTTTGCCGACCACGAGACTAGACCATCAAGGAATAATAATAGCTGTCATTTACTGAAGAATTATGATGTGCACGGTACTTAAGCTTGCGATGCTACAGTTTGTTCTTATAAAAATGACTAGAGGAACTATTCTGGTTAAAGTTTCTAACCAGAGTGCAAAAAACGGAGTCTCACGGCTTTCACTCGTGAGGTCCCGGAGAATGAAAAGAACAACATCTACACATGAGAATGGCACTGGGCTCCAGCGGCGGTCCGGACGCCGGGAGGGCTCACGCACCGATGCACATGGAGCCCACGGCGCGGATGACGCTCAGCAGCGTGCCCTCGGCGAGCTTGCTGATCCTCAGCAGCCGGACCAGCGGCGCGATGCCGTTGCCCTCGCAGATCTGGTTCTGGTGCAGCCGGCTGTCCTTGCTCAGCGCGATGACCGCCTCGCCTCCTGGGAAAGGAAGGCCAGCGGCCAGGCCGGCGGGGCTCAGCGGGGGAGCCCTGACCTATGAACCCGGAGGTCAGGGTTCGATCCCGGGCAGAGCACAGGCCCGGTTTGCAGGCTCCATCCCCAGGAGGGCGTGTGCCGAGGCAGCCGATCAATCACTCCCTCAGCACTGATGTTTCTCTCTCTCTCCCTCTCCCTTCCTCTCTGAAATCATTACAAATACATTTAAAAATAAAGTAGCCCAGCCAATGTAACTCGGTGGTTGAGCATCGACATAGGAACCAGGTGGTCACGGTTTTGATTCCCGGTCAGGGCACAGGCCTGGGTTGCAGGACACAGCTGATCAATGATTCTCTCTCATCATTGATGTTTCTCTCTCTCTCTCCTTCTCCTTTCCTCTCTGAAATACATAAAATCAATAGGAATATATTTTAAAATAAAGTAAGAAAGCAGGCAGCACGTCTGAGCCCAGTGCCACGGGGGCTGAGCTTTACCTGGAGAACAACTCACCGACGTACTGCATCTTGGCCGACGGCGACAGGAGCATGTTGATGATGAAGTTGTAGCCGATCTGCTCAGCCATGTACTTCTGCTGCTTCAGCGTCTGTCCCGCCAAGGCCCACAGAGCCACGGCCCCCTGCTCCTTCACGTCCAGCTGAAAGGCCTGCTCAAAGAGAAGGAGCTCGTGCAGCGAGCGTGCATTAACACTGCAGGAAGAGCCTGCTTTTATATATATTCTTACTGATTTCAGAGAGGAAGGGAGAGGGAGAGATAGAAACATCAATGAGCGTCATTGCACGCTCCCTATTAGGAATGGACCCCACAATCCTGGCATGTGCCCTGACCAGGAATCGAACCGTGACCTCCTGACTCATAGGTCGCTCAATCACTGAGCTGTTTTAATGTATTTTTTTTTTTATTGATTCCAGAGAGAAAGAGAGAGAGAGAGAGAGAGATTGATCAGCTGCCTCTTGCATGCCCTCACCGGGGGTCAAGACTACAACCCGGTCATGTGCCTTGACCGGACATCGAACTGTGACCCCCTGGTTCAGAGGTCGATGTCCAGCCATTGAGCCATGCCCGCGGGGCGGGAATAGCCCGTTTTAGAAGTCGTCCTTTCTAGGATCGGTTGCAGTGTTCTCTGCCCTGAGCCAGAGTCAGCAGTGAACGCGCTGGCTAAGAAAAAGGACGCCGGTCCCCCGTTCCTACCTTGAGGAGCTTCAGGAGGTACTTGCTCAGGGAGTATTCCAGAAACGCCCTCTGGATGGATGGGTTGTAGCTGGCCAGGGACTCCACGGCCATGGCGCCCTTCACCTGCACGTTCAGCTGCTTCCCCTTGAACAGGGCCACCAGCGGCGGGATGGCGCCCTCGGCTGCCACCGCGTTCTGCACGTCCTTGTTGTCGCGGGCCACCTCCGCGATGGTGGCCGAGGCCACGGCCTTCAGCAGGTCTGCGGGGCGTTCGAGAGCCAGTCAACTGCGGCTCTTCAAAGGCAAGACTTAAAGACACAGCACGCCGACACCGGTGTGGCTCAGTGGATAGAGCATCGGTCTGCGGACTGAAAGGTCCCGGGTTTGATTCCGGTCAAGGTGTGGCTCAGTGGATAGAGCGTCCGTCTGTGGACTGAAGGGTCCCAGGTTCGATTCCGGTCAAGGGCATGTACCTTGGTTGCGGGCACCTCCCCAGTAGGGGGTGTGCAGGAGGCAGCTGGTCGACGTTTCTCTCTCATCGACATTTCTAGCTCTCTATCCCTCTCCCTTCCTCTCTGTGGAAAATCAATATATATATATATAGATATGATACAGTGGGTTAGCTTCACCTATTGTAAAGTCAAATGTGTACAGTGTATGTGGCCCGCTGGCGGGGCTCAGGGGCTGAGTGTTGACCTCTGACCCAGGAGGCCAGGGTTTGATTCCCGGTCAGGGCACAGTCCCGGGTTGCAGGCTCCATCCCCAGTGGCAGCGGGTCCATGGTTCCCTCTCACCACTGGCGTTTCTCTCCCTCTCCCTCTCCCTCTCCCTTCCTCTCTGACACGAATACAGACACACTGGAGACGACTGACGCGCGGACAGCTCACCCGAGCTGGAGTGCAGGAACATGATGAGGTGCTGGATGCCCCCGTGGTCCCGCACCGCCCGCTGGTTGCTCTCGTTGCCGATGCACAGGACCCGGATGCAGTGCATCACGTTCACCAGCACGTTCTCGATGTCCAGCTTGAGCAGGTTGATCAGGGCGGGGATCCCGTTCTGGAGGAGGACAGCGCCGGTTACAAGGCACTCCCGGGAGGAGGCCCGCACCGAGAGCCGCACGTCTGCACCCGCCGCCTGTGCGGCCCCTGGGGACAGTGCACGGTGCTGGGAACAGCGGGCATCCTGGAAAGGCGACCGTCCTATCAACAGCTGCCCTCCGGCCGAAGTGAGCCCAGGCTGCCGGGTCACGGTCACGGTCACACTGAGACATCGAAAAGGCAGAGCAGCTGCGTGAGGGCAACTGAAGACAGAGCCCATTAGGAAACCTTCGCCACTGCGGGTGCGCTCATGACTGGCGACTGTACCTGCGCAACATACATTGTTGTTTTTAAATGTGAATAGAATTTCCTAATTACGTTTTATATTTTTTAATGTATTTTAGTGATTTTTTACAGAGAGGAAGGGAAAGGGATAGAGAGTTAGAAACAACGATCAGCTGCCTCTTGCACACCCCCTCCTGGGGATGTGCCTGCAACCAAGGCACATGCCCTTGACCGGAAACGAACCTGGGACCCTTCAGTCCGCAGGCCGATGCTCTGTCACCGACTAGGGCAGAATTTCCTAATTT
The DNA here is from genome assembly GCF_014108245.1 of Pipistrellus kuhlii. Taxonomy (NCBI): domain Eukaryota; kingdom Metazoa; phylum Chordata; class Mammalia; order Chiroptera; family Vespertilionidae; genus Pipistrellus; species Pipistrellus kuhlii. Next base: position 243,428 of record NW_023425583.1, read on the forward strand.
TAAATGGAGGAAAGAAATGATGCAAGAGTTTTCAAGAAGATAAGACCCAGGAAGGCAAGCAGCTCTGCCCTGTGAGCCATGCTGCTTGTGGAGGAGGTGACCATGGGGAGAGCCCCCCGACCGGCCACAGGCCCCCGCGGCTCCCGGTGTGCGGAGCCGCAGGCCGGCCCGCCGTCGGGGGAGGCCCCGGCGCACTCACGTAGGCGGCGATGCCCTCCGTGTTCTCCAGCCGCGCGACGTCGTACAGGATGACGGCGCAGCGCGAGTGCAGCTCGGGCTCGCCGGAGGCCAGCAGGCCGATGAGCGCCGGGACGCCCCCCGCCTCCACGATGGCGCGCACCACGCTGGCGTGCGTGGAGATGTTGCTCAGCAGCCCCACCGTCTTGCACTGCAGCTTTATCTTGGAGCCCTTCAGCAGGCTGATGAGGGCGGGGACGGTGCCTGCCGCAGATGGGGGAGCACGGGTTATTCCGTGACCGTCCGGAGTCCGCGGACCATCATGAGATGTAAGGAATGCTTATGGCCCTGGCTGGTGTGGCTCAGTGGTTGAGCATGGGCCGGCGGACTGAAGGGTCCCAGGTTCGATTCCAGCCAAGGGCACAGGCCTGGGTTGTGGGCTCGATCCCCAGTGCGGGGTGTGCAGGAGGCAGCCGATCCATGATCTCTCTCATCACTGGTGCTTCTCTCTCCCCCCTCCCTCTTCCTTCCTTTCTGAGATCAATAAAAACATATTTTTAAATGAGTAAATAAATAAATAATGTTAATGGACATTGACATGAAAACAATTAGCAGACAACTCTGTAACATACTGACACATACATGAAAACTACATACCTGCACTTTTCTGCCTTGTCTACAGTGCAGAGAGCTCTCACTGTTCACACACTCAATCCTCCCACGCACACGAACAGACATCTCAGATGGGTAACCCTCAGCCATCGGTGAAGCACTGAGTTTGGCTGAGGATCCTGGACGAACCCACTCTGTGAGCTGCTGTGTGGGGGAGTGGGTGCTGGTCGCATTCAGTGTGCGCGGCCGCGTCTGTGCAGGTGTCTGAGCACCAAGGTATGGCCTTTCACGGGGACAGGGTATGGCGTTCCACTGGGACAAGGTATGGCCTTTCACGGGGACAGGGTATGGCGTTCCACTGGGACAAGGTATGGCCTTTCACGCGACAAGCACTGAAAAGCAAAACTAACGCGGGGGATCGGGCAAAAGCAACCGTAGCCTGACTGCGCAGAACGGGCTCAGGATTCACGGGGCGGAACGGGAAGCCGGGCCTCGGTTCACTGTGAGAGGAAGCAGCACGTGAGCCGGGCCGCTGTGCTCAGGGGTTGAGCACCGGCCTATGAACCAGGAGGCCATGGTTTGATTCCCCATCGGGCACAGGCTCAGATTGTGGGCTTGATCCCCAGTGTAGGGCCTGCAGGAGGCAGCCGACCCTAATTCTCTCTCATGGTTGATGTTTCCGTCTCTGGCTCCCTCTCCCTTCCTCTCTGAAATCAATAGAGATATATTTAAAAGAAGGGAAAAAAGAAAGAAAACATATTACAGCCCAAACACAACATGCTGGAGAACACAATAGGAACAAGGAGGCTTCACTTATTTGCCTGACATGTGACCTCCCTGTGACCTGTTTGTCTGTGCTTCACTTTTACACGTGGGGTGTGGGCACGCAGTTCTAGGAGCACGATAAGGGCCTCCCTAGCGTAACTTTCACCCCCTTTCAGCAAATGTTCGTGGGGCGCCCCCTGTGCGTTCACATTCGCTGAGGGTGGCCACCGGTGTGAGAAGCTAACCGTTTCTAAAACTGCAGTTTGAAATCCTCTGCTGCTCAGAGTCCCTTATTCCGTACAGTCAACTCTGCCATCGTTTAGACAGCCCCTTGTTCTGAAAAGGCAGCTTTGCTTTCTAGCCTGCTTGAATACTGAGGACGATAAACTTAGCTGTGTGACCTTGCAGGCCAGAGACCAGATACGGGTGTACTTTTTTAATCGAATAGAACTGTGTTGTTTTCAAGCCCACCGGCTTCCAGTGAGATGACCACGAAGCACTCAGAGGACTGGCTCTTTCATAAAAAGGAAACTTCTGCTTGTTTGCGCTGCTCAGAATTGGAAAGACGTTTTCCTCCGAGCCCAGCGGGGTATAATACAGTGGAACTCCCATCTCTCTAAGCGTTGCTTGTTTTTTCTCGTGTCTTCTGCAACAATTGGACAGTGCCGGCAGAACATCCAGAAAGTTCTATCGGACAGTGCTGTTCTCCAAACAACCCCAGGAGGTGGGACCCGTTTATGAGTGAGGAAACGAGGCTGAGGGAGGACAAGCAATTAGCCTACATTCTGAGCACAGAGCAACCTACGATCCCAGGGCTGCAACTAAGACCACGGAGACAACCTTTTCTTAAAAAAAAAAATAATAATAATAATAAAAATATATATATATATATATATTATTGCTTTTTTACAGAGTGGAAGGGAGAAGGATAGAGGGTCAGAAACATCAATGAGAGAGAAACATCGATCAGCTGCCTCCTGCACACCTACCGGGGATGTGCCCACAACAGAGGTACATGCCCCAGACCAGAATCGAACCTGGGACCCTTCAGTCTGCAGGCTGACGCTCTTTCCACTGAGCCAAACTGCTTAGGGCCCACAGAGACAACTTTTAATTTAAAAAACAAACTCGGTAAATACGGGCTACAGATAATGTCTAAACCAGAGCGGTAAGTAGGAGTAGCAGTAGGGTAATTTACGGTCACGGTTAAACTTGCACATTTTAGAGAAACGGGATCTGTGTCGTCATTGGATCCTGTGCAGAGTCCATGGGAAATGAACACTAGACCTCAGAGCGGCTCCCTGAGCGGAACAGAGCGAGCAGGAAGCAGGGAAGGCCACAGCCGGCTCACACCCTCCCTCACCTGCATCCAGGATGCACTGCCAGTACTCCTCCTTGGCCAAGCAGACCACCTCCAGGGACAAGACGGCCATCATCTTCCGTTTGTAGCTGTCGCCCTGCAGCATCTCTGGCGGAAGTCACAGAACAACGCAAGTCAGAGCTTTACAGAAAGAAGTGCATGGGTTGCCGAAACGGGTTTGGCTCAATGGACTGAAGGGTCCCGGGTTCGATTCCGGTCAAGGGCATGTACCTTGGTTGTGGGCATATCCCCAGTAGGGGTGTGCAAGAGGCAGCTGATCAATGACTCTCATCGATGTTTCTAACTCTCTATCTTTCTCTCTTCCTCTCTGTACAAAATCAATTTAAATATATATATATATTAAAAAAAAAAAGAAAAGAAGAAGAAGTGCATGGGTGAACTCTGTTTCTGTCGAGGCCAAGCGCAGCCAGGAACCGGGATCTCCCCCGTCACCACCATCACACCCGTTACATTCCTTCTGCGTGTGGCCTTCTGTGAGGTGCCACACATCACCTACCCCATGATCTTCGAGGGAGAGAGAGATGGACACATCAACGATGAGAGAGAATCGTGGACCTGCTGCCTCCTGCACGCCCCACACTGCGGATCCCACAGCCCAGGCCTGCGCCCTGACCGGGAATCGAACCGTGACCTCCTGGTTCATAGGTCAATGCTGATCCCCTGGCCACACTGGCCGAGCAATAATCTTATTTTGTTTCACCTGCAGCTTAGCTTTCTTTGGACCTTTTGAGGGGTCCCCATCTCCCCCTTGGCGTGGGCGCAGTGTCCATTCCCGTTTGACACTCCATGGCTCTCCTCGTGGCTCAGCTCCCAGCTCCTGCGCGTGGGCAGCAGGCCCTGCTGGGCGGCGTGGGGTCCTCCCCGGGGGGCCGGGGGAGGGGCCCTGCTGACCAGCACCCCAGTCCTGAGCCCTGGGAGGGCAGGGTGTGGGCCCGGGCGCTCCATGCTCCCGCTGCTGGCCTGGCTGGGTTTCTCCAGCAGCTACATCCTACGGCTTCCCTAATACTTTATTTCTGCTGCGTCCTTTCCTCTTTCCTCTAGATTCTGCATGTTTGCTGCTGCTGGTGCTATTTTCATTTAACCTCCATGTACATTTAGAGGGGAGGAGTAAAACTGGATGGGTGCATTCATTTGGATTACTAACTCTCTCACCTTCATAATGTTTCTGGATAGATCGAGTACAAAGATCTGGATAGATTTGGACAAAAATCACAAAACATGTATCCCATGGTAAGGGAAAATGTTACTGTGTCTGTCTCTAAAATGAGGAATGAGGAATGAATTGGAGGGAATCTTTCCCACTCAAACTTCAATTTCCTCCCTCTTTCCTTTCCTTTTTTAATTTGCTTTATTGATGGAGAAGAAGATAGATGGGCTTTTGGAGAAAATTGGAACATAAAAATAAATGTAATTGGCCGAAACCGGTTTGGCTCAGTGGATAGAGCATCGGCCTCTGGACTGAAAGGTCCCAGGTTCGATTCCCGTCAAGGGCATGTAGTTGGTTGCGGGCATATCCCCAATAGGGGAGTGCAAGAGGCAGCTGATTGATGATTCTCTCTCCTCGATGTTTCTAACTCTCTATCCCTCTCTCTTCCTCTCTGTAAAAAAAATCAATAAAATATATATTTAAAAAAAAATAAATGTAATTGTGTAAAAATGTAGCCTACTTGGGTTACTTATCTTTAATTAGAAATAAAACTACTCTTCCACACACAAAAATATAGTTTGTTGCTATTTTTATTTGTGGTTTTAACTTAACATGTTTTATTTCATGGTTTTTATTTTTATGTTTGCATGCATTTTATGTACTTATATATTTATTTATTTTAATCCTCACCCAAAAATATTTTCCCCTTGATTTTTAGAGAGAGTGGAAGAGAGAGGGAAAGACAGACAGAAACATCGATGTGAGAGAAACACATCGATTGGTTGCCTCCTGCACGTGCCCTGTCCAGGGCTGGGGCCAGGGAGGAGCCTGCAACCAAGGCACATGCCCTTGACCGGAAACAAACCCAGGACCGTTTGGTCTACAGGAGGACATTCTCTCCACTGAGCCATACCAGAAGGGCTTCCATGGTTTTTACAAATTTAAAGTACAACGCATGCATTTCTGCATTTGATTTGCCGCATCTCAGAGTATCACCAACTAACTTGAATAATAGAACCTCTCTCTATATAAAAGGCTAATATGCAACAGGGAAAGCATGAATTTGATCATTTGCTAGGATGTGTGCTGACCACCAGGGGGTGGTGCAGAGCATAGCAGGCGACCAGCGGTGGGGGCAGGGTGCTGAGGGAGTGAGGGCAGGAGGAGGGGGGAGGCGGGGAGGCCAGGCCTGGGGACCCCACCCGCACGGATTCCGTGCACCTTGCCTCCCGTTTGTCCGTAAAGGCCTGTGTGCTCTGTACTCACCCACCAGCGTCTTCCACACCGGGAGGTCTGGGAGGTGCAGCTCGATGATGTGCTTGAGGACCTCGGTGTGGAAGGTGAGCACGGACAGGTGGATGATGTTGTTGCCCTTGATGTCCGTCTTCCTCCAGTTGGCCCCGAGCGAGAACAGGTACTTGATGGTGTCCAGCGCCCCCGACGTGGCCGCGAGCAGCAGCGGCGTGCACTGGTTCCTGAGACCCGGAGACCCAGGGTGGTGGCTGAGCACACGGGAAGCACGTCCCCTTCTGTCACGCTCGCCGGCGGCCGTGGCGGAGGCCCGGCTTAGACCGCCACCCGCTTTCCGGGCCGCGGGCTGCGGGCCCCGGTGACTTACTCAGCAGTCGCCTCGGCCTCCAGCAGGCTGGGGTCCTTCCGGCAGAGGATGATGATGATGCAGATGTTGTCGTAGAAAGCGGCGAAGTGGATGGGCATCCAGCCCCTCTTCTCGGTGAGCGTGTGGTCGGCTTTGAAGGCGAGGAGGCAGGTGGTGGACTCCAGGGAGCAGGCCTGCGCGGCCAGGTGCAGAGGCGTGGGACCTGGGCGGACGGGCAAACGGACAGTGGGGCCTGGGCGGACGGGCAAACGGACAGTGGGGCCTGGGCGGACGGGCAAACGGACAGTGGGGCCTGGGCGGACGGGAAAACGGACAGTGGGGCCTGGGCGGACGGGCAAACCGACAGTGGGGCCTGGGCGGACGGGCAAACGGACAGTGGGGCCTGGGCGGACGGGCAAACGGACAGTGGGGCCTGGGCGGACGGGCAAACGGACAGTGGGGCCTGGGCGGACGGGCAAACGGACAGTGGGGCCTGGGCGGACGGGCGGGCGGACAGTGGGGCCTGGGCGGACGGGCAAACGGACAGTGGGGCCTGGGCGGACGGGCGGGCGGACGGGCAAACGGAAGGGCAGCGCCTTCGGGGCCCGAGCCCACAGCCTGGGAACAGGCCGTGCTGGTGCCCAGCCACAGAGCTTCGCCGTGTGGGTACCAGCTTTGCGATGGGCACGGAGAGCGTGGCTGTGGGGGAGTCTACATTCCCTTGTTTAACCCGGGCTGCCAGGCCCTTCGAAAGCGGAACTTCCGTAAAGTTAGGGAGAAGCATCGTGGAGGATATGGAAGCGTTAAAATTGGGTCAATGTGGTCAATAGTGTTGGTGACAGAACAAGCTCTTTCTCGTTTATTTTCCATTTGCTTCAAAAGGCTTCCCTGACCCCACATCCCATGGGTGTTGGTCAATTCCCGTCTCACCTCTTGGGGGTAAAACGGACATATCTTCCTCTCTGACTCACGCCCTGTCCTCGGCTTCTGCGGCCTCACACCCTCCTGTCCGTCCGCCTCCACCCCCCGGCCCCGCTCTCCCGGGGGGCCTCCTTCGGGTGTCCCGGTGTCCTGACTCAGGGTCACTGTCACTGGAGGGCCGCACGGTAAACACCATGGAGCGGGCTATGGGTCTGATTCTGTGAAAACACGTAGAGGTGACTGCGCATTTCACAGCTGAGCCAAACCGCCGGGAGCGTGAACACAGACCGGGGGAGCGCACATCCCAGAGCAGGCACGGACACGCCCTGTGACATTCGCGTGCGAGGAGCGCGGTGGGGACCACGGGCCTCGGGCAAGTTCTAACAAATGCAGTCACGTTCTAAAAGGCACCACGCATCCTACGTCTGTCTTACCGTTTCTTTCTCTCCTTGCATCCGTTTTTGACTCTGTTTGGAAAGGAAACACACATAGGAACGGGATGATTACTATCGAGCAGTTTCCTAAATTAGCGCAAACGGACGCGTATGGACGAGGACAGAGAGACGATGCTCGGACCCGGGGGAGGGGGGACGGGACTGGGGTAGCCGTGGGCCAGGCGCCGGGCCATTCTGTGGGCACATGACAAGCTGCTGCCCCTCCCGCGGAGGCAGTTTGTGTTGAGCAGTACAGAGGCATGGGCAGCATTGCTCCACCTACTTCAGCGCCTACCCAGCCGGCTGGCATGGCTCCGTGGGTGAGCATCGACCTAGGAACCAGGTCCCGGCTCCATTCCCGTCAAGGGCACAGGCCCGGGTGCGGGCTCGATCCCCAGTATGGGGCGTGCAGGAGGCAGCCGGTCCATGGTCCTCTCTCACCATCGATGCTCTCTCCCTCTCCCTTCCTCTCTGAGATCATTAAAAATACATTTAAAAAGAGAACTACCGCTCCCAAGCCAGTGGACACTCACACAGCTGCGGGATGGACGGGAGGCTCTCATCGTCAGCATTTTTTCTTCACACCAGAAGGACTTAAAATTCAGCACATCTATGAAGAATAACTACCCGTTGCATTTGAATGGGACTGAATTGGAGCTCTTTTTCCAAATGAAGACAGAATATTTTAATTACCGTATTTTTCGGACCATAAGACGCACTTTTTCCCCCCCAGAAGTGGGGGGAAAAAGTCCCTGCGTCTTATGATCCAAATATAGCCTACACATATACTTTAAAAAAAAAAGTTTTTTTACTTGCCCGGCTCTGTGTGGTCTCTGTGTGCTTGCCCGGCTCTAAAATGGTTCTAAATGCTGCTGTTTACTTTACAGGGTTGATTACATGTGTTTATGACTGTGATGTTGGGTTTTAATGCACATAAAATATTTTAGGACACTACTTGTTTCAGAATCTTTTTTTTCTTCATTTCCCTTCTCTAAAAACTGGTGCGTCTTATGGTCCGGAGCGTCTTATGGTCCGAAAAATACGGTAATAGAGGCATTGTACCATCAAAGCATTTCGATTAGAGCGAGAGAGCACAGAACTCTTAGCCAACAGGCTGAAAGCAGAACGTATCGTGTGGCGAGTGCAGGAGGAACACAGCTGGCCCAGAGCTGGCTGACATGGAAACCTCGGCAGCAGCAATGCATCAGTCCCCCCAGTGTCCCCCCAACCCCTCCATCCCCCCACCTCCCCTCAGCGGCCCAGGGCCTCCCTGCAGGGTCCACGTCCCTCCTCTCCACTTGGGTTCGATATATTCCAAAGAACATGCGGATAACTGGGAAAATCACTCTTCCGAGTTTACCCGGGAGTAGCCTCCAAGGAGTCACGACCCTAAAAGCCATCGTGCCGGCGGCCGGGCGGGCTGTAAATGTGACGTAAGCTCGGGTGGGCGGTGGAGAGCCCTGCATAGGCACCGGGTGCTCTGCTCTGGTCCCCGTGCCCTCCCTGACCTCTGACCCCGCTGTGAGTCGCTGTCTGTAGGCCAGCGATGCTCAAACACCGCCCTGCCCGCCGACACCTAGGCATCCACTCAGCAAGGATTTCCCAGCACCCACCAGGCCAGGCTGCCTGCTGGGCCCCGGGCACCATGGCCAACAAGCGACCCAAACTGTCGCCCATTTGTGGAGCTGACATCCAAGTGAGGGAGACAGGGCAGACCGATCGCACAGGAAGAGGGCAGCATGTCATCCCCAGGGACCCCCCGAGTGAAACGGGCCAGAAATGCCACTCGGGCACCAACACCACCTGGTAGTCTGCTCTAAAAGCCACATGAATTCTCTCTCTCTCTCGTTTTCTCTCTCTTTTAATGTGTTATTGATTTTGAGAGTGAGAGCAAGAGAGAGGGAGGGAGAGAGAAAACATCCATGATGAGAGAGAATCATGGATTGACTGCTTCCTGCACGCCCCGACTAGGGATGGAACTTGCAACCCGGGCCTGTGCCCTGACCGGGAATCGAACCCCGACTCCTGGCTCCTAGGCCGATGCCAAGCCCTGCGCCAGGCTGGCGGGCCCGCCGCGCTCTGAGCGCTGAGTAAGGGTTGGAGAGCCCGCTGGTGGGTGGCGGCGGGGCACCTTGGCTGAACATGATGAAGCGCCGCTGGTTGACGTTGAAGTTGGCCTTGCACAGCTGGCAGATGATGGGCACGCGGTTGTGCAGGGCGGCGTGGTGGAAGATGGCGTAGCCCGCCTCGTCGAACACGTTGATGGTGGAGCTGGAGGTCTTGCGACTGAACGTGTGGAAGACGGCGGACAGGCCTTTCTCCACCGCGGACTTCATGCCGAACGGGATGCTCTGCGGACAGCCCGAGAGGCCGAGCCAGTGAGGGAGGCCGGGCAGCACCAGCTAACACCCACCTCCCCGCGCTCAGCACCAGCTAACACCCACCTCCCTGTGCTCAGCACCAGCTAACACCCACCTCCCTGCGCTCAGCGCCAGCTAACACCCACCTCCCTGTGCTCAGCACCAGCTAACACCTCCCCTCCCTGCGTTCAGTGCCCTCCCCTCCCTGTGCTCAGCACCAGCTAACACCCACCTCCCCGCGCTCAGCACCAGCTAACACCCACCTCCCTGCGCTCAGCACCAGCTAACACCCACCTCCCTGCGCTCAGCTCCTGCTAACACCCACCTCCCCGCGCTCAGCACCAGCTAACACCCACCGCCCTGTGCTCAGCTCCTGCTAACACCCACCTCCCTGCGCTCAGCTCCTGCTAACACCCACCTCCCTGTGCTCAGCGCCAGCTAACACCCACCTCCCCGCGCTCAGCGCCAGCTAACACCCACCTCCCTGCGCTCAGCACCAGCTAACACCCACCTCCCTGCGCTCAGCACCAGCTAACACCCACCTCCCTGCGCTCAGCACCAGCTAACACCCACCTCCCTGCGCTCAGCTCCTGCTAACACCCACCTCCCTGCGCTCAGCACCAGCTAACACCCACCTCCCTGTGCTCAGCACCAGCTAACACCCACCTCCCTGCGCTCAGCACCAGCTAACACCCACCTCCCTGTGCTCAGCACCAGCTAACACCTCCCCTCCCTGCGTTCAGTGCCCTCCCCTCCCTGCGCTCAGCACCAGCTAACACCCACCTCCCTGTGATCAGCGCCAGCTAACACCCACCTCCCCGCGCTCAGCACCAGCTAACACCCACCTCCCTGCGCTCAGCACCAGCTAACACCCACCTCCCTGCGCTCAGCACCAGCTAACACCCACCTCCCTGCGCTCAGCACCAGCTAACACCCACCTCCCTGTGCTCAGCGCCAGCTAACACCCACCTCCCTGCGCTCAGCACCAGCTAACACCTCCCCTCCCTGCGCTCAGCTCCTGCTAACACCCACCTCCCTGCGCTCAGCACCAGCTAACACCCACCTCCCTGTGCTCAGCGCCAGCGAAGCCCCACCAGGACCCTGTGGGGAGGCTCCCTGGCAGTGACCCGCTGCTAGAGCTCCCAGAGAGACAGCGAGAACACGAAGCCTTATTTTTGGGAATAAGGTTTACCCCCTATCCCCCCCCCCCTTTTTTTAGGGAGAGGTTGCAGGCCCTTCTTCTTTAGAGAAAAGCAAAATATGGTGGACAAATACCTTTCTGAAATACTTTAAAAGCAAAGGGAGATCATTGGGTTCCTTCTCTGATTTAAGAATATCATTCTAATGTAGAAGATATTTACATTAGGATAATATCAAAACTCAAAATCTACAGCTATCTACAGCTACAGAAGCCTTAGAACAATAAACATGATGAATCCTAAAAAAGAAAGAAACGAAGGAAGGAAGGAAGGAAGGAAGGAAGGAAGGAAGGAAGGAAGGAAGGAAGGAAGGAAATTCAGTTTCTCTAGGTCTTAAAATGAAGAGGTAAAAATGTCACACTTTTAAAAAATATTTTTAAATTAACTTCAGAGAGGAAAGGAGAGGGAGAGAGACAGAAACGCCCATGAGGAGAGAATCACGGACCGGCTGCCTCCTGCACACTCCACACTGGGATGGAGGCCACCACCCGCGCCTGTGCCCTGACCGGAAATCAAACCCCAACCTCCTGGTTCCTAGGTTGGCACTCAACCACGGAGGCACACCAGCCAGACTGTCACACTTTTCTTTGAGACATTCCAACTACTTAATAGTTTAAAGTTGGACTAACAGGCTATTATTATTATTATTATTAATGTATAGACAGTAAAACAAAGAAACACTTGGTGAGTGCCCGGGCATTCTTTGGAAGTGGTGAGCTCCCCAGCTGAGGCACCAGCTGAGACGCCCTGCTGAAGCAGGTGCAGGGTCCCGGTTTGCACCTTGGGGTTCAGTTCCCAGGGGGAGCAGGCTCCACCAGGTGTGAGCGATGGGACACTCCCTAGCTGGCTGCACCTCACCTTTCCCATTTGTAAAACAGGAGTGGTGACCAGATGACTGGCACCTTGAAAGAGTTTGTCGAAAGGATTTATAATAGTGCCTGGCATACAAAATTAGCACTTAATAAATATTAGCCATCCAGCCTAGGCGGCTCTCACATCCTCGTGCGATGCCCTCACACCGCCACAAGATGGCCAGCAGGGGAGGGCGTTTGGGGGCCATTGGGCTGGCAGGGGAGGGCAGATGGGAGCGATCAGGCCAGCAGGGGAGCAGTTAGTGCCAGTCAGGCTGGCAGGGAAGTGGTTAGAAGCCAGCAGTCCTGGATTTTGAGAGGGATGTCCGGCAGTCGAACATCCCCCAGGGGGTCCCAGATTGGAGAGGTTGCAGGCTGGGCTGAGGGACACCCGCCCCATCCCGTACACAAATTTCATGCACCAGGCCTCTAGTCTATATTATAAAAGGCCAATGGCCATAATGCCATAATGACCGAATGATCAGTCATCAGGAGGTGCATGGATGGGTCTCAGGGCGAGGCAGGTCTGAGTCTCCCGCGATCTCGGAGTTATTAATATTAATCACAATCCAGTCTGTGAACAGGCTGCGTGGTAGTCTTGCCGGAAGTGTACAACCCGGGGCTTTCCGGGGGGTAACACGTGGAATCCTCATTCCGTACGGGAACGTCACGTGACCTCTGTTTAACCCTGAGGTAACATTTGAGCAGACACTCGGCTGTGACACATAACTTCCTGCACGAGGCTATGTGGTCGTACCCACACACCTTGCACTTCATCGCTTTCTTGAAGCCAAACTTCTTCTTAAACTGTTCGTGCAGCTGGGTGTCCGTCAGTGGGAGCCGCTTGGGCCGCAGGTTGTTCATGATCTCGTTGATGGCTCCCCACCACTGCGTCTTGTACAGCTGCTGGTAGAACGTCTCCAGTTCGAAACAGATCACGTAGTAGCTGTTGGAAAAGGGTTAGAAAGGCAAGTTTTCCTGACTTCGATTTGCTACTATTTAAAAAAAATATATATTTTTAATTGATTTTTTTACAGAGAGGAAGGGAGAGAGTTATAGAGTTAGAAACATTGATGAGAGAAACATCGACCAGCTGCCTCCTGCACACCCCCTACTGGAGATGTGCCTGCAACCAAGGTACGTGCCCTTGACCGGAATCGAACCCGGAACCCTTTGGTCCGCAGGCCGACGCTCTAGCCACTGAGCCAAATCGGTTTCGGCTGATTGGCTACTTTTTTATATGCCACCAAACCTTTACATTTCATAACCATTAAAGGCAAAACTGTAGCTTAAAGTGTACTTGGTAAGTACTTCAATAACATGGTTATTGACGGCTAGTGATCAGGTCTTTCTATAAGGAGCATCTCCTCCACGCTGGCTGTTCTGATGGGCTCTGTGCTCCCGGCAGTGCCTGGGCCACCGCTGAGCATCGCTGGAAGCTCACACTCCGGCGGAGGGAACTCTGGCTTGCCTTCGAAGCACGTGCTCCCCTCCCTTTACCAATGTGTGCGTGAGCCCTTCCAACCTAAGTGTGCCTCCGCGGGCTTTCTCCAGGGTCTGCCTGGAGCCCGGCCGGGCTGGCTCAGTGGTGGAGCGTCTACCTATGAGCCAGGAGGTCCCGGTTAGACAAGGCTGGGGAGTGTGAGGCGTGCAGGAGGCAGCCGATCCATGACTCTCTCTCTCATCACTGGTGTTTTTCTCCCTCCCTCTCCCTTCCTCTCGGAAACCAGTAAGAATATATTTTTAAAAAGAACCCGCCTTGCGTGTACCCTGGAACGGCGGTGTGCTCCCTGTAGCAGGGACAGGGAAACCCCCCCCTCAGGCCCTGAGACAGAGCAGACACAGCCCGGGCCCTCGCAGCCTGGGGAGAGTCCCGCTGGCTCTTCCCTCAGTGCCGTGGTCGGCAAACCGCGGCTCGCGAGCCACAGGCGGCTCTCTGGCCCCTGGAGGGTGGCTCTTCCACAAAACGCCACGGCCTGGGCGAGTCTTCGCTGAAGAAGTGGCGTTGGAAGAAGTTTAGGTTTAAAAATGTGGCTCTCAGAAGGAGTTTCAGTCGCTGTGCTGTTGGTATTTGGCTCTGTGGACTGATGAGTTTGCCGACCTTTCTCCCGCTGCCACCCCATTCCCGTGGGGGCCGCCTGGGCCCCGGCTTGGGGAGTGCCACCCCTCCCTGGGGCCGCCTCCCTCCCTGGAAGCGAGGGGCGGGGGCTCTGAACCCGCTCAGGAGGCCTCCACGTCAGTGCTGAGGAGGATGTGAGGAGCTTCACAGAGGCCCAGCTCTAAGGGCTGGCCAGATGCTCCCCGAGCGTGGGGAGACCCAGCACGAGATACTGTGCTGAGCCTGCGTGTCCTGCAGGGGGCGCTGCTGAGCTGAGGCCCAGCACAGGCGGTCGGTCAGCCTTGGAATTCCGCACGGGCCTGCCTTCCGCTAACTTCCCACAGCTGGCTGCTGGCTGCTGAGTCCTTACCTCTTCCCGTTAAGTTCCATGACGGGTATGGAGTAAAATTCTTTGTATCCGGAATCTTCCACAGACCTGCTAGCGGCACACTCCTGTATTTTTTCCAGATTGTCCTACAATATAAGTTAGGTTAGTAAAAAATATCTTTGAAAAAATCTAAACGACTGTGATGTCTTTCAGATGAAATTTTATACATGCAAATGGCAATAAAAAAAATACCCCTCATAATAACTATTATATATGTACCAGGTCCCTACTTTGGGAATGAGGGGAAAAATGTAAGAGAAGAGACACAAGAAATGACAACAGAAATGTATAATACTGCCCTGACCAATTTGGCTCAGTGGATAGAGCGTTGGCCTGTGGACTGAAGGGTCCCAGGTTCGATTCCGGTCAAGGGCATGTATTTTGGTTGCGGGCACATCCTCAGTAGGGGGTGTGCAGGATGCAGCTGATTGATGATTCTCTCTCATCGATGTGTCTAACTCTCTATCCCTCTCCCATTCTCTCTGTAACAAATCAATAAAATATATTTTTATAGTATTTATACTACATTCCAGATGAAGAATTATTATTCCCAAACTTGAGAGCAGCGGTCGCCACTCGGAGGTGCATGGGCCACAAGTGGTCTGTGAGGCCCTGGAGGCTCTGCTCCCACACGGATCTTGGAGGGAAGCAGGACACGCAGTGAGTGGCCGGGCTCCCGGCCCCACTGTTTGGGTAAGTGTCCTGGGGCCAAGACTGCCCGTGGGAGGCTGACCGTCTGTGAGGCTGACAGCGGTACTTAGCTTCCTGCCCATTCCACCTCTCACATGCAGCATGCTTCCTTAGGCCCCGTCTGCGCTTATTCATACGTGCCCCACGCTGTGTGGGAAAAGGAGGGAGGGGAAGATCGTTCCGAGAGCGGCGAGTGCCCGCTCCCGCAGAGACGTTCTGGGCGGAGAACAGGACGAGGGAGCCAAACCACCTCAGGAATAACCGTCGTCCGCACCTGGAACACCTTCAGAGCGTCCTCGATGGCGGGCGTGGTGATATCAAACTCAATCCCTCCGTGGACGTGGAAGTGCTGGTGCTTTGTGTACTGGAAGTTCCGGCATTTAAAGTCCGGCCCGTACATAAACGGAGGCAATTCTCGCTCGGTCTTGACCTTGTCATCTCAAAAAGGAAAACAAACTCGGGTTACCAAGTGGGAAAGGGCAGGTAAACAACCATCTTTCGAAAAATCTAAGATTCCCATATACGTAAACAAAGTGAAAAATCCACACGAAGTGAAAAACTTGGCAACGAGATTCTACGCGATTATTTATGCTCTCGGTGTATATTTCAAACATTAAAATATATGTATGTCATACGTGTTGGGGCGTTTTCTGTAGTTTCATTATACAGACATTCCAAAAGGACAAACATTATTCCACTTACTGACTTCTATGTGTGAGCTCAACACTAAACTCTAACCTCCAATTGTCAGCAAAGATTTGAAGCCTGGTGCCTTAGAGAATCCCTGGGTAAGTAAACAAAAACTTACCGGAACTAGAAATAAGTGTCTCTTACACGACAAAAATAACCAGCCCACTTCTCTGGAAAGTAATAAAACCGCACCTAAAACATTTGTTTAAAAAAAATAATTTTCTAAAATCGCAGTAAGGATTAGTCTGTTAACAGACTGTTAGCAGACTATGTTTTCATCCACAGAAAGCACATCATGTCATTTGGGAAGTGTAAAAGGGACGCACAGAAAACCTAAAGATGGGAGAGGAGCCTGCTCTCACCGCCTGGGGTGAGCCGTGAGCATGCCCTCTGAGCCAGGTGCTGCTATGCAGCTGAGTGACAGGACATCGCAGACAGAGCCACACCTGTAGGAAGCGGTTATAAAGGTAAGCCTTGGCCTGATCTGCTGACAAAGTCACAAACAAGTCCCAGCTTGGAGGGCACAGTCCTCTAAGCATCATTAAGCTTGATCTTGTGACTGCTCCCTGGATCCTTCCTGGGTAGCTAGTGGGCTGTGGGAGGGGCAGCAAGTGCTGCCAAAACAAGTGAAACTTACAACAACATTGTAAATTACCTTGTTTGCCCCTGATTATAAATAAAGCACCAGCTTTGCAGTCTGGATCTGTTCTGTGGCCTCAGCCAGGCACATAAGGATAAGCTAGACCCAGCTTATTCTCTTTGTCTGTCTTTTCTTCGTCCTTCACCAGCCCTCCCTCAGGCTCGCTGAACCCTGGGCTGTACTGGCGCGCCACACATACCCTCTGCATACTGCCTCAGCCCCTCACTATGGCCCTCACCCCGGCCCCGGACAAGTGCCGCCATGAACCCATCTCACACAGTTCACAGACACGATCATCATCGCCATTCAAAGGCTGGTGACACACATTGTCACTGAGTGATTTGCAAGTTTCTACTGAAACGTTTCCACCAGAATAGAAAGCCCAGGGACTCGGGTACCGAGGAAAAGACCTGAATTGTGTTTTCACTGGGTGGGGGGCTAGCTTGCTCTTCATTCCTGTCGGATTCCATGGGAGCGTGCTCCTATTTCGGCTCTCTCTCTCATCCACCGGTCTCTGTGCTAACTACAGAGCCACTTAGTAACGTTTCAGAATGTGTTTCTGACCTATGAACCAGGAGGTCACCGTTTGATTCCCGGTCAGGGCACAGCCCGGGTCTCGGGCTCAATCCCCAGTGTAGGGGATTCTCTCTCATCAGTGTTTCTATCTCTCTCTCCCTCTCCCTTCCTTTCTGAAATCAATAAGAATATATTAAAAAAATAAAATGTTTTCATCTCTTTTTCTGAAATGTCAGACCATCCATGATCCTTCAGTACTCCACGTTAATTCAGAATCAATTTCTAAACTTTCGTGAAAAGCATGACAGATTTTTGTTTTTTGTTTTTAGCCTTCATCTGAGGATATTTGTTCCATTGATTTTTAGAGGGAGTGGAAGGAAGAGGGAGAGACAGAGAGAAACTTCGATGTGAGAGAGACACATCAATTGATTGCCTCCCACACGCCCGACCAGGACCAGAAGCCTGAAACCAAGGTGCATGCCTTTGATCGGAACGGAACCCGGGACCCTTCTGTCTGCAGGCCGACGCTCTACACCCTGCGCCAAACCAGCCAGGGCGTGACAGGGATGGTGAACGGACATGACTGGCTTTCTAGAGCAATCTGGGTGAGATGGGATATATCCTCAGTGCGGTCCCATCATAGACGTGGCGTATTTCCCAATTTCTCAGAACTCGCTTTGAGTCTTACAATTGGTGTGCATATATACCTAGTACTGTGCACAAAGACCAAGGATATTTAATTACTTTGGCAATCACTTTGGAGATGATAGATCTTTTTTGCTTCCTAACAGGCCACAGCCAGGTTACATGCGGGGCTCACATACTAAAACACAGCTCCACTGAACCGGTGTGGCTCAGTGGAAAGAGCCTCGGCCTGCGGACTGAAAGGTCCCAGGTTCGATTCCCGTCAAGGGCATGTGCCTTGGTTGCGGGCACATCCCCGGTGGGGGGTGTGCAGGAGGCAGCTGATTGGTGTTCCTCTCTCATCGATGTTTCTAGCTCTCTATCGCTCTCCTTTCCTCTCAATAAAATCAATAAAATATATTTTAGAATAAATAAATAAATAGATAAAATAAAACACAGCTCAGTGTAAACAGGAAGTCGCCGTGTGTCTCTGTGTAGCACGTGGTGTGCGTGTGCTCACCGGAGAAGGGCGGCAGCAGGCTGCTCAGGTAGGGCACCTTCATCTTCTTCTTCAGGCTCAGGAGGAACGGGGTGAGGAAGCAGATCAGCTTCAGGTACCCGAGGCCTCTCCGGATCTCCCTCTTCTTCTCGAAGTGCTTCTGGATCACCTTCTGCTGGAGGAGCAGCCGCTGCTGCAGCCGCTGGTAGGTGCAGATGTCCAGGCAGTCCTGGGTGCACCGGATGGCGTTGGTGAGCCAGTAGGCCGTGTCGAACACGAACACGTTCTCGCACTGCTGCACCTGCAGCGTGCTGAAGGTCAGCTTCAGCAGCGTGTGCTCGGCGTACTTCATGAACACCGCCGTCTCCTCCGGCGCGTTGGGCGTGTACGTCGGGTCCTCGTTCATGTCCTCGTCGTAGATCCCGCTGAAGTCGGGGTCGTTCGTGATGTCGATCATGCCTTCCCAGGGAGAGAGACACAGGTCAAACACATCCATTATCAAAGTCCTGACCTGACAGGGAGGGGTCGTGAAATGCCAGTCAGAACTGGTACAGTAGAAAGCAGGCAGTGCGATGGGTAACTGAGAAGGGTAAAGAAAGATGGACAGGTGGAGAATTAAAAACAACAGATTTCCATTCTCTTTATTTAAAATAAAATAAAATAAAATAAAATAAAATAAATTATATATATATTATTGATCTCAGAGAAAGGAAGGAAGGAAGAGGGGAGATAAATAGAAACATCAATGATGACAGAGAATTATTGATAAGTTGCCTCCAGCACACTCCATACTGAGGATCAAGCCTACAGCCCAGGCTTGTGCCCTGACTAGGAATTGAACCTCCTAGCTCCAAGGTCGGCAAACTGCGGCTCTTTGGCCCCTTGAGAGTGTCTCTCCCACAAAACACCACAGCCTGGGAGAGTCTATTTTGAAGAAGTGGCATTAGAAGAAGTTTAAGTTTAAAAAATGTGGCTCTCCAAAGAAATTTCAATCGTTGTCCTGTTGATGTTTGGCTCTGTGGACTAAGGAGTTTGCCGACCACTGCCTTAAACTAACACAAAATAATACTGAATGTAAACTGTAATTAAAAAATAAAGCAAAGATAGACTATTGCCATTTATAACGTTACCCTTAATCGAGGCTTGAAAAAGCTGCTTAGAACCACAGTGTATATTTGACTCATGAAAGCCACTGGACACAGTGTCACACATCTCCCCGCCCGCTCCCCATCTTTTGTTTAAAAGATCCAATAATCACACTGAGCGAATGAATCCTAGCGTTTCCTTTGGGGAAGTTTTCTGTGGCATCTCTGGTTTATACACGGGCGTTGAGAGAACTGTGGCCATTGGGAGGGAGGCGTTTACTATACTGAATGAATGCCCAGAACGAATGCCCAGGAAACCGAACGCCGTAAATCACCGACGCTCCGGTGGCTCACGCCCATTACTGACGCTGCACTTCGAGTCTCCCGCCATTTATCAAACGCGCTCAGTTCTCTCACCCGCTGAGCTGAACTCGGCGAAGATGTCCTTGCTGGTCTGCGGCTTGCCCTCCGGGTCGATGTCCAGGATGGTGCGCCACAGCTCGGAGAAGCGCGTCCGCTTCTCCTTGGGCATGTAGATCCCGTGCCACAGGGCCTTCAGCATGTAGTCCACGCAGATCAGGATCTGCCCGATTCTGGTGTCAAAGTAGGCCGGGGGCAGCTGGCAGGTGGAGCTTTGGTCGTAGTTGGCCTCCAAGCTGATGCCGGGGATCTGGTTCAGGCAGTAGATGCCCACGGACAGCTCGCGGATGATCTGGTGGACCTCCCTGTAGTCCAGCAGGGCCGTGGGGTCCACGGGCATGAGCAGGATGGTGGTGTTGAAGCCCACGTTGTTCATCTGGCTCATGATGCCGGCCGGCGAGTCCATCTGGAGGTGGACGTCCTCCTTGCCCGACAGCCAGCTCACCAGCGTGGTGGTGAGCAGCTCCTGCATCTCACTCCGGTCGTACTTCTCAAAGAAAGCAGAGGCGTTCCTCTGGACCGCCAGGTTCTCTAGGTAGGTTTCCTCATCCTGGATTTGGTCAAACCTCGGCAATCCTTTCTTGGGCAAACGTATCATAGCGAATGAATCCTAGCGTTTCCTTTGGGGAAGTTTTCTGTAATAAACCAAAGGGAAAACAACAACAACAACAACAAGCAATAAGATAAAGCTGATTGCTCCAGAAAGACACCAGCCCCTTTCATCCTTATTGGGCTCATTGTTTTGAGGTGGGATAAGAAGAAGCGAGGACAATCCCTTGGCAAGTGCAATAAAGGAAATGGTGAAAAATTATTAAACAAGGCCAAACAATTTCAGCTATTTCCAGCCAGCGAATGAATCCTAAGGTTTTCTCTCCCCAAGCCAAGGACACTGAGGGTCAGTGGTTGACACGTTCCAGACTGTCCCGGGGCAGACGGGCCTTGATCCTGGTCCCTCTTGACTGATGGTCTTTGAAAAGAAAAGTAACCGGAAAATAACCCTGACCCCTCGGCACTCTCCCTTTGAGGAGTCAGATAGTGAGGGACACACCTGGGAAGCTAACGGGTATTCTGTTAAGACCCTCCCCTGGGGTTCCCCTGGAATTCCCACCTGCTAAAGAAAGGAAGAGCCTCCAGACAGGATGCCCAGGCCCATGCCTCTCTCCCTTAGACGTGTCTCTCTGTGCCCTCGAAATCACCTGCGCCTGTGAAATCCTTCCTACGTGCGCCAGGAACCCATACACCACCTGCTGGCATGAAGTGGCCCCACCCTGGCCCCAGGCCCACCTGGTAACAGTCTCATGGTTAACCATTACATTTTCAATCTTTTAGAACACATTTCTAAAAGTTAAAGTATAGTTAACACACAATATTATATAGTTAACACACAATATTATATAAACACCATAGTGATTCTACGTTGATCTACCATAGGATGTGATCACCATGACATGACTAGTAACCTGTCACTGTACAAAGTTATTATGATACTGCTGGCCGTGTGTCTCAGTGGCCGAGTATCAATCTATGAACCAGGAGATCACAGTTCGATTCTAGTCAGAGCACATGCCTAGATTGTGGGCTCGATCCCTAATAGGAGGCATGCAGGAGGCAGCTGATCAGTGATTCTCTCTCATCATGGATGTTTCTCTCTCTCTCTCCCTCTCCCTCCCTCTCTGGAATCAATAAAAATATATTTAAAAAAACCAAAAAATATATTTTAAAAATCACTTCCCAGATGATTTCAAAGGCACAGAGATACACGTCTAAGGGGGAGAGGCATGGGCCTGGGCATCCTGTCTGGAGGCTCTTCCTTTCGTTAGCAGGTGGGGATCCTAGGGGAACCCGCTAAGGTTGCATGCCTGCTTTTTGTTGGAGAGGCTCTGGGCATATATTTATTTTATTTTTTTAGGTAAGAAAATAAAAACCTGCTTAGAAGAAAAGGAAAGACAAGAAGTGCTTACCTTCCTATTTCTGGCAACTACCTAAGGCGCTCCGCTCCTGGAATCACAGTGACCGCAGCCGCTGTGGGTTGGACGCCTGCTGTCCACCACCTCTCTGCGCCATCATTTCATTTCATCTGCCTGCCCACCGTTCCCAGCCTCCCCGTGCAGCACTGCCATCAGCTGGGCCCTGGCAGACAGGTTGCTGGGCCTACGGGGCAGATTCGGACTCAGTGGGGGATGGAGGGGGCAGGGAGGCAGAGAAGGTGCTTTTTGGAGAAGTTAGGGGCTGCTACAGCTGGCAGGACACTGGGGAACCCCGCTCTGAGAGCCAGGCCCAGGCACCCCGCTCGCAGGCGCAGAAACAAGGACAGGGGGGTGACAGACGCGCCTGGGCTCCCGCCTTCGCCATCAGGACCGCCCAGGCCTGTCCCGGAGCCCGGCCAGGACCTGGGGGGGCAAGGCCCGGGGGCCAGGAGGAAGGGCAGCTGACTCCCAGTGATTGTGGTCATGTCCTAGCGGGGCCCGGGGCCCCCTGGGCAGAACCCCGCCATCAGGAGCCCCCTCACCCCAGAGCCCGGGGAGGCCTGCGCGCCCCATGTGGCCGCCCTGCCCTGGGGAGCCCTCCGCCTGGCCCTCCACGGGCAGATTCTTGGCCCTCCAGGACCCCCTCCCCGCACCCCTACTCCTCTCTGTGCGGCCCGCGCTGTTGTAATTGCCCCACCCTCACCCCCTCTTTAAACTCAGCCCTCCTCACCTCCGCTTACCAGGCCTCTACTAGCTTTTACTCTGCAAAGAAAACCAGCCAGCCAGCAAGCCAACTAACCAACCAGCCAGCCAACCAGCCAACCAACCGGCCAGCCAGGCAGCCAGAAGCCGGCAGAGGCACCCAGGCTCTCAGGCCCCGGAGGGCCCCACCATCAGCTCCCCCCTCCCCCCCGGGGATGGAACTCCTATTGTGATGGGGCCTGGAGACCTGGAGGCCTGGAACCCGGACTCAGCGGCAGGGCCTGCGGGGATGGTGCCCGCGCAGGTGTTTCCTCTGTGACAGACGTGGGGGGAGCGGGCACAGGAGGGGGAGCCGGCGGACGGGCTGGAGAGGCAGCCCTGAGGAGGGCCTCAGCTGAGCCTGGGTGACAGGGCTGTTCAGGCGGAAGGACGGGGCTGGGAGCAGGCGCTGAAGCCCGGACTCGGGAAGAAAATGGCCCTTTGTGAGAAGCTGAGTAGAGCCTTGCACAGTGAACGAGAACTGAGCACCGAGTGAGGCCGCAGAGGTGGCTGAGGGCCAGGTCACACCGGCTGCTGCTGTGGGAAGGGTTTGAACTTCATTCCGAAAGCGGAGGCTGGGTGGTGGCAGCAGAACTGGGGACAGGCTGGAGCGAGGACAGGAGAGGGGCCGTGGGGCTGAGCAGGGATGAGGGGCCCGTGGAGAGGATGGTGATAGGAAGGTGAGGCCATTCAGAGCGACGGGATCAGCACTAGATCTGAGCTGGGGTGTGGACATATTGACCTTGCCTGTGACATAACCAGGCAGAGGTGTGCGCCATGCCTGAGACACACAGGTGTGGCTAGCAGTAGCCGTGTGGGTGAGATACATTTGGGGGGTTTGGGTAGTTGGAGCCAGGGGGAAGGGCTGACACCGCCAGGGGCCTGGAGAGAGTTGAGAACAGAATGAAGACCCAGAGAACCGCTATTTGAAGTCGGGTAGAGAGGGTGGTCAGCAGACAGAGCCAGGGGCCAGGAGGGCGGCAGCAAAGCCAGGGTTGGTGGCAGGAGCCGGACTGGCCAGCCTCACTGCCAGGGCAAGGGAGACACGCACGGGCTGTTCGCTGAGCTTAGCAATGTGGAGGTGCTGAGGGTGTGTGGGCAGAATTTCTCTTCCTCATATCAGATGTTAGCGACTTTTAAAAAACTTTATATACTGGTTTTGAGAGAGAAATGTTGGTTTGTTGTTCTGCTTATTTATGCATTCACTGGGCGATTCCTCCGTGTGTCCTGACCAGGGATTGAACCCTGGCCTATCAGGACGATGCTTTAACTCACGTGTCAATCACAATGACAGTTTGACTGTTCAGTAAACCATTCGGCCCGCGATTTAGGCTGGATTTTAGATTTTGGCCCCTTCTCTGATTGAGTTCAACACCCCTACTTTAACTGAATTATCTGGCCAGGGCCTTCGTAGTTTAGCGATTTTAAAGCCTCAGGATTCAACCTAGTAAATTAAAAAACCCAACTGGCATTACTGAGGGATTCTGAGTTGACAGTATCCCATCAGCAAACAGAAGGGAGCTCTGGGAGTCTTTGCCGGTGGACGGAAGGCGAAGAGGATGGGTCATTGCAAGCAAGGCCAGCCTCCGTGGGGAAAGGCAGGGGTCGCATCAGGCAGCTGGCCTCACTAGTGCTGACCAGGAAATGCCAGACTGATGGGCCTAAAACCCCACTCCCTGAGAGGCGGAGCTGAAACTGGGTTCGCTACTAAGTCTTGGTGGAGCTGAACACGAGTGCCCCCTGTTGGATCTGTTTCTTCTTAATGGCTATGGAGGTAAGTGCAGGATTGTTGTTCCAGGGCAAGGATGCCAAAGATCATTCCTCACGAGGTCTGTATGTTTGCAGTTATGAAGCGTGAACAAAAATGTGAATTCCTCTAGAATCTTTTTGTTCAGGTACCCAGATGGTTTGTCCCGTGTCTCACATCTTGGGAAAGATTGTTCCTGTAAGGTTAACAGCACTTTCCCCAGAGTTTATGGGATTAGATTGTTAGTCCAGCAAAGCTCACAGAGCTGAGGCTGACACGTGCAGCCCTCTGTAAATGACAGCTGCTGTCATACTGAGCTAATTAACCTTTCTCACTCACCTCCAGGCTGCTCGGGCCACCTCAGTCTACCCCCTCCCAATAGGGGGCAATGTCAGATCAGAGCTCCATTTCAGACACTTGAAGTTGTCTGCCTTTAGGTGCAGAGGAAAGCTACTCAGCCTAATACTTAAATCTGGTTTGACATTGCATTCACCAGGGAATCAACTCAGGGCATTTAAAAGTCTTCGACAGAATTGTTCATTGTACAGGTATCCTAGTATTTCTTTCTATGATTAAAAGAATCAAAGTACGTCCATCCCAGAAAGTGTAACCCAGAGAGACGTAACCCAAGTACCAGGTATTGCTCAGGAGTGTGAACCTCAAGCAGCGTTTAGCTTCTCCGAACCTTAGTTCCCTCACATGTCACAGGGTCCCTGTACACGTCAACCATGACACCGACGATAAACTGAGCTGTTTGGCTGCGGCCACATGAGCGTCAGGAAGGCTGCATGTTCAGCGCGGCTGGCGGGGCAGCTCCGTGGAGAGTTTGAGCAATGGCAGCATCAGCTTAAACATCCGAGTTCTTCTTTGAGGCATAATCCTTCTCTCTGTACCTGTCAATTGGACTAGACTGGTTATGCTAAGCTGCATAGTGAATTCTAAAATCACCATTTTATACAATAACAGAGCAGCAGGGTTTTATTTTTGTGTAATCGTTATTTAGTGAACATGGTTACATTGTGGATGTTATGTTTTAGTCTCCTCAATAGAAAGGTTTTCTAAGGAAAGGACTTGGAGCCTTCCACACTTATCGGATGCCTTTTCGTTCCTCTGTTCCAGTTTTGCAATTCTGGAGCCGAACTGCATGGCCCGCTTGGGCAGCAGCGCAGAGGCGGTGAGCCCCAGCTCCGCGGCTGCGAGACGCAGGATCAGTTTCTCGCCACTCCCTCGGGGCAGAGTCAAGTTGGCCTTTTCCCAAATGGGCAGGGAATTTAGGAAGGAGACAACATCTTCATCCAGGAAAGGAAATCTAGAATGGAGAAATACAAACGCTATTAAAAAATAAAATCAATCTGTTATAATTACTTCCTTTGCATTTTATTCACTGTATTAAAATCTACAGTATAAAATTTTTGAGGGTACTATTTTTCTTAACTCTAACACACACCCTTCAAAAGGAAAACATTTTACAGACTTTGTTTGGTGGCATTCTCTCTCTATAATGAAAACCTGAAGATGATTAGAATAATGACATAGTGGTTAAAATTTCACGTGTGTCAGAACTGGCACCGTGAGAATGACAAAGGTATAGGCAACCAGAGTTCCGTGAAAGCAGAAAGGAGAGAGACAGACAAGAAGGAAGTCTGAGTGGCCGTGTTAGGATGCTCCAACCCCCCAAGTTTGCTTGTACGCCTGCTCCTGAGTGCTGTGTCCCTGAGTCAACTGCCACGTAGTAAATGAACCACCAGACAAATTTCTCCTTCTTTTCACACCAAATGACACATCATCCCTCGCTGCTGTTTGCTATAAACCCAAGACATTACTGTTGCCACGGCTATGCACTGGACTGGTCTCCAAAGGAAAACAGGGAACCCAAAGCCTCCCTTTACCGCCATTATCGTTACAAAACCCCAGACCCGTTACCTGGCCTCTTTCCCGTGGTCACCAATCACTCTGTCATCACGGCCCAGGTTTCTCGAAGAGATCCGAGCCAACTCCATGGCAATCTCCTTGTTCAGGCCGTCCAGGCCGTGCGTGTGAAAGCGGGCGCGATGGCGAGAGTAGCCGGCGAGCTGCTCGTCCGCGCCGATCCCCGTCAGCACGACCTGTGCCGGTTAGAGACGCACTGAGCCATCACCACGCAGCGTGGAGAGAAGATACATGCAAAGCTTAGAGTTACCACCCCAGCGATCATGTTTTCAGAGAAAAACCACTAGACAAAGATAATAAAATACGCCCAAATTTAAAAAGTCCTATGCATAGCATAGCCTTGTAGTTTAAATGCAACTAAAATACACTTTATTTTTACACCCTAAATGCCAAGGGCTGCGAGGGCAGAGCAGGGCTGAGACACGGAAAAGGGGGTGGGGGCGGAGGTGGGGTGAGGGGAGGAATGCGGCCGCACCTTCGCCTGGCTCCGATAGGGCCTCCTGGCGTCCCCCGGGGCCACGAGGCAGCCGGCGCCCCGGGCGGCGAACCAGACGGCACAGCCGATGCCGTCGTCCAGCACCGTGTCCGCGGGCTGCACCAGGTGGCGGATGCGGGCTCTCCTCAGCTCCTGCAGCTCTTCCAGGGAAACGTCGATTTCCACCAGGTTCCAGGCGCGGCGCGGGCTGGTGGCTCGCAGCTCCGCCAGGCCCGCCCGGGCCGTGGCTCGGTCGGGGGCCCGGGCGCCCTCCCCGGGCCCGGCGGCAGCACCCGGAGGCCCTGCCTCGGACGGCGCTCCGCCCTTTCCCCGCTTCCTCCCTCTGCTGCTGGCACTGGCGGGGGCGGCCTTTGCTTGGGCCACGAAGGCCACGTTCAGCAGGTCAATGGGCTCATCGGAAGGCACGTGGCGGTCAGCCAGGGCCGCGATGACCATGGAGTCCACGCCCCCGGAGAACAGGACGGCGACCTCGGCTTTCCGGCCACGAGGCTGCAGAGCCGCGCGCGGGGGCAGGTCCTCCCGAGGCAGACACAGCACCCGCCGCCTCACCGCGCCGCTCAGGACGGCGAGGAGCCGCCCGGCCACCTCCCGCGTGTGCCCGTCGGCCAGCATTGCCCGCAGCGGGCCCCCGGCGGGCGGGCTGCGGGCACCGCCAGCGCGGGGAGCGGCGGGCGGGGCCGGCGGCAGCGTCGCATTGAGAGGAGCCACGGGCTCTTTCAGACACAGTTGGGCCGCGTTTGCTGCCACGGACACGAACGGTGGCAGGCTGGCTGACGCCTGGGCCAGGCGGTCGTCCCGTTCTCTGGCACCGTCCTCCTTAGAGACGGATCGCCAGGGATACAGGTCTAAAACCACAGACTTGCAGGTGGAAGCAGATTTGAGATCGATTCTGAAAATTCCAGATGCTGGAACTTCTCGCCATGGATCGGCCACTTCCGAGGTGTGGGAGCCGACTGAGGAGAGGCAGCAGCTCGTGCCCAGGTCACTAAAACGCCACAGCAGGCTCCGGCGGCCAAAAAAGTCCCTCCCAAACCACAGGTGATGGTCAGATGCTCGGTAATAAATGAAAGACCACGGTCCCCGGACTTCCGAGAAGAGCGACACGATGCCAGACTCGCTCGGACAGGAGGAAAGACGGTCAAACATGACTTGCGTGTCGTTCTCTCCGGCTTCCACCGGCACGCCGCCGAAGACCTCCCCGTTCCACAGGAACACGTCGCCCCGCTGGCCGCCCAGCGGCTGGGCAGTCAGCCCTCCCCTCAGGTGCAGGACGTGACCCGAGAACAGGCACTGGTAGCCAGCAGCCGCCCTCACCAGCCGCCTGCTGCCATCGGGCCCCCGCCGGGTAAGGCTACACAGCAAATCCTCGGTCAGATCTCTGGGGAAATGTCCAGGAGAAAAGCTGACAGAACAGCAAATGCCACACATGGTGATGTGAAGTCAAGCGGACTATTTCTTGATCTTGGTCTTCTCTGAGTTTTCCATTTCTTGGTATTCTCTTTTCAGCTCATCTAATAGATCTGGGGGGGAGGGGGGGGGAATAGAGAAGAAGAATAAGTAAAATAAATAAATCTAGTAATTCACAAGTGACAATTACCAAGATTAAACTATTGGAGTAGAGTGCAGTGTGTTAGTGCAAATCA
This sequence comes from Pipistrellus kuhlii, assembly GCF_014108245.1. Lineage (NCBI taxonomy): Eukaryota > Metazoa > Chordata > Mammalia > Chiroptera > Vespertilionidae > Pipistrellus > Pipistrellus kuhlii. The sequence goes on from NW_023425583.1 coordinate 271,045, forward strand.
ACAGCTTACAACAGGCTTCTCACGTTAACCTCTTGGGAAATTAGTTTCTGTACGTTAAATGCTTGTTTTGGCCCAGGCACTGGGATACGCACTTTACATAGACCCGTGGTCGGGAAACCACGGCTCTCGAGCCACACGTGGCTCTTTGGCCCCTTGCGTGTGGCTCTTCCACAAAACGCCACGCGCGGGCACGCACGTACAGTGCAATGGCAACTCCGTGGCCCATGTGCAGATGTCGGTTTTCGGCCTGGGCGAGTCTGTTCTGAAGAAGTGGTGTTAGAACACTCAAGGGGCCAAAGAGCTGCAGGTGGCTCGCGAGCCGCGGTTTGCCGACCCCTGACATAGACCATCTCATTTAAATCCCACCGGACTTTGGAGGCTCCAAGTAATTGATGGGAAGTGACAAAGGTTTTGGAAAGTGGTAGAATAGTTTCCATCTAGATCATCTCAAACTCTAAAGCACATGTCCGTAATCAGGGCTGCCTAACACATCCTTGTATTCCTGCTAGATTTTACCTTTACCATAAACTCATCTTTGGAAGGCTAACCTGAAGAAAACCAACCACTGCTCCGATTGTCGTCCAAGCTTCAGATAAATACTTCAGCATTCAGATGCCGATGGGACATTTCGGGCACTGCCATGAAGTCCTACAGAAAGCCTATATTCTGTGCATTTCCATAGAATATGACAGAAAACTTACTTTTGCTTTCAGAAAGCATTTCGGTTCGATCAGCAAGAAAGAATATGTTGCTGTTCTGTTGCTGCCTGTATACTTTCTGCAAAACACAATATAGGCTGATATTACGATTTGATCTAAAAAGCAACAGATGTTAAAACTCTGAACCCTATCATTACTTATTCTTGAATTTCAGTAACACATTAAGAACAGTACCTTCGCATAATAATAAAGTTACTCACTATCCTGCCATTGCTACCAATAACTCTGAGGTGAAATTCTTTTTTCTCTGCATATACCACAATACCACTTTTAACAAAAACAGGCTCCTATAACTACAAATTTCTAACTTGCTTTTATCAATGAACAACATATTGAGAACATCTTATATGTGTTCTTTCATAAAATTACTGTATGGGTAAAACATATTACAGTTTGTTTAAGGTGTTACCAACTTTTAACTACCGTTTTCCCAAAAATAAGACAGTGACTTATATTAATTTTTTCTCCCAAAGTTGTGCCAGGTCTTATTTTCAGGGGATGTATTATCTTTCCATGTGCTAGAATCCTATTTTCGGAGGATGTCTTATTTTCGGGGAAACACGGTATTATAAATCACCTAGAGTCCCGGTGCACTAAATTCATGCACTGGGAGGGTCCCTTAGCTTGGCCTGCGCCCTCACAGTCTGGGAACTCTCAGGGGATGTCTGACTGACGGCTTAGGCCTGCTCCCCTTTAATACTCACCCTGTTCTTCTTCAGGTTGGAAAGTTCATCCACAACAATCTTTTGTTCTTTAATCTATTGAGATAAAGAAAAACTTCTTAAACCAAAGCCCGCTCACCGGGGGCTCGTTAGAAGTGGAGATGGGACACTGGGCTAACTGTGCTGTCGGCCCAGAGGTCAACGGGTGGGACAGTTTTCAGCGTGTCTGTGGGAGGTGCAGGTGTGGGAATTCGTATCGGTAATGGGCACATGCAAGGCCAGTGTATACACTTTACTTAAAAAAGACAATAAGGCCGAAACCAGTGTGGCTCAGTGGATAGAGTGTCCGCCTGCGGACTGAAAGGTCCCAGGTTGGATTCCGCTCAAGGGCATGTACCTTGGTTGTGGGCACATCCCCTGTGGGGGGGGTGCAGGAGGCAGCTGATTGATGTTTCTCTCTCATCGATGTTTCTAGCTGTCTATCCCTCTCCCTTCCTCTCTGTAAAAATTCAATAAAAAAAATATATATAAAAAAAAACAATATGCACCCGTTTTCAAACAATTTATGTTTTAGCTTTTTAAAATAAAGATTAGCAAATGGAAAGGAAGCGGGCTCCTCTCCCACCCAAATACCAATACTTTTCATGCTTCATGCACAAATGGTGCGGCCGAGCGTTCGGAGCAGCAAGGAGCACTAGATGCCTCACCTGGGCATCTAGTAAGACCTCACGTCTGTCTCTGCTTTAAGGCCAGCACAGCCTGGCAGGCGAAGGAGAAAGGGCCCCACTAAGCGGAAGGAAGGTTTTTCTCTTTAGTAACAGTGGTTACGTTGTGAACGTGACCTCTAAAGCACGCTGACCATCTCTGCCCGACTCATACCCCCGGGTCCCGCCTCACTCCGGGTAAGTGGTCTGCCATGGAGTCCTCAGCGTGGCCTGTGGGGTTTGAAAACCACTCCTCCCAGGAGTATTTCCTCCCGTCTCCCCAGTTCCCAGTCACTACAGTAACAGACTGTATGGGCTTGAATTCCAAGACCCAATTTGTACCACCTTGAGGCCTGTGTTTGAACAAGCTTTCCCATCCTCTCCAGAAATGGCAGGTATACATCTAGTTCTCTTCACTTCAAACGAGGACACTGATACGGGACCAGAGACAACTATCCGTCCAGGACAGAACCAAGAATCCAGGGCATCCCACCCCCGAGGGCCACAGCCGCTGCCGGCTCCAACACACTGGTCAAGGTTCCGGCTGTCCGTGGCAGGTCTGGTGCCATATCGGCTCCCCTCTCCCCGCTTCTGGGAGGAGAGTGACAATCAGCTGTGTTTTGGGATCACTGCTCTGGCTCAAGTAGAGAACAGACCCGACGCCGACCCATGCTTCTCTCCCATCATGGATGTTTCTCTCTCTATCCTGCCCCCTTCCTCTGAAATAACTTTCTTTTTCTTTTTTTAAAAACATATCTTATTGATTTTTTTTTTTTTTTTTTACGGAGAGGAAGGGAGAGGGAGAGCTAGAAACATCGATGAGAGTCATCAATCAGTTACCTCCTGCACACCCGCCCCTCTGGGGATGTGCCCGCAACCCAGGCACATGCCCTTGGCCGGAAGCGAACCCGGACCCTTCCGTCCGCAGGCCGACGCTCCATCCACTGAGCCACACCGGCGAGGGCTGGAATAATTCTCTTAAAGGAGCGAGGCAGGCCATGCCGCCTGCGGGGGCCCTGCGCCCGGCCCCGGCCCCGGCCCTCCCGCCGCCCGCGCTCACCCGGCTGCTGAGGTCCTCTCTGCCGGCGGCCGGGCCCGCGCCGTCCTCGGGCCGTGCCTCCCGGGCGGGCCCCTCCATGGAGCGCACCAGCCGTGAGCGCAGGCCCCCGTCCGCCGTCCGCCGTCCGCCCGCCGCCCGCCGCCCGCCGCCCGCCGCCCGCCGCCCCGGCCCCGCGCGGACACGCCGGCCGGAGTCCCGCCCCTTCCGCCCCGCCCGGGGCCCCGCCCCTTCCGCCCCGCCCGGGGCCCCCGCCCCTTCCGCCCCTGCCGGAGCCGCGCCCCCTCCGCTCCCGCCCGGAGCCCCGCCCACGGCGCCTGCGCGCTCCCTGCGGCGCCTGCGCAGTTCGGGGCCGGCGTGGGCGCGGGCCTGCGCTTGCGCAGTGCTGCTCCGGGCGGGAGCCGGAGCCGGGGCCGGGCGGTGAGGCGGCAGCGGCCCCTGGCGGAGCCGCGAGGAAGCGCTCCGGACCGTCCCCGCCCGGACGGGAGTGCGGGCGCCCGGGCGGCGGGGCGGGCGCGGGGCGGCCGGCGGGGCCGCTGGGAGCGGGGCTGGCGGAGCGGCCCCGCGGCCGCCTTCCTGCTGGTTTGGGTGGAAAAGGGAGCCCCTTCCCTCCGGGGGCGCCCGGCCGGAGGAGCACCTCGGGCGAAGGAGGAGCTTCTAGTGTGGGGCGTCCCGCACCACGTGGGCACCAGTTTCCCAAAGCGGGGCGGCAGGGTGCCGGCTGGTTCTCGGGGCTTTATTTTCTTGCAACGTCTTTTTTTTTTTTTTTTTAGCATTTTGGTGTCAGGACGATGGCTTCATACAGTCAGTTGGGATGTGTTTCTTCGTGTGTGTGTTTCTTCATATATATTTTTAATGGATTTTTCACAGAGAGGAAGGGAGAGGGACAGAGTTAGAAACACCGATGAGAGAGAAACATCGACCAGCTGCCTCTTGCACGCCCTCCACTGGGGATGTGCCCGCAACCAACGTACATGCCCTTCACCGGAATCGAACCGGGGACCCTTCAGTCCGCGGGCCGACGCTCTATCCACTGGGCCGCACGGCCAGGGCCCTCTGTGTTTTGGAGAAGTGTGTGAGTTGATGCGTTTCTTCTGTTACCGTGACACACAGCGTGCCGGCGGCGTCCTCTGTGCCCGCAGTTTCCTTGTCGGAGCCCGTTATTCCCATTTCCTAGCCGAGGGGCCTGTCTGGTCCCCGTCCCCGGTGTGCACGGAGGGAGGCTGGCTCTGGCCTCCCGCCCTGCGCCCCTGAGCACAGGGGCTCCCCCGTGTGTGGTCCCCACAGGTCCTACCCTCTCGGCCGGTTCACATCTAACTTCAAAACATCAGGGGCTGATTAGCCGGGCTTCCCTCCCAGCTTCTGTGCAGCTGTGAAGCCCGTCCCAGGAGGAGGTGTCCCTGACACACACAGGATGAATCTTAAATACGTCTCTATTGATTTGTCTCTATTTATTTCAGAGAGGAAGAGAGAGAGGAGCACGATGAGAGAGAATCATGGATCGGCTGCCCCCTGCACGCCCCCCTACTGGGGATCCAGCCAGCAACCCGGCACATGCCCTTGGCCAGAATCGAACCCGGATCCTTCAGTCTGCCGGCCAGAGCTCAGCGGCTGCGCCACACCAGCCCGGCTGCCTTCCTTTGTATTATGACTTGGCTCGTTGCCCTGTGAACTCAGTTCTGCAAGGAGTGCAGGCCAAGTTGTGATTTTGTAGAGCATCCATTTTTTGTTGTGGATTTCTACAACTTAACAGGAAGCTTGAAGTCTGATCCTATCATTGCTTTTAAAATTTCTGCTTATTTTTAAAAGTATTTTTTACATATTTTTAAGGCTGTGGTACTTTTAATATGTTTTTCTCGATTTCAGAGAGGAAGAGACAGGGAGAAAGAGGGAGAAACATCAATGATGAGAGAGAATTATTGATTGGTTGCCTCTAGCACGCCCCCTTCTGGACATGCATGCTAGAGGCAACCAATCAATAATTCTTTCTCCCTGTCTCTTCCTCTCTGAAATCGAGAAAAACATATTAAAAGTACCACAGCTGAGATCCAAAGTGTAGAATTTCCTTGATTTTCCTGGTCTATCTCTTCTACGAATTAAAAAATAAGCAAAGGTTTAGGTAAATATATCCTACACCGTTTTTAGGTGAATGATATAACATAAATACTTTCCTCCAGTTTGATTTTCTTATCTAATATTATACCATGGAGATCATTGCACAGTAGCGTGCAGCAATATTCTTTATTTCTCTCCAAGTTGCACATCAGGTGTGGTCCCACAGTTTATTCGGTGATCCTTCTGTTTCAGGGATTTGGACTGTTTTCGTTCTTTTGCTTTTACAAGTAGTGCTGCACACACCAATACTCATCATTCCTTCTCTTGTACTTAACTCCTTACCTTTGATCCCTCTTTCTAGGTTCAATACAACATTTATTTACTTATTTATTTATTTATTTAGCATTTACTATGGTTGTGTCTCGTGGTACTCTGCAACCCAGAATCCCACTCATTTCTTCTTGGCGAGTTTGATGTCGAAGCCAGGAGCTCTATTCAGTTCACAGCCCCCTTAGTGTCTACACAATTTCTTCATGGTCCTCAAAGCCACAACAAACAAACAAACAAAAAAACCCACGGGCCACTGATAAAACCACCAAACAGTTCTTTTCAGTAAGAAGTCGGGTCCTAACAACTTAAAAAGTGTTTGTGTTTTAACAATTCAGTAGCATTGGAACACATAAATTGAACTAGAAAGTAACATTTTCATTTTAGTCTTAAACTACAGGCCCGGTGCACGAAATTTGTGCATAGAGGGTAGGATCCCTAGGCCTGGCTGGCGATCAGGGCTGATCGGGGCCTTCTGGCTGCTGGCCGGGGCCTGCCTTTGTTCCGTGCTTCCTCCTGGTGGTCAGCACACTCATAGCAAGCAGTCGACACCCCCCCCCTCTCCCCGTTGATTGAACCCCTGAAGGGACAATTTGCATATTAGCCTTTTGTTATATAGGATGACCACCATTACTCATTGGATGTGTATGCCCATTGGGCACTGCATAACTTCTCAAACCCTGGGACCACGACTCTCATTTCCTGTTCTTCATTAATTTCCATGAGGTACTTGCTTTTTATCCCTCAAACCCAGCTTTGCAAATATATGACATCATCAAAATAAATAAAATTCAAATCAAATGTTGAAACTGCTAATAACTTGACCAGCTAGTTCAAGCCATGTTCTTCGCATGTCACGTAGCACTGTTCCCTTTGCGAATGCAAAGACCCCCACGGTGCTCCATGAGTTCCCTCTGACACCCCAGGCAGCTCCGTGTGCATTGTGGGGATCCACGCCACCCCATCGCACTGCTGTCATCATCACAGACAGTTAAGTGACCTGTGGCCCAGGAATACCTTCACTTCCAGGTTAGCTTTCTTCCCATTTAACAGTCAGTATACTACTTTCTGAGCACACCAGTGTAGTCACACTTTATTTCCCATTTCCTGTTACCATTCTTCTACCATTTCGTTTTTCCAATGACCCGCTGACCTACCACCTTCCTACTTCCTTGCCTATATAATCCTCCTCCATTGGAAAGCAGCAATTTTCCTCATCTCTATTAACAGTTCTCTGCACTCCTACACTCGCATTTAAAATCCTCTAGGTACAGGCGTCTTCAAACTACGGCCCGCGGGCCACATGCGGCCCGCAGAGGAGTCTGATCCGGCCCGCCAGGTTTTTTGGGCAGTGAGCGCAGCCGAGGTGTTACAGTGGGAATTAGTAGTTCATATAGTCCGGCCCTCCAGCTCTCTGAGGGACCGTGATCTGGCCCCCACTTTAAAAAGTTTGAGGACGCCTGCTAGGAAATCTACAATAGTTAGTGCATTGTTTCTTACCACCAGCAGGTGTCACTAAACGCAGAGTTGGGAGGAAATGTGTAGTCACCCTGGAGATGTAAACACCTAAACAATATAATTTGAGAACTTAGCATGTGATGCATTTTTAGCATTCATTAACTTTGTTTTAAAAATGGTTTTTTAAATTATGAGTTTATATGTGACTAGAGGCTGGATGCCTGCCTTCCCCCGGCTTTCCTCTGGCACCTGGGACCCGGGCTGGCTTCCGCCCTGGCCCCGGCTTTGTCAGGAAGGACATCCGGAATGACATCCGGAAGGTGTCTGGCTTAATTAGCACAGTGGTCGGCAAACTGCGGCTCTTTGGCCCCTTGAGTGTGGCTCTTCCACAAAATACGACGGCCTGGGCGAGTCTATTGTGAAGAAGTGGCGTCAGAAGAAGTCTAAGTTTAAAAAATGTAGCTCTCCAAAGGAATTTCAATGGTTGTGCTGTTGCTATTTGGCTCTGTTGACTAATGAGTTTGCCGACCACTGACTTAGCATATTACCCTTTTACTATTATAGATACTTTTCAATAATGGTCATGTTGAACAACCTGCGTATAAAATTCCCGAGAACGTAACAACGTACTTCCTATAGCTAAATTTTCAGTTAGAGAATGAAAGGGTCAAAGGGCATGAGGCATTTTTGGCTCATGTTTATTTTGTCAGGTTGTAGCTGTGTCATAAATCTTACTTTGTCATTGTTACTGCTTTTGCCTTGATTTTTATTTCCATCTTCGGTTGCCCATTGGAGCTTGAAGTCAGCCGCGGTGGGGGGGGTGTACACCACCTACACTGGCAACTAAGACAAATTGGGCTTCTGTCCTCCACACTGCCCCCGTCCCACCGGGGCAGTTGGTAAACATGATTAGCACACTGCTGTTCGGTTTAGGATATCATTTTAAAGTGAAATAAAAAGCTCTGTGGTGGGGAAGGGGGGGCGCGGGAAGGAGAGACAGAGAGAAGGGCCTAGTGATTGGTTGCCTCCTGGGTCGATCCTGCAACAGAGTACGTACGTGCCCTTGCCTGGAATCGAACCTGGGACCCTTTAGTCTGTGAGCGGATGCTCTGTCCACTGAGCCAAACTGGCTAGGGCTGTTTCTGTTTTGTTTGTTCATTTATTTTGGTTTTTAGATTCCACATATAAGGGAAATCGTATAGCATTTGTATGTCCCTGACATTTCATTTAGCATAAAATCTTCCTGGGCCACCCATGTTGTTGCACATGGTAAGATTTCATCCTTTTTTATGGCCTAGTAAAACTCCATTGACTATGCACCACATCTTCCCTATCCACTTGTCTGCTGATGGGTACGTGGGTTGCTTCCCTATCTCAGCTATTGTAAATAACACCACAGTGAATATAGCGGGGCTTATATCTTTTCGAATCAGTGTTTTGGATGTATTTGGATATACACCCAGAGTGAGGTTGCTGGATCATAAGGTAGTTCTAGTTTTAATTTTTTAAAAAAAAATATTTTATTGATTTTTTACAGAGAAGAAGGGAGAGGGATAGAGAGTTAGAAACATCGATGACAGAGAATCATCGATCAGCTGCCTCCTGCACACTCGCTCCCGGGGATGTGCCCACAACCAAGGTACATGCCCTTGACCAGAATCGAACGTGGGACCTTTCAGTCCGCAGGCCGACGCTCTATCCACTGAGCCACACCGGCTTCGGCTAGTTTTAATTTTTTGAGGAAACTCCATACTGTTTTCCGTAGTGGCTGCACCAATGTGCAGCCTCACCAACAGTACACGTGGTTATCTTTCCACATCCTCGCCCAAACTTGCTGTTGGTTGATTTGTTGCTGACAGCCGCCCTGACTGGCCTGTCACTTGGTTCTCGTAACAACGCCACGAGGGGTGAGTGCCCTTAGTATTGCCCCACTTCACAGGTGAGGACACAGCGGGTTGGCTAACTTACCCAGCGCGGCGCCGGCGGGAAGTGGCAGTGGCGCAATGTGGGCAGAGGCAGCCGGCACCCGGGCCCAGACTCCCGATCTGCAGCCCAGGGTGCATCGCCTGTTGTCTTTGGACAACAACTCAAAACAAGCAATAGCGCTGCCCGAGGAGGGCCTGGCCCCGAGGAGCTCGGAGGCAGTTAACTTATTTCTGCGTCTTCCTCTCTCTGTCCCTTTTTACCTCTGGCTCCACCAGTTTTCACAGGTTCCCGGGAAGGCTGCTGTGTTCACACGGGATCACTGGGACCAGACAAGGATCCTTAAAAGTGAATATATTTAAAATGACAACAGACAGTTTATAGTAACTATTTACATGCACAGCTTTAAATGGTTATTTTAAAAAATGAAGCTGTTAGGAAAATAAGCTTGTAGTATTTTATATTTAACAAAATTTAGGTTGTGTGACTACCGCTACATAATTTCTAGAATGAACAAGGAATGAAATATGCTGGTTTTTGAGGCACAAGGAAGAAAACACATGTGAGAGTTTGATTTGACATCTTTCATTTCACATTTGATTTACTTGAAATGATCAAAGAGGACCAATTTTGCAAATATATTTGAGAATGCCAGACATCATCAATCTCCCCCGAATTGACTCTAAATATGTTAATATGTAAAGTATTTTCCCTTGAGTCACCTATTGTGCCCTGACTGGGAATTGACCTCCCGGTTCACAGGTCCATGCTCAACCACTAAGCCACACCAGCTGGGCTAAAGTGCCATTACTTTAAATTCACCAAATATATTTATAAAATCTGCCTATAGTAAAAAACTAAAATTTACTATTTAGCAATAGATGAGCCTTTACAAGCCTTATCCTATATAATAAAAAGCTAATATGCAAATTGTCCCCTTGATAGGAAGTTTGACCAGAGGGTGGGGCCGGCCTGCCAACTGCCCACAGCCCCTCCCCCTGGCCAGCCCCACCCCCCCAACTTTCCCCCCTCCCCCAATCCAGTGGGCCAGCTGGACCTGACCTGTACACAGATTTGTGTACCAGGCCTCTAGTGACCATATAATGGTATCAGTAGATGTGGAAATCTAGCCCTTTATTTTTTTTTATTTTTTTATTTTTTTAAATATATTTTATTGATTTTTTACAGAGAGGAGGAGAGAGGGATAGAGAGCTAGAAACGTCAATGAGAGAGAAACATCGACCAGCTGCCTCCTGCACACCCCCCACCGGGGATGTGCCTACAACCAATGTACATGCCCTTGACCGGAATCGAACCTGGGACCTTTCAGTCCGCAGACCGACGCTCTACCACTGAGCCAAACCGGTTTCGGCGAAATCTAGCCCTTTAAGAAAAGAATATACAGGGTGAGACAAAAGTAGGTTTATAGTTGTGAGTAGGCAAAACACAGAGTTTATGTTTGTATTATTCTTCATTATTATAGTATTTTTTCATATAAACTGTAAATGTATTTTTGCCCCACCATGTAATAGTACATTTCAGATAACACATTATAGTTTTAAGCTTTAATTAAATATCACCAAAGTAAATAAAACTGTTTTGAGAGGGGGGAAAATTTGGTAATGGTGTTTATGTAAATTCCATAAATTCAAAATTAATGTTTTTAATTAACATGTATTTGCACTTTAGGGAATTTTTAACAGCTTTTTCCCTTTAATCAAATATTCCACTAAGAGTTTGAAAGCTAAGAAAGCCCCCTCCTACAGGTGTCATGCTACTTAGGTCATAAATGTGAGGAAGGTGTGCTGAGAGTGACTTTGTTTTCCACGTGGACCTGGATGGAAGCCCCTCAGGCATGAAGGTGAACACATAAGCCCTCCAATGACTATTTCCACCCGTGGTCGGCAAACCACGGCTCTGAGCCACATACAGCTCTCTGGCCCCTGGAGTGTGGCTCTTCCACAAAACACCACGGCCTGGGCGAGTCTGTTTTGAAGAAGTGGCGTTAGAAGAAGTTTAAGTTTTAAAAATGTGGCTCTCAAAAGGAATGTCAATCGTGCTGTTGGTATTTGGCTCTGTGGACTGATGAGTTTGCCGACCACTGGCCTAACCCACAGCCAGGCACCCAGGAGGCACCCAAATATTTGCTGAATTCAGCTGGAGTTCGTCCCGCAGCCTTTGGAAACCACGGCTCAGTTTTGTTCATTGGACTGTTCTGTGGTGGAAGGTCAGTAAGCAAGTCGCCCGGTCCAGCTCTCACCTCTGAACTAGTAAGCTGTGCGACGTGGGCAAATATTTAAGTCCCTCGGCCTCTGAGCTGCCACCAGTAGGGACAGGTGGCCCACTTTTTCGTAAGCATGCTCCTCTCTGTCAGTGTTGGTGAGCTCAGGACCTTCAGCTCTGGAGGCCTGACACGTGAGCCAGCCAACAAGCAGCCGCACAGAGGCACTGTCACCCTGGAGCGACTGTTCCACAGAACTGGGAGGAGCAAGGGGGAGCCATGTGCTTAGTGTAAAAACTCTAGTAGCCACGTTAAAAAAGTAAACACAAACAAGGTAAAATTAATTATCTTTATTTTTTTATTTTTCTGCAGACAGCTTTGTTGCTGCACTGGGTCCAGCGCCGGGAGAGGGCTCCAGGGCTTACAGGATACCTAGTGGTTTCGGGGAGAGGGCTCCAGGGCAGAAGCCAGACCCCAGGGGGATGCAGAGGGGCCCCCAACGGCCTCTGGGCTCCCAGGCTCCTGGGGTGCTGGCGGGAGCCTTTGGGAGAGACACTGGCCGCCCGGCGGGGGCACCTGCGGGAGGAGGGGAGGCAGGTGTGGCCCCTCTTCCTGATGCGCCGCCCTCCTCCCCCAGGTGGCTCTGCAGGGTCTGAGCTGAGAGTCAGCGGCAGCACCAGGGCCTGCAGCTCCACGCGGGCCAGGCTCCCCTCTCCCCCCAGGCCAGGGCCTCCTCGGGGTCCCGGGTGTCACCCCCTCCCCTGGGGAGGCTCCAGCTCCCCGGAGAGAAGGCGGCCCTCACACTGGGTTTGCACCTTAAGATGCTCAGCGCAGGGTCTGCCCTGGAGAACCACAGCGTGGGGTCAAAACAGAGGCCAGAGAGAGGTGGTGTGGGCGAGGGGCAGGTGCGGGCGGGCAGGTACCCAGCCTTCGCTCAGGGGATGACTCTGAGGAATCTGGAGCCCAGGGGTGTCAGCAAGAAGGAGGGACAGTGGAAAACCTGCTGCTGGTCCCGGAGGGCCCAGAGGTGGGATGGATAGGATGGTGGAGGGAGGTCGAGGCCGGAAGGAGGGATGTCCCTGGGTCTGTCCCATCCAAACCCGTGGAAGCAGGAGGTAGGCCCGGGACTGCCGAGGGAGGGCCCTGCTGAAGTTCATTTTATTCGTGTATTTCACTTAGCTCAATGTGTCCAACTTTATCGTTTCATCATGTCAGCGTCATAAACATAACTCAGGATCTATTTTACATTCTAGCTACTTTCTCCAAATCCCGTTATGTATTTTATAGCACATCTCGATTCAGAGTTGGCACATTTCAAGGGCTCAACTGGCACGTGTATGTGTGGCTGACTATACCGGTTATGCCATTCAAGGCCCACTGCCTTAATAAAATACCGCCAAAGCGTGTCTGCCACTGTGGTGTGAAGTCTAACATGATGGCCAAATAGACCTAAGATGATTCTCAATTGCCTAGTTAGTGTGGCTCAGTGGTTGAGCATCAATCTATGAACCAGGAGGTCATGGTTCAGTTCCGTTCAGTTCCTACATGCCTGGGTTGTGGGCTCGATCCCCAGGAGGGGGTGTGTAGGAGGCAACCAGTTGATGTTTGTATCTCTCTATCTCTATCCCTTCCCCCCTCTCTAAAGTCAATGAGACATTTTTTAAAAAGATGATTCTCAAGCACACCAGTGGGACATTGAGAAGGTCTGTCTCCCTTGATGAGTGAAATGGGTGAGCTGGATAGCTCTTCCGTTTCTAATGCTAATGCCGTGGTTGTGTCCAAGGGCCTTGCATGGAGGGCCATTAGCATTGCTGTGTGTGTGGCATGTAGATAAAATATGCACACCTTGTCTCATTCCATAAAAGCTGAGGCCGAAACTATGTGTGGGAAGAAGGGAAAAAGGAAAAGGAGAGAGAGAGAAGATGCCTGGAGGGGGGGAGGGAAGAAAAGGGGGAAGAAAGGGAAAGGAGGGAGGAAGGAAAAGGGTGACGGGAGGAGTCACAGCTCAGCCCGTGGGCTGTGTGGCCGGAGGCCTGCGAGCTGTGTCTGTCCGGCCTGCTGGCAGTTCTCTCTGGTATCAGTGAACTTTCAGACGGAGGCTCTGCTGGTGGAGCAGCGCTTTTTAAGCTACAAAGTACATTTTGCAGGCAGATCGTGTCCCGAGAACCCTTAGACTGTGGACTTATTTACCGCTGGCCTTGGCCTCGCAGACCTTGGGCTTCTGACCGGCGCCCACACACTGTCAAGTTCACACCAGCGAGAGTGACCGAGCACAGCCTGGCAGGGTGCTCCCTGCTCTGCACGGACAATGGCACTTATTGGGGTGGTGGTGGTGCGGATATATTCCACCTGGGAAGGTTACTTTAACTGAAGCCTGTCAGTGGCTTGGGCGGTGCTCTCTGGTGAAGCCTTCTTTCTTAGAACAGAGTAGAGGTGGGTCCGCTTGTAGACAAATGCCAAGTGTTTAGGTTGAATTGGGAGTTAACCCTCAGAGCAGAGCAGAGAAGGGCCCACCTGCTATGGTCACTGGCAGGGATGCTCAGGGCAGCTGAACTGAAATGCAGGCCCTGGTCGTCGCTGGTGGCCCTGCTGGCCGGTGAGTCACCGGTCGCAGTGGACCTATTGCCCAGCTCCTCCCGTGAGTCCCTGACCCAGTAGATGACTTCACCCGCCTTTGATGACTGCCACTGCCCTCACCTTCACGCTGGTCCAGGGCTCTGTTGGGTCCCAGACCCACGTTAATGGAGACCTCACTTGTTGACTCACTGGCGTTTCACGCTCAGAGTCCCTGACTGAACTCCTGTTTCCCACTGACGCCGCTCCTCCTCCGGCCTCTTTATCTCAGTAAGTGGCACCGCCATCCACCCAGTCACTCAGGTTTGAAACCCTGACTCATCCGTTCCCGCACCTCCCACAGCCCCTCCACCACCATGCGTCCCGAGTCTCCTTAGAGGACACTGGGACTCTCTCACCGTTCTCCCTCTGCTCACACCACGTTAGTCATCCTGTTTCCCCCGACAGCCGTGTTAGCCTGTCCCCCACCCCCGCTTCGGGCTCTCTGCACACCAAGCCCATGGCCCTTCCGCACCTGCTCAGCGTGTTGCTGCTCTTCGTATAAATTCTAAGCTCTTGTCCGGCTGCGTGGCTCAGTGGTTGAGGTCAGTGAGGAGGTCATGGTTCGATTCCCAGTCAGGGCACAGGCCCAGGTTATGGGATCCATCCCCAGCCCTGGACGTGCAGGAGGCAGCAGACCCATGATTCTCTCTCATCATTGAAGTTTCTACCTCTCTCTCCCTCTCCTTTCCTCTCTGAAATCAATAAAATATCAAAAAAAAAAAAAAATCCCAAGCTCTCTTACCTGGCCCTGCTCTCATGCCCTTTCCTCCCTCCGGCCATTCCCCGCCTCTTGGGCCTTCCTTCTGTTCCTGGTACACCCGGCTCTTCCCTCCCCAGTTCCTCCCAGCATGCCGTGTGCCTGCCCCCACACATGCACTTCATTCCAATGAGCTTACCAAGTTTCACCTCCACTCGCCCTTCATCCCACAAGCCTCTTCTGTACCGGAGGTCCAGTCCCTCTGCATTCTGGCGGCTCTCTGTAGGCCATCCCGAGCCCAGCACATCTAATATTTACACAATGTTCATCTCTCCACGGGGGCTTGGGCTGGTTCCTCGAGTACTGCAGACCACCGGCGGCTCGCACAGGCGCGGGCAGTAAGCACTCCTTGGAATACTGAAGGACTGCGTAGGTAGACCTCCGTCTCTTATATAATCAGCAGATGGGCTGCTGCTGGTTGTATCTGCGCCTATCGGTTTTAAAAGACTTTATTATATTCCTGAGAAACAGGAATGATGCATAAGAGCATTTTAAAGTTATTCGGTCTCTTTCCTACACAAACATCAAATACCTGACAAAGATGCTACTGAAAAGCAGTGGAAAAGGAGAGAGGATGTGTGTATTACACGTGCTAACTATGTCTGCAGCTGACAGAAGAATTAGAAAATGGTGGAGTTACTCAACCACAGTTATTTCAGGGCTGGAAGGCACCTTGAAGGTTTTAACCTCAATTATACAATACAGTCACCTGGATCAGTTAAATCGGAATTCCTGGGGGCCTATATTTGAGACACTTCTGAAGTGATTCTAGTGTGTGTTCACAGGAGAGAACTGCTGAGCTGGCCTGACCCAGCCTTTTTCTATAAAAGTGAGATTAAAGCTCAGAAATCTTTAATGGCTTGCTCAAGGTCACATGGCAAATTTCTGTGTTAGTGGTCTACTTCAGTGTTTTTCAACCTTTTTTGGGCAAAGGCACACTTGTTTCATGAAAAAAATCACGAGGCACACCACCATTAGAAAATGTTAAAAAATTTAACTCTGTGCCTATATTGACTATATATAAAGTAATTCTCTTGAATAGGAATCAAATAAACACAAAGAAAGTATTTTATAATTACTTTATTATGAAATATTAAGTAAACAAAATAGTGAAAAATTATAAAATTCTTGTCTTGTCTGCACCTACGGCACACCAGGCAACATCGTGCCGCGGAATAGCGGTTGAAAAACGCTGGTCTACTTAGTAGAACTTGCTTTCTCACATTAATAGCTAGAAAAATAGGAATTGATAAGGAAGAGTGCCGTTAAGCCCCTGAAAATCAATTTTCTCTGACCAGGATTCCTCGTTTCTGATTGGCAATCGAGCCTGAATATCCCATCAGACCAGCTGGTAACGTATTACCCAGAATCTTAGGTGAGTGTTTCCTGGCCTGCTCCGATCATTAGAATCACGTAGGATGCTAGCTCAGCGCTCCGGTTCCGAGGCCCCTATCTTGAGTGCTCTGATGCAGCAGATCTGGATGGGGCCCAGGAAGCGGGACGTTTCAGAAGCGCCGCCATGATCTTATCCTCAGTGGGGTTTGGAGTCCTTGGCTCAGGTGATGTCATAGTTTCCATCCCAGAGACGCCAGTTAACGAGGCCATAAAGAGCCAGCTTCGGCCGGGCGGGTTCCTCCCCAGGAAGGAGGTCAGCATCAAAGACCGTGATGCAGGAGTGCGCCAGGTGTGCTGATAAGGGAAGGAGAGCAAGAGTCTCCAGAGCCAAGGGCGACGGAGGGCCCGGGCTCCCAGTGAGTTGGCAGAAGCAGGTGTGCAGGCCATGGTGTCTCTCAGCGCAGCCATAGGAGGGGACCTCCTGGAAGGTGGAGATAAGATCAGGGTGTGCATTCCTGTGTGCGCCGCCCCCATTCCTACAGCAGAGGAGGCTCTGAGGACTCCTTGAGGCCTGCTCTGAGCACAGCCCACACATGTGAGACGTGGTGCAAGCGTGCGACTGAAGTATAGTCCATGTGGGTGAACTACAGCAGACAGGAGAGGTTTAAAGCAGGTGCTAGTGGTGCAGGACAGACTGTCAGGGCTGTGGACACCTTCAACCAGAATGGTCTGGTTGAGGCTGCAATAGTCAGAGAATGTTTTGTGGAGGGGCTGGGTAAGGGGTGTAGGCCTCCCCGGGGCCCGGGTAAGGGGTTAGGACTCACCGGGGCCCGGGTAAGGGGTTAGGACTCACCGGTCCTGGGTAAGGGGTGTAGGACACACCGGGGCCTGGGCAGTGGTCCAGGATAATGGTGCACAATGATAAGAGCTCAGATGGGGGAGCCAGACCCACTGGCCAGCTCCTGGCTCAGTGCTAACTATACGGTGAGTCTCAGTTTCCTCATTTGTAAAACGGGTAATCATAGTAGCTACTTCATTGGTTTATTATAAGGATTAAGTGACTTAATGCATTTAAGTGCTTGACCCCAAACCTGGAGCTCTAACCCTCAGGCCTAGCACTGATGGTCAAGATTGTAGTGGTCTTGTTCTCATGATACCGTGTGAAGCAGAGCAGACCAGGGAGTCACTGCCTCAGAGGAGGCTGTCTGAGGTTGTTACAGCTGTCCAAGTAAATCAGTAAGGACCTGCATTGGGTAGTGGCTTAAACAGCAGAGATAAAAGGGACTAAATGGGGCAAAAGGACCAAAATCCAAATACGTTGCCTGGTACAAGTCCAGAGGGGAGTTGGATGTTGGGGCTGAAGTATAGACAATGGAATACAAGATAGCAGCGTTGTGAGTCCAGGTGCTCAGAAATGGGGTGATGCCGTTGGAAATAATACAGGAGTTCCCATCCTATCCTATTGAATAAGAGCCCAATATGCTGTCTCTGACCATTCATTCGACGGTTGGACCAGTTGCTATGACGTACACTGACGACCAGGGGGCAGATGCTCCGATCAGTAGGTTAGCTTGCTGCTGGGGTCCAGCTGAACAGGATTGGGCAAGAAGGGCTGGACAGGCCCTGGAGCCCTCCCATGATCCCTTCCCGGCCCCATCACGCACCAGTAGGGTCCCTTGGCCTGGCCCACGCCCTCTTGCAATCCGGGACCCCTCGGGGGATGTCGGAGAGCAGGTTTCAGCCTGATCCCCGCAGACCAGGCTGAGGGACCCCACTGGTGCAGAAATTTTGTTATGAAAAAGGACAAGCTCAATTTTTGAAATGTTCTATTTTCCATGTCAAAGAGAAATCTAAGGGCAGATCACCTGGGACAATCAAAATGCTTTGGTATCACACTGCTGTTGTGTAGGGTTGAGTATTGCCACTCTCATCAGATTCTTGACATACTTTCGTGGTCTGGGTGACTAGGTAATCTTAGTTGTCATCGTTTCGAGTACTTTCACATTCCGGGTTCTGCTTTGAAGTATTTTCTTGTTTTATAACTCCCCTAGCCTAGTGTGCTCTGCTAAATGTCACAAAGGTTGGCAATCTTGCTGCTAAGTAGTCAAGTCACTCTTTCCAAAGTTGTCATCCATTTATCAGCAATAATACTTCAATTAGCGTTCTTAATACTTCATCCAAATGTTTCTGAGATTGAGTGTGATGATTATTGCCATCTAATTGTATTAACAGAGTTCAAGTTGCTACTGATCGACTGTGGGCCATGAAAGCCCGGCCCTTCCCTTTTTCCTGGGACTGACAGCCACTGCAGTTCAGAGTACATGGCTTTACGATTGCTTCTGAAATCTCAGTTCCTGGAAGTTGACCAGGGAAGCAGTCCTATCTCCGTAAGAGCCCATCGTGACTTGTGATTACAGTAGCTTTAACAATACATAGTTTCAGGTAAAGGGATTAAGTCAGTTTGTCAACCTTGGGGCTGTTGATATTTGGGGCCAGATAATTCTTTAAGGGGCTGCCCTGCGCTGTGCAGGGTGTCTCACAGCATCTCTCCACAAAATGCCAGTAGCACCTCCACCCCCACTTCCCAAAATGGTGATAACAAAAAAGGGCTCCAGACATTGCTGAGTGTCCCTAGGTAAAACCATTTACTCACATCCTTCCATTTAGTTCTTTACATTGCTAATCTTGAATGTGTTTTAAATCTTTTTTTTTTTTTTTTTAATATTTTTATTGATTTCAGAGAGGAAGGGAGAGGGAGACAGATAAAAACACCAATGATGAGAGAGAATCATGGATCAGCTGATTCCTGCACGCCCCACAATGGGGATGAAGCTTGCAACGTGAGCATGTGCCCTGACTGGGAATTGAACTGTCACCTCTTGCTTCATAGGTCGACACTCAACCACTGAGCCATGCTGGCTGGGCTCACCTTCTCTTGTTACTTTATTACGGTATCACAGATTGGGCTGCACATTTCCTTCATTTTTTATATCTTTCCCCTCTAGAATGGCAACTCCATGTGGCAGAAATATATGTCTGTTTGGTTCACTGCTGGGTCCCCACTGCCTAGGAGAGGGCCTGGGATGTAGTACATTTCAATACATATTGAATAAATGAGTATCCTATCTAATAAAAGAGTAATATGCAAATTGACCATCACACCAAGACACAAGATGGCTGCCCCTATGTGGACACAAAGTGGCTACTACAAGATGGCCTGCAGGGGAGGGCAGTTGTGGGAAGTTAGAGGTGACCAGGCCAGCAGAGGAGGGCAGTTGGGGGAGACCAGGCCAGCAAAGGAGGGCTGTTGTGGGGGACCAGGCCAGCAGAGGGGGGCAGTTGGGCAGACCCAGGCCTGCAGGGGATGGCAGTTGGGGGTGGCCAGGCCGGCAGAGGCGGGAAGTTGGGGGCAAACAGGCTGGCAAGAGAGCAGTTAGATATCAATCAGGCTGGTATGGGAATGGTTAGGGAATGATCAGGCTGGCAGGCAGAAGCGGTTAGCAATTGGGAGCAGGCAGGTGAGCAATTGGGAGCCAGCAATCCTGGATTGTGAGAGGGATGTCTGACCGCCCATTTAGGCATGATCCCAGTTGGACATCCCTCAAGGGGTCCCAGATTGGAGAGGGTGCAGGCTGGGTTGAGGGACACCCCCTCCCCCACATGAATTTCATGCACTGGGCCTAGTCTTATATAATAACAGTCTAATATGCAAATTGACTAAAAGACTGAATGACGGGTGGAACAACCTGTGACTATGACATGCACTGACCACCAGGGAGCAGATGCTCAATGAAGGAGCAGCCCCCAACCCCCAGGCCTCAGGCCAGCCAAGGTGGGTGCTTGAAGGGTCCCCCGGTTCCCGGCCCCCCCCCCACCCCCCAATCACAGATGCTACAAGGCAAAGGAAGGGCATGGTCAGGATGTTTAAACATTGTGGGATTTGATTCTCCTCAATTACATGCGCCTGAACCCTATCAAGCCCACGTCACTCAGGCATCACTAGGACTCTAGCAAGCCCACACCTGGGGCCTCGTGTTCAGACCACAGGCGCACGCTCACAGCCACAGCTGTTGGCTATAACGGAGCTGGGAGGCTCTGCCCTCCGGGCTGGGGCTTGCACGTGGCTTTGCCACGAGAGGACTGTGCGCCCTCATCAGCCCGAGGCTCGGACCTGCCAGACACTGTGGCCGCTCCCACAGTTGTGGGAGGCAGCGATACAGGCATTTTCCTATGCCGCCCTCTTGGTTCTCTCCCAGAATTTTATTTTAAAAAATAGCTAAAGACTCTTGGAAATGGCTTTATTGGTTTCTTTCTGGGTTCATACTTGAATTCAAAATTCAGAGATAATTTTTATAGTAACTGGTTCATGTGGTACAAATTCTTTTCATTGAAGCTGTGAAACCCTTTTGGAAAATTCAAGACCAATAAATTGCTTTGTAGCACATATTTTCAGAATCTATAAATATTTGACCCCACCTACCAGCTTTGACTTTCAACAGGTCAAAATGCATTGAATTACTTTGAAACCTGTCTAGGGTTAATGTACATTTAATCTCAGCTCTGTAAAAATCTCATATATTTCATTCTCTTCCCTTTCTCCTTCCTTCCTTTCTTCCTTCCTCCCTTCCTTCCTTCCTTCCTTCCTTCCTTCCTTCGCTATATTGCCATGGAATCATATCTAAGTTAGTGGTTGGAGCAGTAGAAATCTATTCTAGGTATGAAGGGGTTGAATTAAAGCCAAATTGACTTCAGTGTCTGCATGCTGCTTCAGATCGAGAGGACGCATCGGACTGGTGTGGTGGGGGTTATTGGCCCTGATGTAGTCAGCATGTCAGGGACGGGCATCATCTGGTCCCTGAGCTCCTATGTCCCCCCGGGGAGGGGCCTGCAGCCACAGCTGGTGGGTGAGTGCTGGGGAGAGAGCAGAGTGGGGAGGGCTCTCTCCACAGATACATCGAAGGGCCCAGTACTGCTCAGGCTAGAGAGAGAAAGACTGCATTTCCTTTCTAAGAGCATTACACACATTTTAAAGAACCATTAAAATGAACAGGTAATGGTTTTCTTTTTATTCTTTATTCTTCTTGCTGTTTCCTAGTATTTGTTTAGTCCATATCGCATCATCCTGTTCATAAAAACTAAATTTAAGATATTCTCTCTCCCTCCTCCCTCTCGCCCCCTCATTTTTTGGGGGTGAGCTTCCTGCTGAGGAAAAATATAGTATTTTGCTTTCTACTTGCTGTCTAAGAAAAAGTCTAGATTCAAATCCAGAAGTTGCTTTTATGTTTTTCCTTTAAAAATCTACAAAGTCTGTCAAACATTTTACACCGTGAGAACCAGAGGCAGAGAGCTCCCTGTTGTCTCTGATGTGAGTGTGTTTGGAAACGCTATTTTGGTCCTTTTATTCTCCCTGTGTTTTCCATTCCCATCGCTTTCCTGCCCCCAGCCCTTGATGTTGTCCAGCAGTCTGTGTTCCATGCGAGCACTGTGATTCCTTTTCAAGTTAAAAAGATAAACAAACCACAGGAGCAACTTGGGGAAGTCTCTGAGGAAACCGGGAAGCAGGGTCACGTGCTCACGGGCCTGTTTTCCTCCTCCTCCGTTAGTGCTGGGACCCAGGCCTGCGCTGCCCGGCCAGTAAGCGCCTCTCGCCCTCCGGGCAGACGCTCTGGCCTTGGGGTCCCTGAGCAGAAGGAGCACGTGAGGCGGAGGCAGTTGTGCATTCAGCCACAATCGGCAGGAGCTCTCCCTGTGCCGGGAGGCGCTGGGAATGGAGCTGTGAGCAGAGGGTGGGCAGCTGTCTGCCTGAGGAGCTTGCGATGTGGTGAGAGGGGCAGACAGTGCACAGAGGGACCTGAACGGTGAGCGCAGTGACAGGAAGGTGCCAGGGGAGCAGGAGGCACAGCGGGTGGGTGGGCGGGCTGGAGAGGCCGGGGACGAGGCAAGGGGAGTCTTCAGGGGAGACTGGAAAGACAAGTGAACTAGGCCAAAGGTCGGCAGACTCCTTAGTCCACAGAGCCGAATACCAACAGCACAACGATAGAAATTCCTTTGGAGAGCCACATTTTTTAAACTTAAACTTCTGACGCCACTTCTTCAACATAGACTCGCCCAGGCCGAGGTATTTTGTGGAAGAGCCACACTCACGGGGCCAGAGAGCCGCATGTGGCTTGCGAGCCGCGGTTTGCCAACCACTGAGCTAGGCACTGGGAGAAAGAGTGGGCATAAAAGGGGAAGTAAAGGCACTTACTCGTCACAGCGCACACGGGGCTGCCCTCACATGGCACCGCCTGTAGCCAAGCATCCAAGTCAGGTGAACAGCAAGGACTTCGTCACCAAGTGGATACGTGGAGAGTGGCCGTCCCAGCCTGGGAGCACTTCTTCCCTCAGCCACGGAGGCCCTGCCCGCCTCAGGTGCTCCCGCCGGCCAGCGAGGCCTGGGCCCCTGGCCGGGCTCCGGGAGAACGGCTCGGCCAGGCCCGGCCCGGGCCCAGGGCTCCCCTCTGTGAATAAGCGATGCCTGCTTGCCGTTAGGTCTTAAAAATGTGTTCTCATTCCCCGTCCTCTCCTGGACCACTCCGCTTATCTGTGTTTTCTCTCTGGTGTTTTTAAAACCACTGGTGTTTAAGACCGCTGCCAAAAAGAGAATGTTTGGCAGACTTGATACACAAACAGGCAACATTTCTACATGGTACAAGACTCCAAAAACAAAGTTAAGCTCCAAATGACACTTGGAAAATATTTAAAACATGTAAGAGACAAAGTGACACCTCTTAACAGGTGAAAGAAAAAAGAAAGAGAAAATGTTATAGAAAAGGAACAGGAAATGCATTTAAAATACAAAGGACCAATGAACTTATTGGAACTATGAATTAAAGCACCGATGTGACACGTTAGAACATTAGGACACCAGCTCTCCAAACGTGCAGACCAGAGCCAGGCCACCGCAGGGCCAGGCCCTTCACACATGTTCCCAACCCTCTCCTCCTCCCTCCTCCCCCTGTAACGCCCCGTCCCGTCTCTAGGAGGCAGTGCTCAGGCCCCTCAGGCAGGCTCCTCAGCCTCCCCCCCCACCTCTTCCAGTCCTCTCCCATCCCCCCTCCCGCCCCTCAGGGTCCCAGTCGCAGGTTTTGCATACATGCACACAAGTTCATTGGTTGATCTCTTACTGTAGAGGGCCGCCTGGGAAGGCACATGGGCAATTTTCTTTAATTACCGTCAGCTGAACTCAGGGTGTAGGCAAAACCATGTCCTGGGAACATGTTTCCCCAAGATGGAGGACATGTCAGCTTGGCCTTCCTATCAGCCCAGGTGTCGGAAGGGGCAGGACTAGATATGTAAATCCAGGGATGCTAGGGCCGACTTAAGAATGCAAATAAGTTGGTGTTACTTCCTGGTGTTGGGGTATAAAATAAATGCTCTGGCAGGGGTCGTTGTCATTACCATCATTGTCTTCTTCCTGCCTCTCCAGCAGCCAGGATGGCGGCCCACCCAGCTCCCAGCTTAAAATCTATCTCTGCGTCTTCTCTTTATTTCTAATATTTCTCAATCCCTGGCCGCCTCCACTTAGAGCCGGTTCGTTCATCTCTTTCCGTGCGGGAAGCGGAAAAGGGAGATCCCTGCCGCATCAGCCCCCGCACTTACCACCGCGCTCCCCTGCCTTCCCTCGAGGTTCCGGGTCCCAGCTTCTGAGGCTCTGAGAGGGAGCCCGTCCGCCTTGCTCTCTCGTCAGCTCGGGGGCTGTTTTGAATGTTTCCTCCACGTCACACACGTGTTTGTGGAGTCACCCGACACACAACAGTATCACAGTATCGTCTCTCCATCACCTGGCAACCGCAGCACGCAAAAACAAACACGCAATTGAAAACGCGGTTAGCACTTCAGACGGCCACACAAACACTTTCTAAGGCTGATGGAAACTAGATGGAGCCCTGCCACATAGCTAAGAATTGGGGATTCCACTCGGCCACTCCCTCACTTTGCCTGAATAACCAGCAAACGAGGACTTGATGCGGAAAGTTTTGTTACCGCACGTGTGGCGTTTTAGTGGCCCCTCAGTGTGGTCTGGTGGGGTGGGAACAGCTCACGTGCGGCTGTTTACCTCAATAGGAAGCTACCCCAGCCGGTTTCCCCGTGTGGTCAGAAATGACTGACTGATCTGTTCCAGAAAAGCCCAGCCTCTTCTGTCCCTGAACACGCCAAGCTCTTCCCTGCCTTGGACCTGTCACTGCTGCTCCTGGGACACGGCGCCGCCCTCGCCGGCTCCTCACCGGAGCTTCCTCATCCTCCAGCCTCAGTGTCTTCTCCCGAGCCATCACCTGCGCTTTCACCACCGTCCCCGTCCTTCCTTTGGTAACAGGCGCTCCGTTTTCTGTTCCGCCCTACGCACTTCCAAGCTTGTGTCTGGGCGGGATGGAGCGTGCCCAGGACGGGCCGCGGAGCCGGTCCAGGGCCCTGTCGCCCGGCAGAGCAGGGGCCGCGTGGGGACACCTGCAGGGCTTCTGAGGAAGGGGCCGGGCTGTGCGCGGAGCGCTTTCCCTGGATCCGCGGTCCGCAAACCCAGGAGTCAACAGAGCGGCAACCTGCGGCGGCTCTCGAGCCCAAGTCCGCCGACCACTGCCCTAGATTGTTGGGAGGATCTTTGTGTACGTGTGTGTGTGTGTGTGTGTGTGTGTGTGTGTGTGTGAGTGTGTGTGTGTGTGTGTGAGTGTGTGTGAGTGTGTGTGTGTGAGTGTGTGTGTGTGTGTGTGAGTGTGTGTGAGTGTGTGAGTGTGTGTGTGAGTGTGTGAGTGTGTGTGTGTGTGAGTGTGTGTGAGAGTGTATGTGTGTGTGAGTGTGTGTGTGTGAGTGTGTGTGAGTGTGTGTGTGAGTGTGTGTGTGTGAGTGTGTGTGTGAGTGTGTGTGTGTGAGTGTGTGTGTGTGTGTGAGTGTGTGTGTGAGTGTGTGTGTGTGTGAGTGTGTGTGTGTGTGAGTGTGTGTGTGTGTGTGAGTGTGTGTGTGTGAGTGTATGTGTGTGAGTGTGTGTGTGTATGTATATGTGTGTATATGTGTGTATGTATATGTGTGTATGTGTGTATGTATATATGTATGTGTATGTGTGTGCATATATGTATGCGTATGTGTGTATATATGTGTGCGCACATATATATGTATGTGTATGTGTGTATATATGTGTATGTGTGCATGTGTATGTATGTCTGTGTATGTGTGTATATATGTGTGTATGTGTATATATGTGTGAGTGCATGTGTGTGTATGTGTGTGTGAGTGTGAGTGTGTGAGTGTATGTGTGTGTATATGTGTGTGTATGTGTGTGTATGTGTGTGTGAGTGTGAATGTGTGTGTGTGTTGTGTGAGTGTATGTGTGTGTGTATATATGTGTGTGTATATGTGTGTGTGTATATATGTGTGTGTGAGTGTGTGTATGTGTGTGTGTGAGTGTGTGTGTGAGTGTGTGTGAGTGTGTGTGTGTGTGAGTGTGTGTGTGTGAGTGTGTGTATGTGTGTGTGTATGTGTGTGTATATGTGTGTGTGTGTGTGAGTGTGTGTGTATATATGTGTGTGTGTGTGTATGTGTGTGTGTGAGTGTGTGTGTGAGTGTGTGTGTGTGTGTGTGAGTGTGTGTGTATATATGTGAGTGTGTGTGTGTGTGAGTGTGTGTGTATATATGTGAGTGTGTGAGTGTGTGTGAGTGTGTGTGTGAGTGGAGGGCAGCACCTGTGTGGGTGAAGGATGCCTTCATCGGGGAGGAAAGCAGAGATGGGAGGGTGTGTGCCGACGTGGTGCTGCTAGACCCAGCCCTGCGGGAGTGCCCCTTCCCAGACCGGTCAGAAAGTTCTCCTCGTCGTCGGAGAAGCACAGTCTGTGCTGTTGTTTGTAACATGAGGAGCTCCGATCCATACAGCTCTCGGGGGAGTTTCCGGATAAGCCCACCGAGAGGCCCCCTCCCCCCGGCTGCTTACAGGGTGCCCCGCCCGCCCGGCGCTGAGCCTCGGCTCCCTGCCCACTCGCTCACCGTGTGTCTTGGCTGCCGGGCCCGGCCTAGGGTGTAGTCCTCATTCAGCCCAGCACCTGGCACCGGCCTGACGATGTCAGTAACAGTGCTGGGTGTGTGCTAGGAACTTTCCATGGACCCGGAATGCTTGTCCGCCGGTTCCCTGCTCCCGGCCCCCTCCAAAGCCAAAGAACAGGCAGACTGGTTACCTGCCGGAGCCGCCAGGATGGAGTCCAGCAGTCCCTCCAAGCCAGATGGACGGAGTTTCCCGGAGGCAGTGTCCACGTGGAAGTGTTCTTCCCCTTCTCCGCAGTTAGCCTGCCAACACCCTCACGTTGGGTCTTGGGCAAGAATTCCTTCCCCATCTGCTTTTCATTGGGAAGAGGGCTCCGGAGGGCCTGCCTCAGAATGTGCAGGAGCAGGGCTGGGCAGCTTTGAAAGAGGCGCCTAGAGATGTTTTCCCCAAAAGCTGGGGCTCAGAAGGTTAGAAGCTGATTAGTTAGTGCTTTTCGGCAACGAAACAACACAACAGAACAACAAACAGCCCAGCACGCGGTGAGCGCAGATAGCGGCAGGAGGAAACGAGATAGGAATGGGGTAAACAGAAGTCAGATGCTCACAAAGAAGCCGGCAAGCATCTGGGAGGAGAAACTGCAGACGGGCACTCCTGGGAGGGTGTCTGGGTTGTTGCCGAGCTGGGATATTACAGGAGTAGCAAAGGATCTGTTTCCCCCCACATTCTAAAACGTAAACTATTTTCAAGTGGGAAGACACTTTTTTAAGTGGCTATTTTCTCAATAGTTTCATAGTAGCTTTCAGTTTTGGGGAGACCAGCACAACGATTTTATTCATTTTTCTAATCAGAATCTCTGTCTCTGGATGTTTTACTTAACAATACTTGTTCATTCAGTAAAAAAAATGTGTATGGCCTGGCTGGCGCAGGGCTTGAGCGTCAAACTATAATATGAACCAGGTGGTCACCATTTGAGGTTGGGGCACAGGCCTGGGTTGCGGGCTCCTCCCCCAGTGTGGGGGCGTGTTCAGGAGGCGGCCCATCCAGGATTCTCTCTCATCATTGGCGTTTCTCACTCCCTCTCCCTTCCTCTCTGAAATCAACAAAAATCTACTTTAGAGGGGTGGGGGCAAAGGGGGGATAAGGTCACATATGTAATACCTTAATAAAAAGAAAAATGCTGCAAGATCATTCCTGTGATGTGGCCAGAGAAAGTGGCCAGTGAAGTGAGACAGAAAAAAATATCATTTTAAGATGGGGAAGTATATACAACCTATCCACTTCAAAAAACAAACAAACAAACAAATAAATAACTAAACATCTATTTTAAAGTAGCGCGAGGTTTGGAGATGATGTCGGGCAGGGACTCCCCACACCGGCTCTGCACATGAGGGCAGCGTGGCCTGCGCTGGGGACCCGCGTCCGTGTGCGCAGCCAGCTCTTAGACGGCCCCTCGGAGCGAATCTGCAGCTTCCTGCACCACCACCACCCCCAGTGCTGCTTCCTTCAGACCTGCAGGCCCTCCTCTCCGCCGGTTGCCCTGAGGACCCCGTGCATCTGAGCACAGAGCTGATGGCGGGGGTCACAGAGGCACCACGCTGTGTCGGCATGCCCCCTCACCCGCCTGCTCCTTTCTGCTCTCTGGGCCCCCGGAGGCCTTCACCAGTCAGGTCCCCAGGCCTGTCCAGTCTCCGGTGGGGCCTGGGAGTCTGGTGCTGACGTCACGCCTGGGAGTCTGGTGCTGGGAAAGCACTGAGGCTGCGTGGGCTCTGGTCCCGCCCGCGGCCCTCGCTTCCCGGGGCGCGGACTTCCCTCCCGGACTGAGAACAAGAACCAGGCAGCCCGGCCCCCCACAGGCGGTTGCGAGGCAGGTGGTCGTGAATGCATTTTGCCAAAATGCTTTACTAGTGTTACTAGTGTCCCGGTGCACAAAATTCGTGCACATGAAAAGGGGATTAATTAGAGGAAATAATTTAATATTGCTGTTTGCCCTTTCTCTATAATAGAAGTGTCAGAGATGAAAGAAAATCAGTGAAATGTGTATGAAAGCCTTCCTCCTGTCAGAGCCTGGGGCTCACCATGGGACCCAGAGTCAAGTCCCTGCCCACCCACATGCACCTCAAAATCTCGTGAGACCCAGATCTGGCCGCCGCACCCCCTCCCCCTATTGGGCTAGATCCAGACCCAGCCAGTCCCACCCTTGTCAAGCCCTGCCGGGCTCACTGCCCCCGCTGGGCCTGGACCTAAACCCAGTTATAGAAGCCAGTCTGGAGCATGGTTCAGGGAATTCCACGCCTGCACCCAAACTGGCGCCCGGAGGCCTAGGGTGCTCTTAGCAAAGGAAAAGCCTTGCTTCCCAGAATGAAAGATGCCTTGCCGTCAAAGCACACTTCCTGCCAGTCACTCGTTACTCCAACGCTCCCGCTAGTGACACTGTGAGACGTTCCTGGGTCCCTCCCGGAGAGGGGCTCTGCGAGGGCGTGGTGTGCAGGAACCAGCGCACGGCCACAGCCCGGGCGGCGGCCCTGGGGACCACGCACACAAGATGCGCACCTTCCAATGTGTCCATCGCTGTGCAGCGGCTCTGAACTGTGCTGGCGGGAGGAGACTCGGCTTGGGGCGGTGGGTGCACACGTCTAGATGACGTATCACAGAAGTGTGCACTGGCAACCTATACAGTCTTATTAGCCATGTCACCCCCGTACATTTAATAAAGAAAAAAGTCTTTTCTAGGCCAGCTACTGATTGGATACTCATTCTATTCCTAAGTGGGTGGCCGTCTCATCTTTCTTACATTGGGTTTGCCTGCCCTTTTGGGAAAAGTGAAGCCATTCTTAAGATTTTGCTTGAGTAAACATTTGTTAAGTTTCTTTTTTTAAATTTTTTTAAAAGATATATTTTATTGATTTTTCACAGAGAGGAAGGGAGAGGGGTAGAGAGCTAGAAACATTGACGAGAGAGAAACATCGATCAGCTGTTTCTCTCTCGTCCCACTGGGGATGTGCCCACAACCAAGGTACATGCCCTTGACCGGAATCGAACCCAGGACCTTTCAGTCCACAGGCTGACGCTCTATCCACTGAGCCACACCGGTTTCGACTGTTAAGTTTCTTAGGGTACAGCTGGCTCGTGTGTGAAGGGAGGGGAGGGGGAAGGGAGGGTAGGAATCCAATTTCTAATTGGACCCAGAATGCGATTTGCCAGCTGGTTGATTTAACTGAGTCCTATTCAGACTTTAATTTTCTGACTCCCCGGTAAAACATAACATTATCTGTTGCGTTATTCTTTCAAGATAGCTATTCTTCCCTAGGGAGAAAAAACAACAACAAACCAACACATTAAAAAATAGACTGTCAATTCTGCCCTTTGCCTTTTAAAAATCATGTATGTTCTGATCAAGGTCACGGGTATTTCGGGATTGGAGATAGCACACAATCTTGACATTTTTGGGGTCAACCCTTGCAAAACAGCAAAAAGCTCATGAGGAAAGAATGACAGGAAGTGGCGCTCTGGCCACTAGAAAGCAGAGGGATAGGTCTGGCCAGGGCGGCCTCAGCCTTGGCCGCGGCCTTGGTCTCAGCCTCGGCCTCAGCCTCGCAGGCCCGGCGCAGGCGGCTGGCACTTTCATTATCTAACCCTCCGAGGGCCCAGACCCAGACGGCGGCCGCGGCCCCGCAGACGGCAGCCCTTCCTGCGAACACAGCCCTGCGCTGGCAGCGCCTCGGCCGCAGAAGCTCAGGGTCGAAGGAAAGCCTTTCACCTGTTCTGTCTTCCTTAACCAACTTGATGGTCAGCACATGGACATTGGAAAACAAGCTTTTGTTTAGCTCTCTGTTAGGAAGAAAGGAAGGAAGGAGGGAGGGAGGGGAAAGAGGAAACCTGTTCGCTGTTTTGGGGCGGGCTTTTTGTTTGTTTTTTGGGGAAATTGCTCTCCCAGCGTTTATACAGGAGATGAGCTGTATCATGGAGAATGGATGTAACACACCCTTTTTTAGACAGAGGCCAGAGCGTCCTGCAGAACTCTGCTCCGTTTCCATCAGTGAGTGAGGGCTCCAGCAGTAACATCTGCAGGCGTTGTGCCAACTTTGCCATCACACCTCTCTCCTGCTCGCTGCCATTCCCCTGCCAGATGGGCCCGTGAGCACACCTGGCTCAGCTCTTAAAAAAAAAAAAAAAAAAAAAAAAAAAAAAAAATATATATATATATATATATATATATATATATATATATATATATATTGATTTCAGAGAGGAAGGGAGAGGAAGAGAGAAACATCAATGATGAGAGAGTCATTGAGCAGCTGCCTCCTGCACACCCCACACTGGGAATGGACCCCACAATCGGGGCCTGTGCCCTGACTAGGAATTGAACCGTGACCTCCTGGTTCATAGGTCAATGCTCAACCACTGAGCCACACTGGCTGGGCCTGGCTCAGCTCTTATTGGTGAGAGAGGAAAGCACACAGCTGGGAGTTCACTTTTTTGCTGACGCAGGTATTTGCCCGGTGTGCTTCCACACTGTAGCTGGGAAAGGCCTCCTCAGTCAGACGGCCAGGCCTGCAGCTATGCAGAGAAAGCACCTGAAATCAGGCGGCAGGAGAGCTGGGAACAGTTTCCATGTTGCCATGGAAACCTCCCAACTCGAGGGCTGCACGACGGCCTCTCTCCGGTTGGGAAAGGTCACGTAGACTTCCTCTTCCTCCCCGAGTTGGACTATCACCAGCTTTTGTATCACGTGTTTTCACGCGTGTCGTTACTCAAGACCCGTGGTGAAGCCGCCCTCCCTCAGTGCTGCTGGTCCTCAGGGTGTCTCAGCAGCGAGGCCGGGGCCGCGGAGGGCCCCTGAGCCGTCCCCAGCGCGCCCGCACGTCCTGAACGAGCAGCTCTGAACAGTGGATCTGACAGCAGGGGCTGGCTGTGCACAGCGTGAGGCCACGTCTGTGCTCCAGTCTCCTCAGGCCCTGCCGAGGGGCAGGGCAGGCCCACCGCCCGGGGCGTGGCTGGCTGATGAGAAGGTAGCCTGTAGGGCTGCGTAATTATAGGGCTGCCCCAGGGCCACTGCGCATCCAATGAGACGAGTAGGTAAAGCATCTGGCTTTGTCAGTGCTCCTGTGACATGCTAGCTCTCTAGGCTATTCATTGAGTTTCTCCGTATTTAAATATCCACTAGTAGATTAGGTCCTTGAACTTGACTTAGTCATGTTGTCTAAAAGGGGAGCAAATGCAAGGCCATATGGGAAAGGGACCTGGTTCTCCTGGTTCTCTGATAGTTAATGGGACTTGACCTTCAGGTAGCATAGAGCTCTTAAGAATGTTAACCTAAAAACGTTCAAACCTGTGAGGAATTTCTGTGAGTTTATTTGAGCCAAATTGTCGACAATTGCCAGGAAGCAGAATCTCAACAGATGGGCATCATGCTCCAGAGAATGGCCGGTTTTCATCTGTTTTCTTTTTTTACACTGCAAGCAAAGGAGGAGATGTAGGGGGGTTATGTGAAGTCCGTTGGTGGTAAGAGAGGCGGAGAAAGCAAAGCGGGGAAACCTCGGAATAGATAAAGATTAAAATGACAGACACTTCTTTTACTTAGGTGGGTGCAGGACGGTTAACAGTTAACACGGTGACAATAACCACGAAGGACTTTGTGGTCTGCCTTTGGTTGTGCCCTGCGGGGTCCGGCAAACAGAAAACAGGCCCCGTGAAGGCGAGGACTGGCCTCGTCAGGGACGGGAAGAGACCGGCCTCGGAGGTGACTGCCCGCCATCACTGCTTTAGTTCAAGTTTAATGTCAGACCATCCCGGTGGTGACGTTAGGTCTGAGTTTGCAAGACGGCCACGCAGGCCTCCCCGGAGTGGCCAGGTCAGCACGTGGCTCTCTGGTCCACGGAAATGAAGGGGGCCGTCTCCTGAGCAAAGGGGAGAAGATGAAGCCCGAGAAGAAGGCCTTGGTCATGAGCGGCGGTGCTTCCCCATGCGGAGTCCTTCTGCTTCCTGGTGACACTGTCTCTGTCTGCTTCCCGGTGACACTGTCTCCGTCCACCTCCCGGTGACATTGTCTCCGGGCACCTCGTCCGCCTCCCGGTGACACTGTCTCCGTCCGCCTCCCGGTGACACTGTCTCCGGGCACATCGTCCGCCTCCCGGTGACACTGTCACCTCATTTGCTTCCCGGTGACACTGTCTCCGTCCGCCTCCCGGTGACACTGTCTCCGTCCGCCTCCCGGTGACACTGTCACCTCATTTGCTTCCCGGTGACACTGTCTCCGCGCCGCACAGAGCAGGCAGGCCGGGCCCGGGAGGACGGCCAGGCCACGTTTGGTGAAGCAGTGGATGTGGTTTTCAGGATAAAGAGAATTCCCACTGGAAGGGGCTCATCTGTTCTTAGACTTCAGTTTGTATCACGTGAGTGGAACCCTGAAGTTTGTCCTGCAGATAAGACACAGAGAGCCAGTTGTAACTGGTTTGGCTAAGCTGAGCCTAGAGCAGGGCCTGCCGAGGGCAGGAGGCCGAAGAGCTGACCAGTCGGGGCTGCTGGAACCAGGGCAGCTGGCTCCAGGGGACGCGGCCTGCGGGGGCCGGTCCCAGCGCAGGGGCCTCCCACATGCCCGGGTCACATGGCTTTTCTGAGGCCAACTCCTCCTGGCAAAGCTTACAGAGACCTCCTGGACGCTGTGGAGGTTTTGATGCAAGTTAGAAATCGGGAATATAGATTTTCATGTCTGGTTGCCGACTGCCAGCTTAAAAATGACTTCCCACCACTTAATATTTGACTTATTATGACACGGAGGACTGCTCGGTCCTTACACGGATGCCTGAAATGATGAGAGAAGTGAGAGGTGAACGTTTCTCAGGAATCTGTGGACATTTCAGGGTCTGAGGACCTTATCCCCAAGCCTTTGTATTTTGAAGGGCGTGTGTGCTTGTGTGTGTGTGTGTGTGTGTGTGTGTGTGTTTTCAATTCAATGGTGATATTTAAAATTGTTTACCTTTCCATGAATAAGTCTTCTTTTCACTCTGATAATTCTTAACCGAAAGATACTCCCTTACCTGTCCACCTTAGACCGGTGTGTTTTAAACCAGGGACCTGACATCACATCCTGGCCATCTGTTCTTTACTTGAGCGTGAAAATGCTGTCATCTTGGGCAAGAGGACTGACTGTGAGCCCTGAGGCCTGGATCTCTGAACAGGATTTACTTCTGATGTTTTCTTCAGGAGGTCGTGCTGGTTACCTGTGGACAAGGTCACAGAGCGCTGGGCCTGTGGAGGTGCTGCGAATGTCAGTTCTCTGTCCAGCTCTTTCTCACTTCCTGGGGGTGAACAGGCACAAAGCAGACATGTGGATTCTAATTGCAGATCGTTAGCTTATTAATCAACAGAGCCAGGTATCAACAGTACGACTGAAATTTCTTTTGAGAGCCAAACTTCTTTTATTATTTTTAAATTGATTTTTAATTGGCATTTTTGTATTAATGATTCATTTTAATATTTTCAGTTTTCAAATGTTGAGGTTATTCTTATGTTACATAATTTTTAACATATATTTTATTGATTTTTTACAGAGGAAGAGAGAGGAATAGAGAGCTAGAAACATCGATGAGAAAGAAACATCAACCAGCTGCCTCCTGCACATCCCCTACCAGGGATGTGCCCACAACCAAGGTACATGCCCTTGATCGGAATTGAACCTGGGACCTTTCAGTCCTCAGGCTGATGCTCTATCCACTGAGCCAAACCAGTTTCGGCTGTGTTACATAATTTTATAAAATATATTGTTTCATGAATTTATTATTATTATTATTATTATTATTTGAGAGCCAAAATTTTTTAAACTTAAACTTCATCTAATGCCACTTCTTCAACATAGACTCGCCCAGGTGGTATTTTGTGGAAGAGCCGCACTCAAGGGGCCAAAGAGCCGCATGTGGCTCACAAGCCTCGGTTTTCCGACCGCTCTGTAAGTCAGGAAGTGTCTGCTTAATACCAACATCCCCTCGTCACTCCTCGTTTCCAGGGGCAGAGGCGGAGCAGGCAGCGGCCGCACACTCCAGAGGGCCGCAGCCACCTCTCCCCTCTCCCTCCTCCAGCTCTTTGCGTTCTCCAGTGGGGGGAGGAGGGAGGACATGGCCCGACACGCCAGGCTGGGGCTGGGGCTGGGCGTGCGCGGCCGTGCCTCCGTCCTTGTGCTTCAAGGCGAGAAAGGACTTAAGAACCACGTCTCCACACTAGCGGGTATATAACTGGTCCTCACCTGAGGGCATTTTTCCCATTGCTTTTTAGAGAGAGAGGGAGGGAGAGGAGCACGGGGGGAGGGGAGAGAGAGAGAGACGGGGAGAGAGAGAGAGAGAGAGAGAGAGAGGGAGAGAGAGAGAGAGAGAGAGAGAGAGAGAGAGGCGAGAGAGAGAGAGAGAGACGAGAGACGGAGAGAGAGAGAGAGAGAGAGAGAGACGAAGAGAGCGAAAGAGACAGAGAGAGAAGACAGAGAAGAGAGAGAGAGAGAAGACGAGAGAGAGAGAGAGAGAGAGAGAGAGAGAGGAGAGAGACGAGAGAGAGAGAGAGCATAGAGAAGAAACGAGAGAGAGATAGAGAGAGAGAGAAGAGAGAGAGAGACGAAGAGAGAGAGAGAGATGGAGAGAGATAGACGAGGACGAGAGATAGATTATAATGAGAGATAGAAGAGACCGATATAGAGATATGAGATAGATATGATAGAGACCGAAGGAGATAGAGAGAGAGAGAATCATAGTCGTACTATATACGGCGAAGCCTGTGATTGAGATCTAGCTTACGGGAGAGAGAGAGAGACAGAGAGGCGTTGATTGGTTGTCTCCCTCGTGCCCAGCCACGCTGTGGATTGAGCCGAACCCGGGCGCGGTGTCCAGCGTGGCCTCCTGGCCCCTGGTCCACGCCCAGCCGCAGCGGGCGGAGAGCTCCCCACGCGCGGAGGCCGGCCGGCCGAAGGGTCCGTGTTCCTTACCGAATCCCGTGTCCGGTGGACGGTGGCCCTGAGCGGTGCCCGGGGGAGCCGGTCTCCGTGCTCAGCGCCCAGCCTGTGCGCACACAGGCAAACGGGCAGGAAGACGGGGACGCTGTCTCCACACCCGATCCCGCTCACACCCCCGCGGCCCACTCACCCGCTGTCCGTCCACGCGCGTCCTTCCTTCCACCGGTCAGGCCACGTCTACGCCCCCCGGCCCCCTCTCCCGGCTGCCGTCCGCCCCGCCGGGAGACAGGCCCTGTACTCTGTGCCCCTTTGCTCGCAGCCCTCCGATGTCAGACCGTTCTCCTTCCCCTGGGCTGGCGGGCCGAGGCCGGGCACTGGGGCGCAGGGCCGCGCTCGGAGCTGCGGGGTAAACCGGAGCCTCTCTTTCACAGTTCAGGCCCGTTTCCCAGGGGGTCTCAGAGGCCAGTGCGCTGTGTTTCCCCGGGGGGGAGCGTTGTTTCCGCAGTGCCCGCCGGATCCCGCCCGTCTCCTGAGTGTTTGTAGCGTCTATCATTGATTTCAAACCACAGCGCTATCTTCAAGCAGGAGGCCACATCTCACAGCTTTATCTTTGCCGGGCTTGTTTTTGTAACTGTTCTAGACTGGAGCGAACTCAGCATAAGCACATTGACGGTTAATTTCTTTAATTCCCACGGGTCCTGGGCAACCCATTAAAAATCAGAAGGGATGAGTTTTTATTGTCATTTTAATTAACTCTCTATTACTTTAATCAGAAAATGCAATGTTTTTGTTGGTTGGTTGGTTGGTTAATCCTCCTCACCTGAGACTATTTATCCATTGATTTTTACCTCCCAGGTCAAGCCTGCAAGCAAGGTACAGGCCCTTGACTGGAATGGAACCCGGGACCTTTCAGACCGCAGGCCAATGCTCTGCCCACTGAGCCACATCGCCTAGGGCAGTGGTTGGCAAACTGCGGCTCTCGAGCCACATGTGGCTCTTTGGCCCCTTGATTTTTTAGCAAAGGCCAGCTTAGGAGTACCCAAATTAAGTTAATAACAATGTGCCTACCTATATAGTTTAAGTTTAAAAAACGTGGCTCTCAAAAGAAACTTCAGTCGTTGTGCTGTTGATATTTGGCTCTGTGGACTAATGAGTTTGCCGACCACGGGCCTAGGGCAGCATGCAATGTTCTGATTAGACTCCAGATAAACTTACGTGGCACAGCTTTCC
Organism: Pipistrellus kuhlii; assembly: GCF_014108245.1. Classification (NCBI taxonomy): domain Eukaryota; kingdom Metazoa; phylum Chordata; class Mammalia; order Chiroptera; family Vespertilionidae; genus Pipistrellus; species Pipistrellus kuhlii. The sequence goes on from NW_023425583.1 coordinate 307,050, forward strand.
GAAGGAAAGACAAACAGCCGGGCGTGGAGCCCTCGCAGTGCTGCGTACAGTGTTGTGTACAGGAGCCCTCACAGTGCTGTGTGTACAGTGCTGTGTACAGGAGCCCTCGCAGTGCTGTGTGTACAGTGCTGTGTACAGGAGCCCTCGCAGTGCTGTGTGTACAGTGCTGTGTACAGGAGCCCTTGCAGTGCTGTGTGTACGGTGCTGTGTACAGGAGCCCTCGCAGTGCTGTGTGTACAGTGCTGTGTGTACAGTGCTGTGTACAGGAGCCCTCGCAGTGCTGTGTGTACAGTGCTGTGTGTACGGTGCTGTGTACAGGAGCCCTCGCAGTGCTGTGTGTACAGGCGGCAGTGCTGCCAGCACGTCGGCGCCTCTGGAAAGCCAGGCCTGTTATCAAGAAGCTCCTGGGTGCCCAAATGTATCTTTGTCTTCTGTCTTAAGAATTATTTCTGTGAATTAGGAAAGAGATGTTTCCTCCGTGCTGCCCGGAGCCCAAGCCCGGTGCTTCCGGCGAAGGCGCTTCCAGAGCCACTCAGGGCTGCAGTGGCAGGAGCGGGGGCAGCAGCACAGGTGCTTTTCCTTAGCGGCTGGGCTTCCTCCCTTCGGCCCTCCCTCTGCTGTCCCTCTGCTGTCCGTCTGCTGTCCCTCTGCTGTCCATCTGCTGTCCGTCTGCTGTCCCTCTGCTGTCCGTCTATTGTCCCTCTGCTGTCCCTCTGCTGTCCGTCTGCTGTCCCTCTGCTGTCCATCTGCTGTCCCTCTGCTGTCCGTCTATTGCCCCTCTGCTGTCCCTCTGCTGTCCGTCTGCTGTCTGCGGTTTGTCTATCTGCTGTCTGTATGCTGTCCATCTGGTGTCTGTCTGTCTGTCTGTCTGGTGTCTGTCTGCTGTCTGTCTGCTCTCCATCTGGTGTATGTCTGCTGTCTGCTACCTGTCTGGTCTCCGTCTGATGTCTGTCTGTCTGTCTGTCTATCTGCTGTCTGTCTGGTATCTGTCCATCTGCTGTCTGTGTGCTGTCTGCTGTCTGTCTGCTCTCAATCTGGTGTCTGTCTGTTTGCTGTCTGTGTGCTGTCCATCTGCTGTCTGTCTGGTGTCTGTTGTCTGTCTGTCTGCTCTCCATCTGCTGTCTGTCTGCTGTCTGTCCATCTGCTGTCTGTATGCTGTCCATCTGGTGTCTGTCTGATGTCTATCTGTCTGTCTGTATCTGCTGTTTGCTATCTGTCTGCTGTCTGCTCTCCGTCTGGTGTCTGACTATCTGGTGTCTGTCTACTGTCTGTCCATCTGCTGTCTGTATGCTGTCCATCTGGTGTCTGTCTGTCTGGTGTCTGTCTGCTCTCCGTCTGATGTCTGTCTGTCTGTCTGTCTGTCTATCTGCTGTCTGTGTGCTGTCCATCTGGTGTCTGTCTGTCTGCTCTCCGTCTGATGTCTGTCTGTCTGTCTGTCTGTCTGTCTATCTGCTGTCTGTGTGCTGTCCATCTGCTGCCGGAGACGAGGGAAGAGCTGGCGGTGGGCGGGGCTGCTCTGGAGCCTGCTCCTCTTCTCTCCGCGCGGCCATGAAGTCCGGAAAGGAGTTAGCAAACAGCCCCGTCACATCAGGAAACGCTCGGACCTGCTTTCTTGGCCATCGTCCTCAGGGAGGGGGTACCCCTAGGTCAGGCCAGGCACAAGGATGGGGTACCCCTAGGGAAGGCCAGGCACAGGGAGGGGGTGCACCTAGATCAGATACAGGGAGGGATACATCTAGGGAAGCCAGGCATGGGGGCGGGAGGCTCTGGGACCAGTTCAGTCCACTCCACACCCGCCTGGCCAGGCAGCAGCTCACCGTGGCCTCAGCTGGCTTTGCTCCTTGAAAGAGCAGGTAGGTGTCTGGACAAGCTCGAACGCTAACCCACAATTACGATGTGGCACTCGAGAGCCACGCCTGTTACACGTTGTTTAATAACATGATGTTCTGCCCAGGTCCAGTGTTCAGAGCTTTGAAAGGCCCTGTGTTTCCAGGTCCCATAAGCAGGTCCCGTGGTACCGCCTTCTTGTCCGATGAGGATGTGTTACTGCTGATACGCACATCTTGCTGTGTATGGGCAGTGTCTAAATTCAGACGTTTTCTGAATGAATTTCTATATTTCTGAGCAAATTTAATGTTCCGTTGGGGCACTTCATACTGCATTTGGTAACACTCTTGATTGAAATGAGCAATTAGTTCAACCAAACAAGAGATTAATTTAGTGAAATATTATTTCAATTTGTTTTATTGTTTCTTAAAAACAAGTATAAACAAAATTAACCAAAACCAAAATAAAACCTCAAATACTAAGTCTACCAGTTGACTCTGTCCAAAACGCTGAGGCGTTGGAAAGCCGATGATCGGTAACTCCAGTGTGAGTTTTTGAGAATCTAACAAGGGTGGAAGGGACTTAGTTATGATTGGCGTGACTTTAAGAATTTGTTCTATTTTATCTATTTATAAAAATTTTACCCTAGTGGGATTTTACCGATAGTGATATGAGCTAACCTGTCATTGTACATTTGTCCAAACCCGTAGAATGTACACAGTATGAACCACAAGCCCTGGGTGAGGAAGAGTGTGATGTGGGTCCATCAGCTGTGACAAATGTCTGAGTCTGGGCGTGACTCCGTGTGCTGAGGGAGACTGTGCATCCATGAACACGGAGTGTGTGTGAAGCCTCTGCACGCGTAGCTCCGTGTTGCTGGGAACCTTCAACTGCAACGTCTATTGAAACAAACGTGACCTTCACAAGTGATGTGTATGGAAGATTGACATCTGATTAAGTTGAAATAAAACAGAAAAAGATATGATTGCAGTTGACTAAGAAAAATGTAGATAGATTTGCCTCAGTGGTCGGCAAACTGCGGCTCGAGAGCCACATGCGGCTCTTTGGCCCCCTGAGTGTGGCTCTTCCACAAAATGCCATGTGCGGGCGCGCACGGACAGTGCGATGGGAACTTCGTGGCCCATGCGCTGAGGTCGGTTTTCGGCCTGGGCAAATCTGTTTTGAAGAAGCGGCGTTAGAACACTCAAGAGGCCAAAGAGCCAGCCGCCTAGTTGTAGATAACACTGCAATAAACATAGCGGTGCATCAGGGGACCTCCCCAAAATGTACACACTAACTGCTGATAACTCCATTGATGTTTCTTTCTTTTCAGATTTAGCCCAATTGGAATTAATAATTATGCTAAGTATGTATACATTTTTGGGGGACACCCTATACATTCTTATGAATTACAGTTTTGGGTTTCTTCAGATATATTCCCAGAAGTAGAATCACTAGGTCAAATGGCAGTTCCATTTTTAATTAAAAATTTTTTTTTATTAATTTTAGAGAAGAAGGGAGAGGGAGAGAGAGACAGAAACATCAATGATGAAAGACAATCATTGATTAGCTGCCTCCTGCACGCCCCACAGTGAGGATTGACGTAATCCAGGCCTGTGCCCTGATCGGGAATCAAACCCCAACCTCCTGGTTCACAGATCGACTCTCAACCACTGAGCCCCGCCCACCAGGCCCATTTTTAATTTGGGGGGAAACTCCATACAGTTTTCCCAGTGGCTGCACCAATCTGCATTCCCGCCAACAGTACACGAAGGTTCCCTTTTCTCCACATTCTCACCAACATTTGCCATTTGTAGATTAATGACCATAGCCATCCTACAGGGGTGAGGTGACATCTCATTGAGATTTTTAATTTACATTTCTCTGATAATTTCTGACATTGGCCATCTGATCATATGTCTATCGGCCGTCTTTGAAGAAGTGTCTATTCAGGTCCTTTGCCAATTTTTTAATTGGATTGTTTATTTTCTTGGTGTTGAATTGTATAAATTCCTTATAAATTTTGGGAATTAACCCATTATCATATGTATCATTGGCGAGTATGTTCTCCCATTCGGTGGCCTGCCTTTTCATTTTGTTGATGGTTTCCTTTGCTGTGAAAAAAAACTTTAGTTTGATGTAGTCCCATTTGTTTACTTTTTGTCTTGTTTCCCTTGCCGAGGAGATATATCAGAAAAAAGTGTTGCTAAGAGCAATGTCTGCAAGTTTACTGGTGTTTTCTTCTAGGACTTTCATGGTATCGAGTATTACATGTAAGTCTGTAGTCCATTTTGAGTTTATTCTCGTCTATGGTGTGAGAAGGTGGTCCGGTTCCAGTTTTTGCACCTATCTGTCCAGGTTTCCCAGGACCATTTATCGACTAGTCTATCTTTACCCCATTGTTTGTTCCTGCCTCCTTTGTCAAAGAGTCATTGACCACAAAGGCATGGCTGGTTACTGGGCGCTCTGTTCTGTCTCATTGATCTGTATGCCCGTTTCTGTGCCAGAACCATGCTGTTTTGATGAGTGTGGCCTTGTGCAGTTTGATATCTGGAGCGTGATACCTCCAGCTTAACTCCAAATAAAACCATGTTTCTAAAAGGGTTCCTCCTGGAAAAATGCCGAGCTTTATTTATTAAACATAACCTCACAGATCATTTCGTAACTCTACTCTGCTCAGGGAACTATGGTGACATGTTTAATCTGTTATCTCTGTTTTGAACTATTTAAAATATTAAAACTATATAGCGATATGGGAGGCCATTATGCACCCGCTAATTTTTCTTTGTAATTTATTTAGCATGTAGCCCATGCAGAAATAATCTAAGACTATTTCATTTGCTTGGGGAAAATGAGACACAGGACACATTTTTTTGGTCTTGATTCCTTGGTACAGAATATCCATCATCATTGCATAGGTAAGCATACTTTCAGAATCCTGATCATGCCCAAATTGGGGAAATCCCAAAATTATCTATTTCGAGATTGTCTCAGAGAATATTAGTAAAAAATCAGTCTTTTCCTCCAACACCAATTGTCCAGTGTTCTCACACTCTGGACAAGGAACTAAATTCATCATTCTCACCCTTGAGAAAATGTTTTGAACTCTCAGCTTTAATGAATTCGCCCAGCTGAGCAAAGGTATTGGAATGTGATAAACATTTGGTTTAAGTGCCCGGAGAGAGTTTTTGTTATTGTTATTTAGCTTTCAATCAGCAGCTTCATCCTGGTCTGCTGAGGATCAGAGCGCTGACCCCCTGCTTTGACCCTAAGGCTGTGGAACCTTATAATTACGATGCCCCTCCCCGAGTTCCTTGTTGTATTTATTTTAGGATGTATGTGTAATAACCAGGCTTGGGGAGGATGAGATGAATCATTGGTTACTGATAGCTTCATTTTTAATAAATAATAATTTATCATGATTAAATGGGGTTAGGGTATTTTTGTTTCTATGGTTAAAAACACATAGTAAAGAAAGGAAAAGAAAATAAACACAAACATGTTACTCAGACAATATCTAATACATAATTTTGTGTGGAGTTAAAAATGGCAAAATGCTTCATTATGAATACTTTTGTTGTCCCTCCCAATAAGTCCGTTATTTTGGTGATGTTGTTGGTATTATGGAGAATATTAATACCTTACTTGGTGGCATTGCGTATGTGAATACAATCGTCACCTTAAAACTGAGAGCAAAACATGGCATCCGTAGGGGCCTGCGGTGAAGGACGAGATCTTTTTTCCTTTAATCTTGGTACCGTATTTTTCGGACCATAAGACGCACCAGTTTTTAGAGAAGGGAAATGAAGAAAAAAAGATTCTGAAACAAATAGTGTCCTAAAATATTTTATGTGCATTAAAACCCAACATCACAGTCATAAACACATGTAATCAACCCTGTAAAGTAAACAGCAGCATTTAGAACCATTTTAGAGCTGGGCAAGCACACAGAGACCACACAGAGCCGGGCAAGTAAAAAAACTTTTTTTTTAAAGTATATGTGTAGGCTATATTTGGACCATAAGACGCAGGGACTTTCCCCCCCCCCCCCCCCCCACTTCTGGGGGGAAAAAAGTGCGTCTTATGGTCCGAAAAATACGGTAAGTTTCATCCTCTATGTCCTGCTCCGGCAGAGAGGCAGGGAAAAGGAGCAACTGGAGAGGGTGAAGAATCCACCTCCCCCCTCCCCCCGAATTTGTAACAAAATAAAAATTTCAGTTCAGCAAAATGCGTTTTAATCAATGAATAACAAGCAACATACAAAAATATGTAATTTATATGCAAATTAAATGTACAGATGGTCTGGATTTTGGAAGAATTTATACTTCGGGAGTGGGGAATTTGGTAGTTCTGATCTATAAGATGAGAGAGAAAGAAAAGAGAGAGAGGTTGACTTTACATTGTGTCCACCTCACAATTTTCTAGTCTTTTTACAACTGTTGTGAAATAAAGACCTACCTTTAGTTCTTCTGAAATGTGCAGTAACAGACATTCCGCCTTTCCAGTGTTCTGTTGGCACAGGCCTGGGTAACAGTACTCGCACGCGGCTACTTAAAGGGGCTGGTTAGACACAGCCTCCGGTCTGCTGTCAGCTCCTGCCTGCTTGGTTTTTTCTTAGCTCGTCCCGTCCGTCCTCTGTCACCGTGGAGACAAGTGTGCTCGGCCTGATTCTGTCCTTGGTGCTGTGCTGACGCGTGTCCTCCGAGGGAGGCCTGGAGAGGGCCGGAGTGCCGGCAGCACAGGGACCGGGGTCCTGGAGTGTGTCCCCTCCCCAGACCCCCGTTTCTCAGGGACTAGGACCGGATGCGTTTCAGCAACCCTGAGTTCTCGGTGCTTTCCAGAGTGCGGTGTCTCCTGGTGAATCCCAACCGCCTAAATGCTCGGGTAGTCTTGTCCGGAGGACCAGGGATGGGCCAGAGATCGGGGACTCAGGATAACGGGAAGACGTGGAGCGTTCACTGAGGCTGGCCAGTGACCGGATCACTCCTACTGCCTGGGGCGCAGCCGTGAGTCTGAGGGTTTCTCCGCAGCCCCAGGTACCCTCAGCCCTCCTCGGTGCATAGTTCCTGATTCTGAAAACGGCAAAAGGCCAGAGCAAGGCTTCACACATTTCCATGATAGTGGAGCCATCTGGGACCGGGTGAAAACAGGAATTACACCTGAGAGCTGTGGATGCATTCTTAGTCCTCACCGTGTGTCCAGGTGTGGAAAAGTCTGAGGAGTTGGCCATGAGTGGGAATGCTTTAAAGTATTTGGATAAAAGGTGCCTGGGTAAATACAAAGAATGACTGATTTAGTAATAATAATTCTAGTAATTTGGCGCTTTCATCTAGGACTTCAGTGCACATGAGACACAGTAGACACACTGGCAGGAGCTGACTTAGAAAGGGTCACAGAGCGGTTTTCCAGCGTCAATTTGAATGTCAGTCTGTGACTTACCCTCAGTCCAGGCAGCTGCCTAAGGTCATACACCTACACGGAGCACATTTATTAATTAACCAACGATTTTTGAGTAAAGGACCAAGCTCTGTCAGAGGTGCCAGGTCTCCAAAGAGGAAAGCTGCCTCGTTCTGCCAACAGCAACACACAGCCATGCCGCGCCCACAAAGCCATCCCAGCCAGGAAGGCTCGGAGCCTCTGGGTGTGGCCGGCCCCAGCCTGGGAACGGGGTGAGATCCACCTGAGCGATGCGTGTTAGAACCGGCCTCCTCCGGCTGTGTGCGAACCACACGCTGAAACACAGGGTGCGTGGCCACCTGGGTGGGACCAGATGGCCTCTGCGATGTGAATGTGGAGAAAGGGCCTTTGGACGTTTTCAAATGCTGTTATTCACAAATGAAGGACGCTGTCACCTCTCTTTGCAACCTTCTCTTCTTTCCACCGAAATCACAGATGTCCCTCTGCTCCGGGGCCAGTTGGTTCTGAGCCATGGATTCCAGCCACCCAGCGTGCTTCCCAGGTTGGCTTCTTTTCGTGAACGTGTTTTGTGTTGATGTCTGACTTTGAAGATCAAAGATTCTCAGAAAACTCCCCTTCCCCTTTCTGTGTGGTGGGTCCGCCAGTGACCGCCTTTTAGCTCCTTGTCTCCCGGACAGATCTCTGCATGTGAGGCGGGAGGAGGCCTCAGAAACGGGCACTGGTCACTGTCCACACCCCCCGAACCCAGTGAGACCCAGGGAGGAGTGGAGTCTCCCAAGTTCCCCTCCACACACTTCTTGTGGAGTGAGAGAACAGCTGCCAGCACAGTCCCAAGGCGGTAATGCTTATTGCTCACCCACTGTCCTGTCCCATGTTGATACTATCCTATAGCCATCCCCAATAAAAAGGGTTTTTAGAAAGGCATTTGGAACAGGCTGGTGGCTGCCAGAGGCATGGGTGGGGTGGGGGCGGGGGGCAGGGGGCAGTGAGATGGGTGAAGGGAGTGAAAACGTTCAAAATTCCGATCAGAGAAGGAATCAGTCCTGGGTTGGATGTACAGTGTGGCGACTACAGAGAGTGCTGGGTTGCGTATTTGAAAGTTGCGAAGAGACTGTATCTTAAGAGTTTTCACCCCAGAGAAAAACGTACTGTAACTGTGTGTAGTGATAGATGTTAACAGGATTCCGTGTCATCCTTCCATAGTCTGTACAAACATCCACTCATTACGTTGTACACGTGAAGCTAATACCATGCTGTGTGCCAGTGATGTCTCCATAAAAATACATTACATTCAGAGCAAAGTAATACCTCCCCCTCCCCCCAGATATGAAGGTGTCTGGGTCACTTTGCCACCGTCCCTGTTAGCAGAGGCGACGAAGGGAAGGCTGTTTCAGGCACACGCCTCTGGAATGTGTTCCGGACTCTTGTCTAAGGTGGGTGTGTCATGCTGAGCATTTATAATCATTCAAGGAAGACAATGCATTTCACCATGAAGCTCATAAAACGTGGACGCTGCCCTTGGTCTGTGATCTCCGGCCTTTGCTGACCGCCTCCAGGGTCTCCCGCGTGTGGGGACGGCCAGCATCTCCCCGCCCTGAAGCAACCCTTCTGTCTGCTCACTGAGGTTCCTCTGTCTCTCCCTCACCCTTCCTCTTGGAAACCAGTAAAAATATACATATTTAAAAAACAACACACCAGCCCTAACCGGTGTGGCTCAGTGGATAGAGCGTAGGTTTGCGGACTGAAGGGTCCCAGGTTCGATTCTGGTCAAGGGCATGTACCTTGGTTGTGGGCACATCCCCAGTAGGAGGTGTGCAGGAAGCAGCTGATCAACGTTTCTCTCATCAATGTTTCTAACTCTCTATCCCTCTCCCTTCCTCTCTGTAAAAAATCAGTAATAATAATAATAAAAAAAAGACACCCCAACGGAAGCAGAGGTGACCCCCACCCCCACTGCTCTGGGAGTCTCCCTCCCGGGTCCCCAGGAAGGTAACTGAAATGTTCGCTCTGGGCTGCGGTAATTGGTCTTTTCCCCTCGGGCTGTGTGAGACTGTGAATAGACTTGAGGAAACAATTAAGCAGGAGGATAATGAGATGGGGAAAGAAAATGTGTTCTGCCGCCAATAATTACCGTGTAGGCATCCTCTGTAACCAAAACTGCGCGCTACCTGACCATTCTCCACGTTTGACGGAAGGTTGTGCAATGCGCTTCATTTGCTCACTGTTGAACTTCCTCCAGTGAAATCACCCAGCCAATTAACGGGCTGTTCTCTGGGGTGCCCTGTAGACACGGCTTACTCAGCCCGGGGGAAGCAGACGCGGGACAGTTTCTTCTGTTTCGCTGAGCAAACTGAATTCCTCCTCCTGCCCTTTGCTCCTCTAAGTGTGTCCTTTGAGCTCAGAAAGGACAGCAGTCCCCGCCGTGTGTTCCTTCTGTCCCCAACCCCCTTCTCGGGGACGCTGAGCGTCAGCCGCCACCTGGGGCCCGGGAGGGATGCCAGGCGCTGCTCAGGGGAAGGGCCTCGCATGGCCCGTGGTCTGTGTTTTCTCCGGCGTAGAAAACGGTAAAACGCTCCCCCGGAGATCTCAGCCTCAGTTTCCTTGTCTGTAAAATGGGCACAACAAGCATGCTCTTTTCGCGGGCTTCGTGTGGGGAGTAAAGGAATTGGTATACGCCGGGCACACAGGAAATGCTCTGAAAGTGATGGCTCTCATTGTAAAAAATGGTTGTACCTGGATCACATTTACTAACCTCAGGGATACTGTGGACTCCGCTCCTTTCACTCACCGAGGCACCTCCTTCCGGGAAGAGCACCCTTTGGCACAGTCCCTCCACCAGCACCGGGTGCCCTGCCTCACCAAGCAGGACACACAGGCTGCTGGCTGAGCATTCAGTGAAGGCCAGTGAGTGGGATGGCGTGAAAGGAATTTCCAAGTAAGTGTGGCAGAGCCACATAACACTTATATCTAGTTTGATTTTTCCAGGACTACCCGTTAGGAATTTCTCTTCTCCTTGAATGGTACTGACAACCCCTCTGTCTCTCCCCTTTCCTCCTTTCCGCCCTGTCTCCCTCCCTCTCTCTTCCTTCTTTGCCCCCTTCCCACCTCCCCCCGCACCCCTCCCCCTCCTTTTTCCTCTCCTTCCATCGAGGGATTTTCATGCTCCGTTGACAAGCTGACCGATAGTCTCCATTTCAGAAGCACAGATTCTGAAGTGATCTTCTCTTATGTGTTTACAAGCATCCGGCACTCAGTCAATTGTAGTGCGGCAGGTCAGTTCTACAAAAAGAAAGAGTAAACAGATACAAGAGGAAAGAAATCAAATTTGAAAATCTTCAGATTTTATATAATCGACTTGCTAGGAAGTTGTGCGGGTGCCACCCATCCTGCACGCTGAGGGATTGTCCCGGTCCCACCAGGAAAACCTCACATCCTGTAACCCTTCCTTTCCTACCTGGATCCACGCTGAACGCTTACTGGGGTGTGAGCCACGCTCTTGGTTGCCCATGACTCATTCCATCACTGCCTCCTGTTTGCCTGGCACATGCTCTAAAGTAGGGGTGTCGAACTCAATCAGAGAAGGGGCCAAAATCTAAAATCCAGCCTAAATCGCGGGCCGAATGGTTTACTGAACAGTCATAAACTGTCATTGTGATGGAAACGCAGCGGAGTGCAGTGATGACAGCGAGGTGCGGGCCACATTGCAAGGCCTGGCGGGACGGATTTGGCCCGCGGGCCTTGTGTTTGACACATGTGCTCTAAAGAGTGTGGAAAACCTACCCGGCAATAACTGAAGGCATGTGTAGTGGTTGCCTTTTATAGCGTACCAGAGGCCTGTTGCATGGAGAGATTTGTGCGTTAGGCCTTCCTTCCTTTGGCTTCCAGCACCGTCCCTCAGGCACCCGGGACCCAGGCCTTCGCTCCTGCTGGAGTCTGCCATCTTTGTCTTCACTGTAGCTGGTGTGCCACTCATGCAGATCCCTTTGTCCCCAGCCCTCCCTCTCATAGGCGTCTTGCTCCACCCAGCCGCTCCCTGCCTTCTAATTTGCATATTCCCTTCTGATTGGCTGGTGGGCATAGGAGAGTGATGTCAATTTGCATGTTTCTCTTTTATTAGTGCAAATGCCCTTCTACTTTAATGTATTGTCTATTGTCTATTATTCGTAAAGGTACAGATGAGGTGAGTGCTTTGGTTTGATAGCCAGGTTTACTTATATATGTCTGTCTTTAATAAAATGTAAATACAGATCTGTTTGGAGGCTTAGTTATAACGGGAAATGGACAAATTATGATTTTTCTCCTTTTATCTTAATGTAATTTTCAATACTCACTTAATAATTACTGCCAACAGCCCTGGTCTGTTTGGCTCCGTCAGAGTGTCAGCCCACGGACGGAAGGGTTGCAGGTTCGATTCCCATGTTGTTGGTTGAGCCAGAGTTGACGTATGTGGATGGACTTTTAGGGCAGCTGCATGACCTGACTTATCTTCCTATGCGACGTGCTGGCAGAGATCGGGGAGGGCTTTGGACTGGAACTGTCGAAACAAGCGGGGCTAGTTTGAGCTTTCGTCTTCTGGTTGAAGACGAAAGCTAGTCATTGGCCAAAAGGCACGGCGAGGGCGCTTCTGAGGCATTTCCCTCCTGCGCTGGCGTCTCTGTCCCGCTGCGTTTGCAAAGCCATTGGAACACGGGTATTGGGGAGCCAACCAGTCTGAGCTGCGTGAGCAGGAGGATTCCGAAGAGTTGCCGTATACTTTTATTCTAAGAAATGTCCCCAGTTTGAAAGAGAAAATGTGGCCAGACGGCACGATGCAATCAGATAAGTATCAATTTAATGCACTTCCTGAGGTTGGGGTCAGGAATTACTTCCTAAATATTGAATCACAAGCTCAGCTTCAGCTCTCAATGGGCAGATGAATGCACTTAATTTGTTATGATGACAGTCTGAGCGTGTGGCCTGCTGGGAAGACGAGATTCTTGTTTTGAGGAGACAGACACGACACCTAGGACACGTGTGGCCTTCTCTGGGCCCCGTGATCCTCAGGTCACCTCCAGTGCAGAGCGTGTGCCGTGAAGAACCGACGCAGCTCATCGTGCCGCTCCGTCCACACCGCTCCGTCCACGCCGCCCCGGACACAGCCTCCGTCCACACCGCTCCGTCCACGCGGCCCCGGTCACAGCCTCCGTCCACGCCGTCCCGTCCACGCCGCCCCGTCCACGCCGCCCCGGACACAGCCTCCGTCCGCGCCGCCCCGTCCACGCCGCCCCGGACACAGCCTCCGTCCACACCGCCCCGGACACAGCCTCCGTCCACGCCGCCCCGTCCACGCCGCCCCGGACACAGCCTCTGTCCACGCCGCCCCGTCAACGCCGCCCCGGTCACAGCCTCTGTCCTCGCCGCCCCGGACACAGCCTCCGTCCACACCGCTCCATCAACGCCGCCCCGGACACAGCCTCCGTCCACACCGCCCTGTCCACGCCGCCCCGGACACAGCCTCTGTCCTCGCCGCCCCGGACACAGCCTCTGTCCTCGCCGCCCCGGACACAGCCTCTGTCCTCGCCGCCCCGGACACAGCCTCTGTCCTCGCCGCCCCGGACACAGCCTCTGTCCTCGCCGCCCCGGACACAGCCTCCGTCCACACCGCTCCATCAACGCCGCCCCGGACACAGCCTCCGTCCACACCGCCCTGTCCACACCGCCCCGGACACAGCCTCTGTCCACGCCGCCCCGGACACGCCGCCCCGGACACAGCCTCCGTCCACGCCGCCCCGGACACAGCCTCTGTCCACGCCGCCCCGGACACAGCCTCCGTCCACACCGCCCCGTCCACGCGGCCCCGGACACAGCCTCCGTTCACGCCGCCCTGTCCACGCCACCCCGGACACAGCCTCTGTCCACGCCGCCCCGTCAACGCCGCCCCGGTCACAGCCTCTGTCCTCGCCGCTCCGTCCACGTGGCCCCGTTCACAGCCTCCATCCACGCCGCCCCGGACACAGCCTCTGTCCACGCCGCCCTGTCCACTCGGCCCCGGACACAGCCTCTGTCCTCACCGCCCCGTCAACGCCGCCCCGGTCACAGCCTCTGTCCACACCGCCCCGTCAACGCCACCCCGGACACAGCCTCCGTCCACGCCGCCCCGTCCACGCCGCCCCGGTCACAGCCTCTGTCCTCGCCGCCCTGTCCACGCTGCCCCGGTCACAGCCTCCATCCACGCCGCCCGGACACAGCCTCCGTCCACGCCGCCCCGTCAACGCCGCCCCGGTCACAGCCTCCGTCCACGCCGCCCCGGATACACTGCCCCGGACACAGCCTCCGTCCACGCCGCCCCGGACACAGCCTCCGTCCACGCCGCCCGGACACAGCCTCCGTCCACGCCGCCCGGACACAGCCTCCGTCCACGCCGCCCGGACACAGCAGGCTGCCCGCAGAGGAGAGCCGTGGGGCGTGGGGAGTAATTGGTGCTGAGAAGAAGCACTAAGCTCACAGGATGACACCCTCTTCCCTCCTAAGGCGGTAATTGCAGCCTCGGTGTTTTCAATTAGTCAAGACATCCGTGTTTTCCAGGGCGGCTGCGTGGGTGCAGGCTGCTCTGTTCAAGGGCGGTACTTACTGTTAGGACAAGCGTGGCTTGTGCATGCCTGACCGCAAGGGAGGGGAGCGGCTGGCCACGGCAGGGAGTGGCCACGGCTGTCAGAAGGGGGGGGGGCGGGAAGGGAGACTCACAGTCGGTGTGGATGGAGGGCCGGGGACCCCAAGAAAACAGCCCTTGAAGACGCTAAGGGCAGCCCACGCCGGACTCCCCAAATCAAATGAGCCCCAAAGCGCAGGGCACATTCTTTGTGAGGAGCCATGCTGTGAGTGCTTTTGCCAAGCAGGCTGGTGCATCTTTTGTATGTTTCTGACGTCTCCATGGGTACATGTTGGAAATCAGTCTTCACACGTCAATGAGATGTTCCTCAGGAGCCGTGGTTCTGGCCACAGAGGGACTGTGTGGCTCACAGAGCGGCGAAGGGCAGGAGCACCACAATCCTCACCAAACCGGGGGCCTGCGTGGCGATGCGGGTTCCAGGTGACCAGCGTTTGGATCCGGGAGGCGACGGAGTGTAAAGACCAACAGGGACCCCACGTTTCCTCAGAGCTACAGTCATGGAGTCCATTCAAGCATAAATCAAAGATAGGAAACCGTTACTCACGTTCCTCTTCAATGAAATCACACCCCCGTCTGTGGTGGGAAGACTTATTGAAACTTTTAAACTATTATTGCAACCCCGCTGGTTGGAGGTCATTGGTGTCTCAGGAAGGCGTGTCCTTGGTGGGATTGCCGTGAGCCCATCCACAGGCCGAACGGATGAGCGGACACAGAAAGCCTACTTGTGGCCGAAGGAATTGAAACCACAGATAGTTTGATTTTTTTGTTGTGTTTCTGGATGTATAAGTAACCCATGCTCATTCTACAGAAAATTATTGAGATGAGAACATAAAAACCTTAACGCTGACTACTGTTCTTGAATAGCAGGCGGTTTTGATGAATTTGATCTCCGAGATCAACGAAGCCCTTCACTTACCAGCGAGGCAGCTAACTCGTCAGAGGAAAGCAAGCTGCCCGAGAACGCCAGCTGCGATGGCAGAGGGCGCCTGTCCCTGGCTCTCCGCCCAGAGCTTGCTCTCGTGCCCTTTGCTGACCATCCTCCCCCCGTTTCTTTCACTTTTACCTTCAGCCCTTCCGTTCTCCCCAACCCAGTCCCCTTTCCAGTCCCATAATACCCTTCACCACCAGCTCCCACCACTCAAACCTCTCTGCTTCCAGAGGGACTGTGTGTGTGTGTGTGTGTGTGAGAGAGAGAGAGAGAGAGAGAGAGAGAGAGAGAGAGAACACAAGAACACAATAGGCGGTGGACCTCTGGGATTGGTTTGATGTACAAGGTTCCTTCAAAAGTTTTTGATGTAGCCCTGGCTGGTTCAGTCCCTGGTCCCTGTTGGGGTGTGTGCAGGAGGCGACCAGTCCATGACTCTCTCACATTGATGTTTCTCTCTCTCCCTCCCATCCCACTTCTCCCTCTCTCCCATTCACTCTCTAAAGATCAGTGGGGAAAAATATCCTCAGTTGAGGATTAAAAAAAGGTCTTGACGCATAATCACAACTCTGCCTAGTGACAGAGCAGCAGGAAGGTGTCAGGCCCGGTGCAGGCTGAGGAGGCCGTGCCCGCAGGATTGCTCCTCCAGGCAGAGTGTGAAGGGTACCCGCAAAAGGGCATTTCTCCTGGCGCCAGAGGAAAAGCCTCCCCCAATCCTCAGTATGGACCGGTGCTGCTTCTCAAGTAGCTTAAAGCCAGCCCCTTAATCAGGTCAAAGCTGACTGACAGGGCCTCCTTCTGAAATGATCTTACTCCCCTGGACAATGCCAAGGAGTTCCTGTAGGGCCTACAGTGTAGGCCGTTTCTGAGACAAAGCATTTGCATAAAGCCCAGCCTTTCATGCCGATTAAACATTCAGCAGTAAGTGGTCGAAAATAATCCCCCCAGACTCCAGATACTTTATTTTGACTTAGAATCCCCTTTTCACACGGAACATTTTTAACTTGGACTTTTGCCAGCCTGCTTCATGGTCCCTCCTTCTCGCACCTAGGGGGCGCTGAGGGTGCTGTGTGCCAGCCGGGCCTGGCGGAGGCCCACCCAGGACTCTTGGGGTTAGGTGGTCCCCACACTAACGGGGGGGGAGAGGATGGGGGGCTGCCATTACACCCCTGCCCCCCAATTTATGTTGGCTCCACCATCAACACTTAGCTGTAAATCCCCCGCTAGTGCCCAAGTCACCAGTAAGGGAGCCAAGAGGAAGAAAAAGCCCTATTTATGTTTATTTCAAAAACACATATATTTGTATTGATTTCAGAGAGGAAGGGAGAGGGAGAAACATCAATGATGAAAGAGAATCGTTGATCTGCTGTCTCCTGAACAACCCCTACTGGGGATCAAGCTCACAACCCAGGCATGTGCCCTTGACCGGAATGGAACCTGGGACCCTTCAGTCCACAGGCCAATGCTATATCCACTGAGCCACACCAGCCAGGGCCCTATTGATGTTTATTTGCAGCAAGTGTTGTCTCAGTTTGCTAGGTGGTGAGAGGCAGAGTGACAGAGCCGAGAGCAAGGGCCGTGCCGAGGGGCAGACCTGGGCTGTGTCCCGGCTCTGCCCTCTGGGCGGAGTGCCCGGGGTTCCTTCCCCCCACGCCCAGCTCCTGGCGTGCAGAGGGGGACAGAGGCCCAGCACTGCACAGGGTGTCGGGGTCAGTGACCTAATGCCTGATCGCACCCGCGGGGCGTCTGCCACGTGTCCCGTCTCCGCATCGCTGGGCCTGAGTCATGCGCGTGGTCGTGCGGGTAGCAGGCAGCGACGCTGTGGGACAGCCGTCCTCGGAGGGCCTGCTGTTGTCATCCTGACCGTTCTCAGGTGCCAAGGCCGTCGCTCTCGTCAGGATGCTCTAGTTGCCTTGGCGAGGCAGCTGGGCCAGGACAGGTGGGAGGGTCTGGATTGTTCTAGAGGCTCCATATTACATGCTGGGCCGTGGGACCTAACATTCCAGAACCGGAGGAAGGCACAGCCTCTCACGTCTGTGGGCCTGTGAGCACCACACTCCCCCGCGGAGCAGGCCTTGGGGCCACGCTGTGTAGTCAGGCACTTCCCAGACTCTAAAGCACGGGTGTCAAACACAAGGCCCGCGGGCCAAATCCGTCCCGCCAGGCCTTGCAATGTGGCCCGCACCGCGCTGTCATCACTGCACTCCGCTGCGTTTCCATCACAATGACAGTTTATGACTGTTCAGTAAACCATTCGGCCCGCGATTTAGGCTGGATTTTAGATTTTGGCCCCTTCTCTGATTGAGTTCAACACCCCTACTAAAGGAAATGGAGTCTGCACCCCATGGACCTCACCACGCCCGGCGCGCAGGCAGGGGGCGCCGCTGAGGGGTCGGTGGGAGGGGCTGGGGAGCAGGGGCCACGTGGGCCACGTCCCACAGAGAACACGAAGCAGCCGAGGCCGTGGCTGAGAGCCTAGCGTGTAGATGGCGAGTGTAAGCGTGTGGCAGGCTGAGGAGGGGGAAGCCCCCAGCTGGGCTGTAGGAGCAGGTCAGCGCAGGGGCCGGCCGGCCGGCCGGGGGAGAGGGGCCCTGTCACTCAGTGTCCCCGGGCTCAGGCGGTGCGGCCCTCACTGCCTCCCGGGAGGGGCTTGCAAGCAGCTGGTGCGAAGGGGGAGGGTGCCAAGGCCATTGACACGGACAGCGCGGTGCCAGGCGCCTGCCTGCCGTGCCACTGGAGGGAGTGCAGGCGAGTGGCCGTCCTGCTGCAGCACGAGGGCTCAAGTCAGACCCCGTCTGGTCTCCCCACCATTCTCTCAGCATGGCTGCTGGGGGCTCCTCCATGACAGTGGACAGTAGCTCCCCATCACCCTCTGGGGGTCACTGACTTGGCTGCTGCTCCCACAAGCACTTCCCAAGCAGGGGTGACCGGAAGTACCTTTAAAGAAACCATGTTTGTACTGGTTTTCGGGAGGAAGGGAGAGGGAGAGAGAGAACCATCGGTGATGAGAGGGAATCATTGACCTGGGCCTGCCGCAGGCCCCTGCTGGGGATCAAGCGGCAGACACATCCATTCAGTGGAATTTGTATGCATTTTCTGGCCGAACACGGAGAAACCGGGACAGTTAATTCAGTTTCCAGCTTTTTAAATTTCCATAGTCTGATGGGCAAGGTGCCTCTGTCCAAATCCGTGCTTTTCGGTGAAACTCCCCCAAGACCTCCTTTGGCCTCTGTGTATCCCAGCGAAGGGGCCACCGGGGTCACAGAGGTCGCTGGGAGGAACGTGTTTGGAAACGGGGGGTGAACATCAATACGTAAAACCCACCGTTTTGGCTACTTTAACGCACACATTTCTGGGGCTCCAGGACGTTTGCAGTGGGTGCAGCCACGACGCTGTGTGGTTCCGGCCATGCTCAGCACCCAGAAGGGGGCCCCGCGCCCTGATCAGTCACCCCCATTTCACCTCCCGCCCGACACCTCCTGTGCTTCCTGTCTCCATGGATTCGCCATAGGAATGTATGTCTTTAGGAATCCTTTATTCTGCATCTAGTCCCCAATTAGAAACTGTAGACTACTGAGTACGTGTGTGTGTGTGTGTGTGTGTGTGTGTGTGTGTTTGAAAAAGAGAGGGGGAGAGAGAGAGAAAGGAGAGGGGGCAGTGGGCGGGGAGGAGTCAGAGTCAGCATTCATGAGCAATCTCTTGGGAATATCCCAAGTGGAAACGGGGGAGATGCTCCTTTCCCAGTCAGAGGCCTGCAGGTTAAGCTGGGCGTCTGAGCTTACCTTTCCCGAGGCCGGTCAGTCCTCGGAGACGGGAATGTCAGTCCTTCCTGAAAGGTGCCCATCGTGCTGAGAAAGGCCTGTGAGCTTCAGAGAGCCCGGGCCACCAGAGAGCTCCCTGTTCACGCCCCAGGGGCCTGTCCGGGCCTGCTCCGCCTGCGGCCAGCGATCGCGAGGACAGCGTGGCTCCCGGAGCCGTGTCTGTGACCGTGCGCGCCGGCCTCGTCCCAGCAAGCACGTCCCTCCGTGGAGGAAGCCCAGGAGCCTGCCGGTGGGTTTAAAATAAAATAACAGCCCCTTGTGTTGGCCAAGCAGACACACTCACCTGTTTCCAACTGGCGTGTCCGTTTCACTCTGGCTGGGGTGTTTACAGCGTTAGTTAACCTGGTCACCAACTTAAACACCTGGGGGATGACCTGGGCAGTGGACTTTGGGGCCTGTTCGTTGTAAGAGGATTTAGAATGTGTACGGCTTTCTTGGTCCTGATTGCAGACAGGAAAGGTGTGCGCTCTGACTTCTGGGGAGACACCCAAGACTCTGAGAGAAACTCTGAGAGAAACCTGATGTCCAGCCGGTCGGGGGCTCCGGGGGAATGGGCTCCGGGGGGAATGGTGGTGTGGGCGGGGCTTGTGATCGCAGACGCCAAGGCTGGGAGGTCACGGTCAGGGAGCGCGCTGCACGTACCCTGAGGATTTTTATTACATTTCCACTTCTCATTCCTTATGTTCCCTGCGCCCCAGCTAACCCATCGGACTGTTCCCAGTGACACTCAGCACCCTGCCAGAGTCACACCCTCGCTGGCTGTGAGGCTGTCTTCTTCCCAGAGTCCCTGGGTCCCTCCCGCAGGCCTCTCTGACCCCCACCAGTCTCCCCACGTGGCAGCCGGGGGCTCCTCCGTGACAGTGGACAGTAGCTCCCCCTCACCCTCAGGGGGTCACTGACTTGGCTGCTCCCACAAACACTTCCCGAGCAGGGGTGACCGGAAGTACCTCCAAAGAAACTATGTTGGTATTGATTTCCAAGAGGAAAGGAGAGGGGGAGATCAACAGGAGAGAAACACCATCCATCTGGTGCCTCCCGCACGCCCCACAGCGGGGATGGCGCCCACCGCCCCAGCCTGTGCCCTGACCGGGAGCGAACTGTGACCTCCTGGTTCACAGGTGTGAGCCACACCAGCTGGGCCAGAACAAGCTTTAAAAAAACAGCCGAACCTCCTTCCAGGCACCGGGAGCCGGCAGGGCGGCAGCCCAGGGCTGCTGTGGCCGGGAGCTCCCGGAGGGCATCGGCGGCAGCTGAGGCGCTGCCAGGTGTGCAAACACAGGGCCGTGCTCCGTGTGGACCGTCAGTCAGCACAGCCCCTCAGCGAGCCGCCTGGCTCCTCCGGCCTGTGTCTGCCGGCCCTCTCCCAGCCCCTGGAGGGGAGACGGGTGAGGGCTGTGGGGAGACGGGTGAGGGCTGTGGGTGAGGGCTGTGGGGAGACGGGTGAGGGCTGTGGGGAGACCGGAGCATTGGGAAGGGAGAGAGCGGCCCTCTCCCAGCCCCTGGAGGGGAGACGGGTGAGGGCTGTGGGGAGACGGGTGAGGGCTGTGGGGAGACGGGTGAGGGCTGTGGGGAGACGGGTGAGGGCTGTGGGGAGACGGGAGCGTTGGGAAGGGAGAGAGCGGCCCTCTCCCAGCCCCTGGAGGCAGCCCTCCCCCCTGGAGGGGAGACGGGTGAGGGCTGTGGGGAGACCGGAGCGTTGGGAAGGGAGAGAGCGGTTGACAGCAGTAGTAAACTGCAGGCCTATCTCTGCCCTCCAGACCGCGGGCCAACCGACCCCCCTGCGCCCCGCCCGCCGCCGCCTGATGGGCCTGATACGGGCAGCGCCCGGGGCGCAGTCCGCCTGGGCCCACGGGGGACCCCGGCCGCCGTGTCCATGCGCAGGGCCCGCGCCCCGGATCCCGCCAGTGCCACGGGTGAGGCCCGCGGGAGCGCAGGGGGGCTGGGACCCCGGGACGGGGGAGGGGGGGGAGGAAGGACTGTCTGGTTTCTCCCGAGGCCACCTGCCCGGGGAGCCTCCGAGTGGCTCCATCCGAGTGGCTCCATCCGACCCGGACGGGCCGGGAATAACTGGGATAACCGGTGCGCCCGGTCCGCAGGGCCTGGGGGGTGTGCCTGGGAGGGAGGCTGGGGAGACGGTGGAGAAGGGAGGGAGGGAGGCAGGGAAGGGAGAAGCCCGCGCTGCTTTCGCAGCTGCAGCCCGGAGGCCGCGGAGACCCGGGTTCTGGGCTGGACTCGCCGGCCGGCCCGCTGCTCCCCGCCGAGGCCGGCCCCGCGCCCCTTCCTGCCTTTGATCCGGTCCGGAGGGAACCGCTGCGCGCCGCGTCCGGCAGACAGGCGGGCGGGAAGCGGAGGGGGCCTGGCACACCCCTGCGAGAGGACGGTTTTCATCAAAACAAACAAACAAACAAACAAGAAGCTCCGCTCGCCCAGGCTGGGCTTCAGCGCTGCCTCCGCGCCCCGGGCTGTGCGCCCCCTCCCGCCCGCCCTCCCGGACCCTGCGCCTCCCAGATGCCACCCCTGTGCCCTCCGGACCCCTGTGCCCCCCCCCCCCAGACCCTGCGCCCCCGAACCCCTGTGCCCTCCCGATGCCACCCCTGCGCCCTCCGGACCCCTGTGCCCCCCCCCAGACCCTGCGCCCCCGGACCCCTGTGCCTCCCAGATGCCACTCCTGTGCCCTCCGGACCCCTGTGCCCCCCCCCAGACCCTGCGCCCCCGGACCCCTGTGCCTTCCAGATGCCACCCCTGTGCCCTCCAGACCCTGTGCCCTCCGGACCCCTGTGCCCTCCCGATGCCACCCCTGTGCCCTCCGGATCCCTGTGCCCTCCCCCAGACCCTGCGCCCCCGGACCCCCGTGCCCTCCCCCAGACCCTGCGCCCCCGGACCCCTGTGCCCTCCCCCAGACCCTGCGCCCCCGGACCCCTGTGCCCTCCCGATGCCACCCCTGCGCCCTCCGGACCCCGCGCCCTCCCGATGCCCCAGCCGCCCGGAGCCGCCGGGAGCCCCGCGGCCGCCGCCGTGCGCAGCCGGAGGGGGAGGCGGCGGCGGGGAGCGCGGGGAGGCGGGACGCGGTCGGGCGGCGCCGGGGCGGGGGCGGGAGCGGGGCGGGGGGAGGGCAGGGGGAGGGAGGGCCGCGCGCCCCGCCCCGGGGCTATAAGGCCGGGCGGCGGGCGGGCGGCGGCGGCGCGCGGGGCAGCGATCGGCGGCTCCGCGCTCGGCGGCGGCGGCTGTGCGCCCATAAGGCTTTGCCTTCCGACTTCAGCTACAGTGATAGCTAAGTTAGGAGGGGACCCCCGCCCGCACCCCGGCCTGCCGCCGTCCTCCTCCTCCTCCTCCTCCTCCTCGTCCTCCGTCCTCCGGCTCCGGGCTCCGTCCTCTCCTCCGGCTCCGGCCGCGCACTCCCCGGGCTCCGCCGCCGGGCACTCCCCGGCCCAGCACCTGCCCCGCCGGCTCCGCACTCCTCCGGCCCAGCACCTGCACCTGCACCCGCACCCGCACCGCGGGCACAGCCATGGCCGCGCCGCGCCAGCAGGACCGCCGGCCGGGATGCTGCGGTGAGTGGCTGGCAGGTGCCGGGCGCTCCGGTGGCCCTGCTGGGTGGGGTGGAGGGACACGGGTGTCCGTGGCTCCAGGTGCCCAGGCGTGGAGGAGCGGCCTGAGGCCGCAGGGGCAGGGCCGGGCAGGGGGATCTGGTGGAGACCTGGAGCCCAGGAATGTTGGCAGCGCTCCCCGCTGCCGGCGAAGGCGGCAGCACCGGCCCAGGTCCTGCCACAGTGAAGGGAGGGTTGGCCTGGCAACATGTGGTGGTTTACCCCCCCCCCCCCCCCAGCCGGTCTCCATAGCCGTGGACACAATTCCAGCCCCGTCCTACTGCAGGGACCGAGTCTGCTTTTGATCTCCCGCCCCCCGTGCCTTTGCAGGGTCCGTAGCCAGCTACCTGAGCTCGGCGAAATTCCTGCTCTACGTGGGACACTTTCTGTCCACTTGGGTAAGTGGCCGGCCGCCCTCTTGCCACACACTTGCACAATGTCTGTTTCCTCTGGGGCAGCCGTGTGAAGCCATCCTGCGGGCGGGTCCTGCAGCGGAAGACATACACGATCCAAACACAGGCTTTTCTGACCAAGTGTTTCCCCCACTTAATGTAGCAAAGGGCAGGATTAACTGGAACAGTAATATGTGTGGTTTGCAAATATTTTCCCCCCCGTTATTAGGCTTAGTGAGTGGTGGTATCTGCCGCTAAGAATGCATGGCTGCCTCAGATACCTCTTTTTCTTTCAAGTTTTATTTTTAAATTTTCTTTTGTTAAATTTGTGTTTCGGCATACTGCCCTGTGAGACTCCAGGGGGATAGGGGAGGACTGGCTTAGGCTAACAGTGGCATCCTGAGGTGAACGTGAAGGAAACGGACCCACACACGTACCTGGGTGACGGACACCCCGGTCCATAAAGCTGTGACCGTGGGCAGGTGTGGTGGGCGCCGCAGGCTGCCTGGAAGCCACCAGGCCCTGAAGGCCGCCACCTGCTCAGAATTTCTCCTCCGCCTCCCCCGTGGTCTTGGAAGAGTCCCTGTGGGCCTGGGTTCTGCCGTCAAACCCCCCTCCCCCCAGGAAAGACTGACCCCAAAAGGTGTTGAATGTGTTTCTAGCTCATGATGACAGGACTCTTTAAAATTAAACAAATTGTTCTTCTTGTGTAGAAGCACCGAGCCTGAGTATATTCTATTCACACCTCCCGTGTGTTTGGTTGAGAACCGTGGTAAGGAGAGAGAATTTCAGAGTACATTTGGTGACGGTTGCTTTCCTTTTACACGGGAAACTTCTGACAAATCACCCCGCAGACAGGAGCACACTATCGCAGGAGGAAATCTGTGCTCTGGGCTGGGCCCTCGGGGAACTCTCAGCCAGGTTATCAGCTCCTGAAGAGACGGCCCTCGGAGGCGGCCTCTGGGGGAGGAGTCCCCCGCCCAGCCCAGACGGGGCCCGCAGGCTGTGAGCCCAGAGGAGTCCGGAGGGGTCCCCCGGCCCAGACCGGCCCGCAGGCCGTGAGCCCAGAGGAGTCCGGAGGGGTCCCCCGGCCCAGACCGGCCCGCAGGCCGTGAGCCCAGAGGAGTCCGCGGCTCCACAGCTGGAGGAAATGTAGTGAAAGTCTCTCCCTCAGTCTGACTCCGTGGTTTGGCTCCAGCAGTTTGACTCAGCAAGTACTAAATATTAACAAAACAAAACAAAGACTACCCAGTGCTGGAGGGAGGAGCTGAAACTCTCACCTTGTGGTCTGGGCTGCCTATGAGGGCAGCGACAAGCCTCACCCCGGACACCGACAGGGCCAGGGGTTACAGGACCTTCTGCTCACAGGTGGGACGTCAGATTTGCCAGGAGGGGGCTGCTGGGTCCCAATGTACATCCCACAGCAGAGTGACAAGCTTAGAGCGTTTCATAAGTGAGTTGAGCAAAGGGAGTTCTTGTGGGAAAATTGTATTTAAAGCAAACCCCCCCCCCCCAAAAAAAAAAAAACCACCAAAATCCTGCAACTACAATCATATCAGGTTGAGAGGATTTTCACTGCTTTCAGCGCAGAGGAAGCGCGTTTCTCTGAGTGATTCTACCTTTTGAGTTTTGTGCCCTCCTTGACATTCCGCCTGATTTTATTACAACCAAGTATGTGTGCCGATGCATCTACATCTGGCTATCTCCCTGCCAGCCCTGCCAAGCCGTGGCTTCCTGAACACGGATCACAGAGGTGCTACCGTAGACTGTTATCCGAGCTTAGACGTGTGCGGGGTTGAAGGCTTTTATTCCTGACTTCATTTCTGTCTGCCAGTGGAGCCATCCGTCTTCCTCTGGACACAGTGTCTCGTACAAAGCAGGGTGAGAAGTGGACTCCGGCAGGGAGCTTTTCGTGTAGGTTAGTGTGGGCTTTGGCGACGATAGCTAGTTACAGAGAGATAACCCTGAGTGGAAGGGGGGCCAGTTGCTTCTAAGTCGCCATCCTATGGCTTGTCTCCCGTCATTCCCCAGTTGTCTGCGTGGCCCAGCTCTCCCTCCCTCTCTCCCTTCCTTCTGGTCCCTGCTCAGAGGTCTCTGCCGCTGCCTCATGCGAAATGTCACCTTCCAGCCCCATCCTGCTTTTACTTTTTGTCACGCGTTTACACTTGACCTCTCCTAGTTGTATTTTTGGTCTTTGTGCTCTGGGATGCAAGCTGCATGAAGCCATGGACCTTGATTTTGGTGCACTTGAGTCTCTGGTGCCTCCGTAGTCCCCTCCACCAGAGAGGAGCTCACTGAGGAAGGACGGTGATTGCTCACACCCCGATAGTCATGGTCTTCTGCTCTGAGTCCACTGGGAGCAGATGGACTTGCCAGCAAATCGTCCAAGTATGGCCAGCGCTATGGGAAGGCAGGGAGTGGACGTAAGGAAGGCATGGGTGGGCTTGCAGTTGTGCTTGGTCAACACTTACTTCAGAGCTTACCCGATGTGGAGGCTCTATGAGCATAAAGCTGCTGCTGCTTAAAACAAACAGGCTTTGGAAATGGGCTAACTGGAGCAGTTTTATTCCTCTCTATCAAGGAAGGGCCATGCCATACAGGGATAAGCAAGAGAGAAAATTGCCTCTTAATAGCACTTGTTTTGGTCTTCTGGAGGAATCTAAAGCAAATTCAGTTGGAAAAAAGATAGGAATAGAAAAACGATAGAAAAAAAAAAAAAGAAGCAATAGTGGTAGAATAATATTTCTTATTCTTTAGGTTAGAAAAGAGGAAATTCTCTTGTGAAGGCAACCTATCATTTGGTGCATTTATGTGCTTTAGCCTTTTCCTTGGGAGCTCTTCAGAGGAAGGGAGGTCAGAATCAAGTACCTCCTCTCTCCAATCCCATAAGAATTTAGCCTGGAAATGTTGTTTCCTGCAGTGATTTCCAGGGGTAGGTTATCATAGAACAGTGTTGTCCTGATTTATGTTAACCTATTAGGAATGGAGCCTAAACTATAACAAGGTCCTTTATAGATTTCTTATGCATTAATTTATCTGATTCATTGAAAAGTTTGTCATGCCACATTTTGCAGTGGTGAATTCCCAAATTCCTGTATACTCTGGAATCCTATATAATAAAAGGCTAATATGCAAATAGACTGAACAGCGGAGCAACCGGTTACGATGACACACACTGACCACCAGGGGGCGGATACGTAACGCAGAGCTGCCCCCTGGTGGTCAGTGCACTCCCACAGGGGCGGGGGCGCTGCTCGAACGCAGCAGTGCTGGCGGAGCCGCTCCTGCTCTGCAGCAGCACTAAGGGTGTCTGGCTGACGGGGAGCGGGCCTACGCCGTCAGTCAGACATCCCCCAAGGGCTCCCGACTGTGAGAGGGCACAGGCTGGGCTGAGGGGCCACCACCCTGCCCCCCGAGTGCACGGATTTCAAGAACCAGGCCTCTAATGAAGAAATAAGTAGTTTCTTTCTCTTTTCGAAACCCATCTCTGTTAAAATGTGAAAATGGCTGCTTGCTATGCATTCACCTCTGGTGCCTTCTCTCATGCGGCGCCAGAATTGGCCCAATACTAATTCCACCTTTCTGATTGCCCCGCTGTTTTACGACTTTGAGATTTGCTGGTGAAGTGGAGCATAGGTTTTAGAACATTAGCGGTACAAAAGGCTTAGAGATAGTTCATTTCGGTCACTTTACAGATTAGGAACGTGGTGGGTTTTTTGGCATTCAAGGCATGCTGCTGTCCCTGAGCTCTGCTATAGGCTCATTCTGACTCGGGGGAGCTACCTCGGGACAGGCCATCCCAGGCTCAGAGCCTGACACCCTAGGAATCAGCTTTTGTCTTAAAACACCTCCTTAGGTCTGGAAACTTCTTTTTCTAGAATGCAAAGGGTTACATGTGTTTCATGTGTATTTCAGTAGCATGTTCTTTCCGGTTCATGTAGCCCTCGGGCAAGAGCAGCTGCCACGGTGCCAGGATGGATGGTCTTGACACGTGGCCGGTGCTCCATCCCCAGAGGACTGACCTTGAAGACGCCCTGAGGTGCCCTCAGATGAGGCAGCGCCTTCCGGAGAATAGGCGGCCGGAGCCGAGCCGTGCGGCCACCCGTTGTTTCTGTTCCAGGGGGACCGGATGTGGCACTTCGCGGTGTCCGTGTTCCTGGTGGAGCTGTACGGGAACAGCCTGCTCCTGACGGCCGTCTACGGGCTGGTGGTGGCCGGCTCCGTGCTGGTCCTCGGAGCCATCATCGGCGACTGGGTGGATAAGAACGCCAGGCTCAAAGGTAAGTGGCCCGGCCGCGGGGCTCAGGGCTGAGCGTGGGCCCATGAGCCAGGCAGGAGGTCACCGTTCCATCCCCGTCAGGGCACGGGCCTGGGCTGTGGTCTGGATCCCCAGTAGGGGGCGTGCAGGAGGCAGCCAATCAGTGATTCTCTCTTATCACTGGTGTTTCTCTTCCTCCCTCTCTCCCTCTCTCTCTCTCTCTCTCTCTCTCTCTCTCTCTCTTCCTCTTCCCCTTCCCTCCCTCCCTCCCTCTCCTTCCTAAATAAAAACACATGAAAAATGATAATAAAGGTGAGTGTTGTCACAGCCATGCCTCTGTATTCACGGGCCAGCATCTGAGCTGCAGGGAAGCCCCTTGGCGGCCGCTGTGCTCCCCGCTGAGTGCTGGGGGTGTGGGGGCGGGGAGGGCTGGGCAGCACCTCCCCCAGGCGGCTCTGGGCCCCTGCACAAGGCCAGGGCGACAGACACTGAGCCCATCGGTGGGGGAGTATCTGGCTGTTCAGACACCCACAGGCAATGATTAACCGCAGGCTTTTCCGAGAACCGCGTTAAACATTGAACGTTTGCTCTGGGTCCTTTCTCCCCGGACTCACTCTGGAGTCTCTGGCGGCTGTGTTTCCGCAGAGGGGTGTGTGCAGGGGACTGAAAACTGCAGATTCAGGAGAGAACATCGGAGTCTGGATCTCGGAGAGAGAGCCGAGTCACACTTGTGTTGAGGACAGGAAGAGAGAGCACATCCACGCTTCCTCCAGGGCAGTCAGACTGAACCCCCAGGCTCTGTAGGACGGGGAGGGCGGGAGGGAGCGTTGCCCCTGAGTGAGTGCTCCACTGGGAGCACCGCAGCCTGGCCGGCTTGTCTGCCGCTGGGAAGGGCTGGGCGGCCATTTGTTCCCTCGCTCATATCCCGGGGCCTTTGGGAAAGTGTCAGGATGCACATTTCCTGTGGTGAGGCTCCACAGACCCAGACGCCGGTGGAGACGTGTTTCTATCCCAGGAAAAGCTCCTTCCACCGTCCACAGGACCGAGAAATGCCCCCGGGGGTGTTTACCTCCCCAGGGCAGGGGGCGAGTCCGGGTAGCTGGGCCAGCGGGCTCCCTCCCTCTCACTGGCCCCTCCCTGAGATCCCTCTGGTCTCCAGGCTGATCCCCTTCTCCATCAGCCTCAGCTCACGCCCCTGCCCTTCTCCTCCCCTGGTGGCCACCTGGCCACTGTCCGTCCTCCCTGTAGCCGGGCATCCCCAGAGCTACGGGCCTCGTCCAGCTGCTGTTGGGTCCTGTGCAGCGTGTGACTGCACCCGTGGAGGAGTCAGACGTGGGGTTCACCTCGGGCTGATTCACACGTGGTCTGTTGTTTGGGGTGTGACGGGGCCTCCCGGGCCGTGCTCGCCAATGGATGGCACTGTGATGAGGCAGCGGCCTGGCGCCCGGCTGCGGGAGCGGTTCATTGGCGCGTCGGCCTCCGCAGGAGGGGGCAGGTGCTGGCTCCTGCGCGTCAGGGACTCGGTGTCCCGCCTGGTCCCCTGCCCTCACCGGTGTCGCCTGTCCTGTGCCGGCTTCCCCTGCAGGATGGCGGCCTCCGCCCCGAGAGAGCCGGCTGCTCCGGGGGGGAGGTGTGGCGGAGACATCACAACAGGGACGGGCCGTCCTCGATGCCGCAGGAAACACGCCTGCCTCCCCCGACACACTCTGCACGCCTCTGCTGTGTGGCCGCACTTTTTAAAAAAACAACAACAACAATATATCTTATTGATTTTGTACAGAGAGGAAGGGAGAGGGATAGAGAGTCAGAAACACCGATGAGAGAAACATCCGTCAGCTGCCTCCTGTACACCTCGCACAGGGGATGTGCCCACAACCAAGGTACACGCCCTTGATCAGAATCCAACCTGGGACCCTGGAGTCCGCAGGCCGACGCTTTATCCACTGAGCCACGCTGGTCAGGGCCGCACTTCGTGTCTTACCGATTGGCCTGCGTGGGGGCCGCTGCGGATCCGTGACCTCCTCCTCTCACCACTCCCCCCTGTGACCTCCTCCTCCTCCCACTCCCCCCTGTGACCTCCTCCTCCTCCCACTCCCCCCTGTGACCTCCTCCTCCTCCCCACTCCCCCCTGTGACCTCCTCCTCCTCCTCCCCACTCCCCCCTGTGACCTCCTCCTCCTCCCACTCCCCCCTGTGACCTCCTCCTCCTCCCCACTCCCCCCTGTGACCTCCTCCTCCTCCCCACTCCCCCCTGTGACCTCCTCCTCCTCCCCACTCCCCCCTGTGACCTCCTCCTCCTCCTCCCCACTCCCCCCTGTGACCTCCTCCTCCTCCCACTCCCCCCTGTGACCTCCTCCTCCTCCCCACTCCCCCCTGTGACCTCCTCCTCCTCCTCCCCACTCCCCCCTGTGACCTCCTCCTCCTCCCACTCCCCCCTGTGACCTCCTCCTCCTCCCCACTCCCCCCTGTGACCTCCTCCTCCTCACCACTCCCCCCTGTGACCTCCTCCTCCTCCCCACTCCCCCCTGTGACCTCCTCCTCCTCCCACTCCCCACCTGGCCCGGCTGAGCAGCCAGAGCGGGGAGCTGGCCTGTAACCCATTCCGCCGGTGACAGTGCGCTTTCCTGGCCATCCACGTGGCCGTGTGGGCATCCGGAGGGCTCCAGCTAAGGAGAGGGATGGCACCCTGGTGTCTGCGAGCCCAGTGGCCCGTGGGACCGGCGGGCTGTGGAGCGGGTGCGGGGCCCGGCCTCGGTGTGGCCCGGCGCTGGGTGGGCCGGGCTGGACGGCAGAGGCAGCCGCGGAGGCTGAGTGCTGTCCCCCCGCAGTGGCCCAGACGTCGCTGGTGGTCCAGAACGTGTCGGTGATCCTGTGCGGCATCATCCTGATGATGGTCTTCCTGCACAAGGACGAGCTGCTCACCATGTACCACGGCTGGGTCCTCGTAAGTCCCCCTCGCCCTCCGCACGCCACCTGCAGGCGGGACCGAGCTCAGGAGCGGGGACAGACAGAAAGCCCCGGGGGGAGGGCGTGTCTGCTTTCCACACGGACCTTTTAATGCTGACCTCCGTGTCTACATTAACAGCCCCGGTCCTTTGTTTTATTCAGGGTGTGTGTGTGTGTGTGTGTGTGTGTGTGTGTGCGTTTTGCCCATAACAGGTACTCATTAAGAGTTGTTTGAATTTAAGTTTTCCTGTGGGTTTTTTTTTTCTATTTGTTTTCAAAAGCTTTTCTAAGAGTTCATAATATAATTCAGTTGTTAGTTTTCAGCCCATTAGAATTAACCTGTAATTTGTTCATACTACATAAGAAATATTACCTATATATATGTTAATCAGTCCTGATTGTGTTCTTCCAATGAAATTGGTATTTTGGGGTGCGGGGAGTGGGCTGGACAGCTCCTCACACTGTGATTTGATGAGCCGCAGGGAAAGAGGGAGACGGGTGTGGGGGAAGGGGCAGCTGCGATGTCCCCATTGAGTCCTCTCCTGTGTGTTCGGGCCGATGTGGTGGAGCATCCAGCAGGTGTGAGGCAGAGATCTTCAAGTCCATCCCTTTTTGTTGATGAAAAGCCCAAGACAGCACTTTCTCCAGAGGAGACATCTGTGGGGGGACAGTAAAACGACCCCATGCTAACCCTTTACCGTAACCGTCACATGAATATTCATGTGACTAGCACGTTTTTTGTATGTGCTACGGAGGGTACGGCCTGGGGAGATGCTGCCTGGGGATCTGAGGCTTCCTGTGTGCAGGATGAGACGATGGGGTAGAATGGAGCTCAAATCACAGTTTGGTTGTTGCCACCAGAGACCGTGTTAAAGGCAGTCAGTGGGGGTGCAGGACCCTGACAGCCCTCCCCTCTGGCTCCTCAGACTTCCTGCTACATCCTGATCATCACCATCGCCAACATCGCCAACCTGGCCAGCACGGCCACCGCCATCACCATCCAGCGGGACTGGATCGTCGTGGTCGCCGGAGAAGACAGGAGCAGGCTGGCAGGTGCGTGGTTTCTCTTCCCACAGTGGGTCACAGTGGGTCCCTTTTACTCAGTGACAAACGGGCTGTGAGCCTTTGTTTCTGGGTCTTTCTTTTTTTAAAAAATATACATTTCTTTTATTCATTTCAGAGAGGAGGGGAGAGGGAGAGAGAGAGAAACATCAATGAGGAGAGAGAACCATTGATGGGCTGCCTCCAGCACGTCCCCCACTGGGGATTGAGCCGAAACCCAGGCACATGCCCTTGGCCGCATTCGAACCCAGGACCCTTCACTCTATCCACTGAGCCAAACCAGCTAGGGCTGTTTCTGGGTATTTCTTAAGGACAAATTGAAAGGATCTTTTTTTTTTCTTTTTTTTTTTTTTCTTACCACATTATCGGTCTCAGAGCAAAGGTTTATCTCCATGCTACCAAGTTAATTTATAGGATAATGAAGAACTTTTTTATTCTGTGCAGACCTGGCAAAAGGGAGAACATTTCTTTTGAGCGGTTACTTTTCCTAAAGTTCTGTTAGTGGTTTCTAAACATTCACTTAATACTTAGCACACTGGAAATGTCACCCGGGGTTTTGTTGGCTGTGCTATGATCACCAGTACTTCGCAGTCATGCTGTGGATATTATTTTTCTCCAAACCAAACAGCAACAACTTAATTCTAGGAGAGATTCTGTACGTTAGTTCCTTCTCCTTTAAAGTGATAACCTCTACCTTCTAATACATTATGTCCGATGGGGTGTCATCTCTGTTACAAATACCAAGGAGACGGGAGAGAATACAGCTTTCAGGAAGCTCAGGGTCTCAGTCCTTCACTAGGAAACGTACACAGCGGCCACAGGAAGGCGGGAGGATGCTTGCAAAGCTTCCTGTCCTGCTGGTCAGTCTTCCCGGGCCCGGAACTCATTCCCCCACCTGCCCTCACACACTCAGACACCGGCGGGGCCGCTGACGGCGCAGGTGGAGGAGGCAGGCGCACCTGTCTGCTGTCCGATCAGCTGAATCAACACTGAGATCATGCGAATCGCAAGCAGGTTGCCCAACCGTCCTGACAGGCGGGAAAGGCGTTCCTCACGCCTCCGCTAGCGTTTCTAGGGCACCGACGGCAGGATTAGCGCTGAGGTTCGCAAACAACGCTGACTGGACCCTGAGGTTTTAAAAAAGATAGAAAGGAGGGGGTGAGAGAAGGAGCGAGACCTGTGGAAGGGCTAGAAGGGAAGAATTGCTGGAATCGCCCTTGGGGTGGCGGGTGATGCTGAGGTGGGGCGGGCGATGCTGAGGTGGGATGGGTGATGCTGAGGTGGGGCGGGCGATGCTGAGGTGGGGCGGGCCATGCTGAGGTGGGATGGGGCGGGCTATGCTGAGGTGGGGCGGGCCATGCTGAGGTGGGATGGGCGATGCTGAGGTGGGATGGGGCGGGCGATGCTGAGGTGGGACGGGCGGTGCTGAGGTGGGACGGGCGGTGCTGAGGTGGGATGGGACGGGTGGTGCTGAGGTGGGATGGGCGATGCTGAGGTGGGATGGGTGATGCTGAGGTGGGACAGGCGATGCTGAGGTGGGACGGGCGATGCTGAGTGGGGCGGCGCAGGTGCAGGGGCCCAGGCGAGGCCTGCGGGCAGTTCTCCCGGAGCTGATGGCCCGGTTTTTCCTCCCGTGGCCACTGACTGAGAGGAAGTCATCCCGTCTCTCCCTGTCACACCGAACTGTGAGATAAGTCCTCTCTAACATACGCGTTTAGGAACATGAGACCTGCCCGTGTTTTCAAATTCAGAGGGCGTCAAAGGACATATTTTGAAAATAATATATGTGATGGGATATATATTTGGGGCAGGGAGATTGGTTTTTAAATGATTTTTCTTTCCCTTATCTGAACTTCTTAACTCCGTTTTGACTCTGTGAAGTCCAAATCTGTAAAAAAAAAAAAAAAAAAAGTATTGTGTGAAGACAAAGTTATTCAGTCTTTAATTTTTTTCTAAATATATAAACAAAACAAAGAAAAGAAATGGTACAAAACTTTGTGGGATCCTTTTGGCTGGGCCGTGAGGAAAAATAACAGGAAATACATGACAGGCTGTTTCTCAGCCAGCTTTCTTTCTTTCTTTCTTTCTTTCTTTTATTTTTTTTAAAATTGAAATCAGAGAGAGAAAGGGAGAGGGAGAGAGCGATAGAAACACCTCCTGCACGCCCCGCCCTGGGGATCAAGCCCACAGCCCCGGCGGCGCCCTGACCTGGGATCCACCCCTGACCTCCGGGTCCCAGGGCGATGCGGCCGGCCTCCAGGGCGTGCTCAGCCTCGTCTGTGTCTGTGCAGGGGTGACTGCGGGGGGGGAGGGTCTGTGCAGGGGTGACTGCGGGGGGGGAGGGTCTGTGTAGGGGTGACTGCGGGGGGAGGGTCTGTGCAGGGGTGACTGCGGGGGGGAGGGTCTGTGCAGGGGTGACTGCGGGGGGGGGAGGGTCTGTGCAGGGGTGACTGCTGGGGGGAGGGTCTGTGCAGGGGTGACTGCGGGGGGGGGAGGGTCTGTGCAGGGGTGACTGCGGGGGGGGGAGGGTCTGTGCAGGGGTGACTGCGGGGGGAGGAGGGTCTGTGTAGGGGTGACCTCGGGGGGAGGAGGGTCTGTGCAGGGGTGACTGCGGGGGGGGGAGGGTCTGTGCAGGGGTGACTGCGGGGGGAGGGTCTGTGCAGGGGTGACCTCGGGGGGAGGGAGGGTCTGTGCAGGGGTGACTGCGGGGGGAGGGTCTGTGCAGGGGTGACTGCGGGGGGAGGAGGGTCTGTGTAGGGGTGACTGCGGGGGGAGGAGGGTCTGTGTAGGGGTGACTGCGGGGGGGGGGGAGGGAGGGTCTGTGTAGGAGTGACCTCGGCGGGAGGAGGGTCTGTGTAGGAGTGACCTCAGGGGGAGGGAGGGTCTGTGCAGGAGTGACCTCGGGGGGAGGGAGGGTCTGTGTAGGGGTGACTGCGGGGGGGGGGGAGGGAGGGTCTGTGTAGGAGTGACCTCGGGGGGAGGAGGGTCTGTGTAGGAGTGACCTCAGGGGGAGGGAGGGTCTGTGCAGGGGTGACCTCGGGGGGAGGGAGGGTCTGTGTAGGGATGACTGCGGGAGGAGGGTCTGTGCAGGAGTGACCTCGGGGGGAGGGAGGGTCTGTGTAGGGGTGACTGCGGGGGGAGGAGGGTCTGTGTAGGAGTGACTGCGGGGGGAGGAGGGTCTGTGTAGGGGTGACTGCGGGAGGAGGGTCTGTGTAGGGGTGACTGCGGGGGGAGGAGGGTCTGTGTAGGGGTGACTGCGGGGGGAGGAGGGTCTGTGTAGGGGTGACTGCGGGGGGAGGGAGGGTCTGTGTAGGAGTGACCTCGGGGGGAGGGAGGGTCTGTGTAGGAGTGACCTCGGGGGGAGGAGGGTCTGTGTAGGGGTGACTGCGGGGGGGGGAGGGTCTGTGTAGGGGTGACTGTGGGGGGATGGAGGGTCTGTACAGGAGTGACCTCGGGGGGAGGGTCTGTGTAGGGGTGACCTCGGGGGGAGGAGGGTCTGTGTAGGGGTGACTGCGGGGGGAGGAGGGTCTGTGTAGGGGTGACCTCGGGGGGAGGAGGGTCTGTGCAGGAGTGACCTCGGGGGGAGGGAGGGCCGGCCAGGCTGGCTCTGGCGAGGGGAGCTCACTGGCTGCAGTCCGCCAGCGGCCGGGGAGGGAAACCTTGGCCCTCTCCTCAGGCCTCACCGGGATCGTGTTCCTGGAAACGGTGCTCGGAACTCCCAGTGCTGAGGCCGTTGGCTCTCACCGTGGGTTTCCGGTGCTGTTCCCGCTGGATGGCAGCGATCAGCGACAGCAAAACGGGGCTAAAGAGCAGCAGAAAGGCCGAGGAGGAAGCGGAGCGAGGAGGGAGGGGTTCCCGCAGCTCTGAGCTGTCTCTGCCCAGAGCGGCCGCCTCAGGCAGGAGCCAGGCATTTGGTGCCGAGTGGAGACTCAGGAGTCCAGAGGGCAGGGTGGTGGGCGCTCTGAGCGGGAGTGAGCGAGTGTGAGCGGGTGTGAGCGGGTGTGAGCGGGTGTGAGCGGGTGTGAGAAGGTGTGAGCGGGTGTGAGCGGGTGTGAGAAGGTGTGTGCGGGTGTGAGCGGGTGTGAGCGGGTGTGAGCGGGTGTGAGCGGGTGTGTGCGGGTGTGAGCGGGTGTGAGAGGGTGTGAGAGGGTGTGTGCGGGTGTGAGCAAGTGTGAGCGGGTGTGAGAGGGTGTGAGAGGGTGTGTGCAGGTGTGAGTGGGTGTGAGAAGGTGTGAGCGGGTGTGAGAGGGTGTGAGTGGGTGTGAGCAGGAGTGAGCGGGTGTGTGCGGGTGTGAGCGGGTGTGAGCGAGTGTGAGCGGGTGTGAGAGGGTGTGAGAAGGTGTGAGCGGGTGTGAGCGGGTGTGAGTGGGTGTGTGCGGGTGTGTGCGGGTGTGAGCAGGTGTGTGCGGGTTTGAGTGGGTGTGAGCGAGTGTGTGCGGGTGTGAGCGGGTTCGGGTGTGAGCGGGTGTGTGCGGGTTTGAGTGGGTGTGAGCGAGTGTGAGCGGGTGTGAGAGGGTGTGAGAAGGTGTGAGCGGGTGTGAGCGAGTGTGAGTGGGTTTGAGTGGGTGTGTGTGGGTGTGTGCATGTGTGTGCGGGTGTGAGTGGGTGTGAGCGGGTTTGAGTGGGTGTGAGCGAGTGTGAGCGGGTGTGAGAGGGTGTGAGAAGGTGTGTGCGGGTGTGAGCGGGTTTGAGTGGGTGTGTGTGGGTGTGTGCGTGTGTGTGCGGGTGTGAGCGGGTGTGAGCGGGTGTGTGCGGGTTCGGGTGTGAGCGAGTGTGAGTGGGTTTGAGTGGGTGTGTGTGGGTGTGTGCGTGTGTGTGCGGGTGTGAGCGGGTGTGTACAGGTGGAGGGGAGGGATGTGTGTAAAGAGGACAGGTGAGCTGTGTGCTAGCTGCTCCCATTCCCTTTTCCCATTGTTTATTTCTTTTTATTGCTGACTGGATCAAATGTCCCCCCATGCTTTCCCCCTCCATCAACCCCCTCCCCCCAGGCCTTCACCGCACTATTGTCTGTGGCTGTGGCTGTGCCTGTGTGCACACAGGCTGCTTCTTTCTTTCTTTCCTTAAAATATATGTTTTATTGATTTTTTACAGAGAGGAAGGGAGAGGGATAGAGAGTTAGAAACATCGATCAGCTGCCTCCTGCACGTCTCCCACTGGGGATGTGCCCACAACCCAGGTATGTGCCCTTGGCCGGAAGCTGGGACCCCTCAGTCCTCAGGTCGAAGCTCTGTCCACTGAGCCACACCGGTTTTGGCTGCACACAGGCTTTGGTTCATCTTTTCCCGGCCCCCCCCCCTCCTCCCCTCAGATCGGCCAGTCTTGAGTTCAGAGGAGTTTTGAAGCCGGGAACATACCCTGTGTAAAGGCAGGAGAGCGTGTCTGTGGAGGCTGAACATTTTCTTGTAGAATCCGGGGCATCTGGCCACAGCAGAGCCGCTGCCGCCGGCTCAGAGGCTGCAGGACAGGTGCCGGCTTTCACGTCCGTGCTGCCCGCTCACCGGCTCACTGGTCTGTCCAGGCGGGAGTCAGGGTCCTATTGAAACAGCCCCTGTGCCCCTCAAACCTGTTTAAAACGCACGCCCCTCTCATCAGACTTCTTGCTCCATCTGTGGCTCCCATCCCTGCCCCGTCCCTCTGCGGACCTCTCTGCATTAATAGCTCGGGGCTCTCTCGCCCGCCATCCTAACGAAGCCCCTGCTGGCTGGCTGGGTCCAGTATGGCGGACAGACTTCCTGTTTGAACTCTGCGGACGAAAAACTTTGATTTCGTGTGTGATGTGTACAAACCCGCGGGCTGCTATTTGCTCAGCAAATCTGCCGCTGTGAGCGATGAGTCGGTGGCGTGTCACGCGCCCTGCCGGACAGCCCGGGGCTGTTTGATGTCATGTTCCGTGTCACAGCTGCCGAACACGGGCAAATGGGTTTTCGATGAGCACACACTCATCTGTTTGCACAGAGCGGACGTGTTTGCGCACCGGTGACCGCTGCTTCCCAGCCTGGGACCCGCGACGCGATCAGGCCTTTAAAGAAGCTGTTATCGGACTCATTCTGCCTCCGAAAAGCAAACGCTCTGACGCCAGGTTGCACCCGGGCGGGAGCTCCCTGCTGCTGGCCGGCTGTGCTCTCCGGCCTGTCTTCAGGGAGCCTGGGTCCGCACGGCCGAGGGCTCAGAGGGGCCCAGCGCTCTGTCCGCGCGGGAGTGGACGTGTGTCCGTGGGGCAGCGGGAGGCGGGCGGCCTCCTTAACGGGGTCCTGGTTGGGCTCGGAGAACCGCCTCTGCCCCCGGCGGCGGATGGGCCGGCCTCGTTACTGTCCTCTCCTGAGATAGAGAGGGCCAGCGGTCACTTTCTTGACTTCCCTCCTCGCTCCTCTCGCCCTCCCCTCTGCCTCAGCCTCATTGCCATGGTCATGGCCCCGGCCTTGTCGCCGGCACCAACTCCTCCCTCTGCAGTCTGGGCCGCAGGCATCCACTCTTCCACGGCCACCCCGTTTTCCCAGCTCGCGCCTCCGAGACCCGGCCCAGCATCCTCCCGCCTGGATGCCTGGTCGGTGCCCGCCCGTCATCACTCCACCGTCCTTCCCTGTGCTGCTGACCCCGCTGTCCCCCCTGCCACCAGCTCCAATGCCGGGGCACATGGCCACCGCTCGCCGGCCTTTCCCCCTGTCCCTGTCCTTCCGTAAGGCCCTGGGGAGTCCTCCTCTCACAGAGAACACCCAGCCTCGCTCACTGTTCTTAAAGTTCACGGCCATCGGGTGCCAGTCGGCCCTTCCACACCGTTTCCTCTGCTCCTGCTCCTCCCCTTCCTCAGGGGGATTCCGTGCTTGTATTTTACGGGAAAATGACAGAAGGGAGAGGAGACGGCCCTGTGCTCCCAGCAGCACTCGCTCTTCCACCCGCGTGACCCGGCCGTGGCCCCGCTCCTTGTGCTGCCCCGGGGCCGGACGCACACGCGGCTCCTTCTCGTCCGCTGTGCCGTTCCGTCAGCACAGACACAGGCCGCCATCTTCCTCCGCTTCGTGCCCCTCCCTGTCTTGCTAGCCGGTGTGGCTCAGTGGATAGAGTGTTGGCCCATAGACTGCAGGGTCCTGGTTAGGTTCAAGGGCCAGTACCTCGGCTGCAGGCTCCATCCTGGCCTGGTCAGGGCTCGTTCCTACTGGAACCAAAGTCTCCAGAACCAACGTTGCTTCCTTTGCCTGAAACGGGATTCTTCTGAAGAGCGATCCTGCATGCTCTTCGTAGTGCCGAAGGCCCAGCTCATCGCAGGCATTTCATCAGCGTTTATGGGCGGAGGGGTGGGTGGGAATGAATGGAGATCCACAGCCGTATTAATTTTGACAGCTGTCTTAGACGATTTCCCACAATCCCAAGGGACTCATGAATTCTGAAGAACATTCATGATGACTTGATCCAAACCTCAGACACTTTTCTAAGGAAACGGTTCTGTCGCTGAGAGAGTGCCTGTACAGCTCTGCCCGCTGGGGGCCTGCGCGCGGCTCCGGAGGGGGGCCGAGGGGAGGCGGCCTCCGCGGTGGGCGCAGACTCACCGTCTCTCGCCCGCCCCGCAGACATGAACGCCACGGTCCGCAGGATCGACCAGCTCACCAACATCCTGGCGCCCATGGCCGTCGGGCAGATCATGACCTTTGGCTCCGCGGTCATCGGCTGCGGCTTCATCTCCGGGTGGAACCTGGTGTCCATGTGCGTGGAGTACTTCCTGCTCTGGAAGGTTTACCAGGAGACCCCCGCGCTGGCCGTGAAGGCCACCCTCAAGGCGGAGGAGGCCGAGCTGAAGCAGCTGAACGTGCACAGAGGTAACCCCGCGCGGCGGCCAGCCCTTCACTCAGACGCCCAGGCCGTCCATGGCGGGGAGACAGACGGCTTTCATTCACATCAGCGTCCTCGCCCCCGGAGCCTGCGCGAGGCCACCCGTGTCCCTCCGGCGGGCGGGGCACAGCCCAGGCTTCTGAGCGTGTGAGGAAGGCTCTCTGGGCGGCCCCGGCCCTTTTCCTCCCTGGGAGAGTGGACATCACGAAGCAGCTAGCTCAGAGGGCTGGGCACAGCAGAGCCTGGAGGGGGAGGGAGACAGGAGAACAGGATTCCTAGGCGTCCCCGCCCGGAGGCGCCGTGTGGGACGGTGGGAAGAGTGAGGCCTGAAGGCGGCTGTTCCCCGAGCGGAGGAAGGGGTTCCGGACAGTGGAGCCCCAGCAGGCCCCCCACACCCGATGCCTTGTCCGCCCAGACAGCCCCCGTGCTGTCAGATGTGGCCTGAGAGGCCGTGTCCTCCAGAACCGAACACGTCTTCTTCCCCCCAAACCGAGCTCTGAAGAGGCGTCCTCCGCCCCTTCTCCCGCCCAAGGCCCCGTGCAGCACGGGCGTCTCATTCCTGCCCGTCTCTCCGCGTTTCCCTTCGGAGGGAGTCGCATTTCAAAGAGCTGGTGCGATCGACCGGGACCACAGCACCCGGTTCAGGCCACGCACTTGCCTCTGGGAGCGGTCCCCGGGCCTGGTGCTCCGATGAGCAGAGGACATGCCTGTGGTGCTGTCGTAGCCGAGGTCCCCAGGGGAGGGGAAGAGGAGAAGGAAAGACTGAGTGTAATAACGGCCCCCGGCCCCGGCCCCGGCCTCTCCCCTCAGTGCGCGCTGTGTTCTGTCCACAGAAGCTGAGCCCAAGCCCCCGGAGTCCGCGCACCTGATGGGGGACCGGGAGCCGGCGGTGCCCGCGCGGGAGCCGGAGCCGGAGCCGGAGCCGGGCTGCGCCGAGCAGCTGGCCGAGCCCTTCCGCACCTTCCGCGACGGCTGGGTGTCCTACGCGCGGCAGCCCGTGTTCCTGGCCGGCCTGGGGCTGGCCTTCCTCTACATGACGGTGCTGGGCTTCGACTGCATCACCACGGGCTACGCCTACACGCAGGGCCTGAGCGGCTCCGTGCTCAGCCTGCTGATGGGCGCCTCGGCCGTCACCGGCATCCTGGGCACCGTGGCCTTCACCGGGCTGCGGCGCCGCTGCGGTCTGGTGCGCACCGGCCTCATCTCGGGCGCCGCGCAGCTCTCCTGCCTGGTGCTGTGCGTGGCGTCCGTGTTCGTGCCGGGCAGCCCGCTGGACCTCAGCGTGTCCCCCTTCCAGGACATCCGCTCCCGCTTCATCCAGGCCGAGCCGCTGCCCGCCGCGCCCACGGGCGCCCCCGGCCCGCTCGCCCCCACGGCCAGGCCCGCGGCCAACGGGACCACCCTCGCCGCCCCCGCGCTGGAGCCGGGGCTGAGCGCCGAGTCCGTCCTCTCCGTCAGCCTGCTGTTCGCGGGCGTCATTGCTGCTAGGGTCGGTGAGTCCGCGGGGGGCACAGGGTGTGTGTGTGGGGGGGGGGGGGGCCCAAGCGCCTGGCTCAGGGCTGAGCATCGCCCTGTGAACCCCGAGGTCTCGGTTCCATCCCCTCAGGGCACAGGCCCCCGCTGGGGATCCAGCCACAGGAGGCAGCCCATCCATGATCCTCATCGTGGCTGTTTCTCTCTCTCCCCCTCTCCCTGCTTCTCTGAAACCACTAAAACGGTCTCTGAGAATAAAATAAAGTGCCTGCAATATGGGTTCAGAGAATTCACCAATATTCCCTGAGTGTTGATGTAAGCAGGATTCACTGTTCACCCTTATGTATAATGCAGTCTTTCATGACGACTTTTTATAGTTTAAAAAAGTATATCTGTGTTTTTATAAAACATGGTTAGAGCTTGAATTTTTTTTTTTTTTTCCTAAATGGGTATTTTAGGTATTGCTGCTTTACTGTTACTAATTAACTCCTGAAAAGAGATTGGCGATGCTAATTATGTTGTCTGTGTGGCTATGACTCTCCCCACAGGGCTGTAATTTGGAGAATGTTCCTATGGTACAAGGCAGAAAGATAAGTAGCTAAGTTGGTGGGGGCATTGGTTTAAACTTTGAAAAAAGTCGTGGCGGTTAGGGAAAAGATCGTCCACAGCTTCCTCTAGCCGGTGTGTGTTCTATACTTTGCCAAGCAAATGGGTTTACAGCTCTGGAAGGCAACCTAGGGTACAGACTTCTTACAGAGCAAAATGTGAGTAATCATTAATAGAGTGCCGATGGGTTATTCTGGAAATGAACCGTATTTTTATCTTCTGGGACCAAGCAGTTTATTAATTTATCAGAGACATTAATATTCCAAGTGAGACAGCTTTATTGCAACCCAAGCAGTAAAGGCAATAATGGCTTAACGTGTCCTTACACTGCAGTCGTGACAAAATGTGGGTCAGTTCATTTAAACTGAAAAATGCCAGCACCGTCACGCTGTGCTCGCCGAGGCGGAAACGTGCTGGGAAGCGTGCCCGGGGGCGGTGTGGTTGTGTGAGCACCAAGGAGCGCCTTCCCCAAGCCTCGTGGCACAGCCTGCTACCCACCGGGCTGCACGGCACAGCTTGTGAGCCGCAGCCTGCACGCCTGCACAGCGAGCTGCTGTGCCAAACGCCAGATTAAGTCCAGTTCCAGAGACGACATGGTAACCTGAGACATGCCGACACCCTCTCACAGCAAACTTTTATTTTTTACCTTTTTTATCGATACAGAGAGGAAGAGGGAGAGAGAGAGAGAGACATCAGTGACGAGAGAGAATAATTGATTGGCTGCCTCCTGCACACACCCTGTACCCCCCACCCCACCCCTCTGGGGATCCAGGAGGGAATACAACCGTGACTTCCTGTGTCATAGATTGAGCGACACTCAAACCACTGACCCACACCGTCCGGGCAAACTTTTTTTCTTAGTAAGTAGAAAGAGAACATTTTAAAATAAGGAGAAAAGATTGGTATAGTGAAAACATAAACCAGTGACATAGTCCTGTTTGGTCATTATCAAGCATTATTATCATAATAACTGAGCATGCTGTTTTCTGCAGCCCTCAGTGCGATGTGTGTGTTTACCCCAGCATCATCCGAGCGCGTGACTTGTGTCGCCACCGAGTGACCATGGCTGTGATGTCACCAGGCAATAGCAATTTTTTTTAGCTCTAGTAGAATCTTGTGGGGCCGCCATTGAACATGTGGTTTGTCATTGACCATAACATCATGGTTCGGCACATGACTGCACTTAGGGTGGGATTAGGTGTGTGATTTCAGAGCTTTGCTTTCATAGCATGAATAATCACAGAGGGACAGAATTAAGAGGGTTGTAGAGGCCGCTTATTTTTTGTCGGGTGGCTTTAATACTGTAAATACCATTTCTTAGAGCCGCCAGTAACCCAGTACTATTGCTCAATGAAAAATAGTTCTCTGAGGCAAGGCCATGAGCAGTGTGCACATGCCAGCTTTCAAGTAATGGGGCTGACCATGTGATTTTTCCACGTGTGAACAGATTTTCAACCTATAAATCTGAAATCCAGGGCTATAAAGTCTAGGGATTGACCGCCTCTCAAACAATATGCTTCATTCCAGGCCTGTGGTCCTTTGACTTAACTGTGACACAGTTGCTGCAAGAAAACGTCGTTGAGTCGGAACGAGGCATTATAAACGGTGTGCAGAACTCCATGAACTACCTTCTCGACCTCCTGCACTTCATCATGGTGATCCTGGCCCCCAACCCCGAGGCCTTCGGCCTGCTGGTGCTCATCTCCGTGTCCTTCGTGGCCATGGGCCACATCATGTATTTCCGGTTTGCCCAGAAGACCCTGGGCAGCCAGCTCTTCGCCTGCGGGCCCGTGGAGAAGGAAGCTCCGGACGAAAGCCAAGCTTCCACGTCCGTGGTGTGAGCCGGTCCCGGCTGGTCCCTGTTACTAGCCCATAGGGCGCGCTTGTTCTGTGCTTCACGATGCCCTTCCGTGGCCCGCATCTCTCTCTGGTTTCCCCGCGACCGTGTCTCCCAGGCTAAGAGCTGCTTAGGGCACCTCCGTCATCTGGTTCGCTTCCCTTCCATGTGAGGGCGGGAAGAAATAGGACAAGGAAAAAGTCTAAATATGGAGACCCACCTGGCACACACACTGATTTCCCCCTCTTTCTCCCGAGTAGAGAACATTTTCCGTAAGGGAGTGGCGAGCCAGGTGAATTAGGTTAATTTTTGGCAGATATTTATTCTCTCCAGTAGAACTCAGATGTCAGTTTGTTCAAGTCCGGCTGGTTTACTTTTCTTTGTATTCTATTCCAAAAGTCTCATAACCAGTGTTATCCTCAGGGGTCCCGTCAGTCTTGAGGAACTTATAGAAACGTGGAAAACAAGGTATTTCAGGAGAATTCTCTAAGAGGGTCACGGAGGAACTTGAGAGAGCGCCTCGGTATTGTTAACAGAGAGGGCTGCATATACCGCATTAACCTTCGCATCACTCTGTGAGACACTAACCGCTGCAGGTAGATTTGTAACACTGAACCCATAATGACCGCCACCGCCCACCGTCTGGCCACGCAAACACGAAGCTTGAAAGTCACCCCGCAGGGCCGAGATCTGGAGTAACTCCCACCACCCTCTGACCTCTCTCCGCCCCGAGGGAGGCTGCTGGCTGCCCGCAGGCGCGATGGAGGAAGCAGGCCCCAGGGGAAGGGTTTTGTGTTGTCGATCACGTGACTTGTCCGGAGCATGGGGGGAAGAGCATGTCCCCCTTCACTGATTGTGCCCAGGAGCTGTTTGTACCCAGGCGAAGAGCA
The DNA here is from genome assembly GCF_014108245.1 of Pipistrellus kuhlii. Taxonomy (NCBI): domain Eukaryota; kingdom Metazoa; phylum Chordata; class Mammalia; order Chiroptera; family Vespertilionidae; genus Pipistrellus; species Pipistrellus kuhlii. The sequence continues at coordinate 350,564 of NW_023425583.1, forward strand.
AGACTGTCCCTACATGAATTCCTTTCTCGTGTCTCTGAGAAGCAGGGGGGGCGGGGGGCGGGGAAAGACGTTGTATATATTTTTAAAAACTGTCCGGCGAGTCCTCTTGCAGCCTGCCGGCGCCCGCAGGCTCTCTGCCTTAACGTTCATGCACTTTCGTGGGGACGGCTGCCGTCGCTCGGAGCACTTTCCTGATCCTTGAGGTCGAGGCTCTCTCTTCTCCTTTCCAGGGTATGTCATGATTTGCTACATTGTAAAATCTTTGTAAAATATTTCTATATAAAACTATTTTTAAAACCTTCGTGGCTCTGGCCTCAGCTGTGTCCTTTCATTGTTTTACAACACCGTGTTTTGTCGCCGGTGCTCCGTGCCGATGCTGTGTTTTGGTCTCTGAGAAGGGCCCAGCCTCCCAGTGAGTCCTCACGGCAGTGGCTCTGCTGTGCCTCGGGCAGAACGAGGGAGCATGAGGCCGCCCGCCTGCCTGGCCCTGGAGGAGCCACGGGGAGCTCTCCGAGCTCCCTGTTCTCTTCCATGACCTGGGGACGGTAGCATGAAACCAACTCTGCCTGCCTCCCGCTGTCCTGCAGAAGCACTTTGGGGACTGGGAGACTGGCAGTCTTATTACTACAATAGAAGCGGAGTCTAACTCATGCCAGTTAAAACGGGATTCTGCCCAGGAGGTCACGGTTCCACTCTCGGCCAGGGCACAGGCCTGGGTTTCGGACTCCTTCCTCAGCAGGGGGCGTGCAGGAGGCAGCCGGTTCATGATTCTCTGTCCTTATGGATGTTTCTCTCTCCCTTCCTCTCTAAAATCAATAAAAAGTAGATTCCTGCTGGTCAGCCCAAGAACAGAGCTGCAGTCCCTAGTCAACACGCTCGCTGATCGGTGCCCCCACCTACGGGTCCAGGTGCAGCTGTGACTCACAGGGTCAGAGGCGCCTTTTCTTCCCCCCGAACCGGGAACCTGGGAACCTGTGGCCTCACCCGCAGCCACTGATCTGCTGTGACTCCTGAACCCACCGCAGATGCCTCTGCTGGGCTGCTGCCGCCTGGAGCCTGGAGCCGGCTCTGGCTCCGGGGCGGAGCCGGGCTGGAGAGCCGCCCTGAGTGTGGGCAGCTGCGGCCCAGGGCCCGCGGCCTTGTGAGATGAATAGGAACAGGGCAGCCAGGGGAGGCGCGGCTCCTGGGCGACCGTGCCAGGCTGTGGGCTAGGGCGGACGGAGGGCTGTGCAGGGGAAGGAGCGGACGCTGCGGAGCGAAGAGGAGGCTTACAGCCGCCCCTCTCTGGGCCGAGTGCGCCCAGGGCAGGAAGGGGAGGGGCGGGCAGGGGAGCTGCTGGGCAGGGCTTTGGCTGCGGACCCCCGAGGGCACAGAGGAGGACGGGCAGGTGATGAGGTGGGCATCTCCCGGGGGTGTTTCTAATGGGAGGACGAACTCAAAGGCGTGCAGGGCCCGTCAGCTGGTCCAGACGAGCAGTCGGTCGGATGCAGGAAAACAGTCTTTCCGCTCACACGTCCTCGGTGCGTTTCACAAACGTATCGCGTTGAAGTGCTTCCACTTCAAAGCAAAGTCCTCACCTTTTAAGACAATATGTTTTCACTGATGTCAGAGGGGGAGGGGGAAAGAGAGGAACATCCATGATGAGAGAGAATCACAGGGACCGGCTGCCTCCCGCACGCCCCCGACTGGGGATCCAGCTCACAGCCCGGGCCTGTGCCTGACCGGGAACGAAGCCATGACCTCCTGGTTCACAGGGCCGGTCCAACCACTGAGCCACGCTGGCTGGGCCCTCACATCTTCTCATGCTTTTCTATTCCATGCTGACTTCTTACTGTGGTTCTTCAAATATTTCCACATGGACAGCCTTTGCTTGCCTATAAACACAGGAATGCTAGCCACAGTCACTTCTATAAGGGAGTATGCATTAACCTTCCCCTCCTCCAGAACATTTGTCTCCCTCAATATTCCTTGATATTCCTTTTGTTACTGAAAAAGGGAAGATAAGAGTGTAAGTAAGAAATTACTTTCCTACTCACCCTAAAGCAAGGCCTGAGAGGCTGCTGGGGAGGCAGAGTGTGGGCGGAGCTATGGTGAGCCGGTGGGCAGCACCAGGCTCAGAGGCCACCCTCAGCAACCCCACTGCCATGCTGGAATGTGGGCCCTGGGTCGGCAGATCTTTTGATCTTTCAAGAGAGTGACTGAACACTGACCCATGAGCCAGGAGATCACGGTTCAATCCCCTCAGGGCACACGCCTGGGTTGCTGACTTGATCCCCAGTGCTGGGCGTGCAGGAGGCAGCCGATCCATGATTCTCTCTCTTCACTGACGTTTCCATCTCTCTCTCCCTTCCTCTCTAAAACCAATTTTAAAAACTATATTAAAAACAAACAAACAAACAAACAAACAACAACAACAAAAAAGAAAACAAGAGAAGCTTGAGTTTGGTTTTAAATCTCAAAATTTTAAATGGCAACTAATTCGAAAATACTTTTCTAGTCAAATGAAAATACATCAGTGGACTGACTACCTGTGAGTCTCTCTGGGCTGCCTTTTTTTGAGCTTTTCTCTAAGAGGTTGGTTTGTGAACAAGAGAATGGTATTTGAATAAAGTGTGGGAAGAAAGAAGATATATACACAAACATGGTGGAGTAGAACAAGAAAAAGCTGGGCAGACACATGTTTATAGCAAAAATGTTAAACTATTAGGCACTTAAAAAAATCTGTGGCATATTGATGTCGATGAGAATTCTGCTCCACACCGGCTCCTTGTTCTGTGTTGCTTGCACTGATGGGTTAAAGGATAGTGATTATTTATTTAAAAAAAAAAAGGTTAATGATTCTTCAATTTTAAAAAAATGCCAATGTTGAAAGCTTGTCTGAATTATAGAGTGCTCCTGTTTTAACAAAGAAAGCACAGAATTTTCAACTGTCCAGATCCCCTCTTCCTGCCCACCTCCGGAATTCTCAGAAGCACTCACTGTGAACCATTGAATATATCTTTATGGACAACCCCTCCTAAATGAAGTTATAAGAAATAACTTTAGTCTCATTTGGTTTGTTTACCAAGATTTTATTGATACTTATCTATAACAATTGACTAACCAATCTATATTTCCCCCCCACCCCAGAATTCTGAGGGTTAAAGTCGTGTTTGCATTAAGACTCTTGTTATAGTAATTAAAATAAAAAGATATATAGAACAGACTAACTTAAAACTCTGAAAACATAGAAGTAGGTGGTCACATGACCTAGTCTGATGTGTTTATTTTGACGGAGAAATAAATTTAGTCTGAGATTCCTTTCAAACCAAGACTCAAGACCATTGAGTGTTACCTTTTCCTTCCCAAATGACATCCTTAAAACCCCTTTTCAGTTAATATTGCTTCTTTTCTAATAGTGTCTCTTTTGATCTGCCTTTCAGAGAAGTCTTTGCTATCCGAACATTTTTTGTTTTGTTTTGTTCTGTTTTACAAAACAGCAACTCAAAGAAGAGAGTCCAAACGTTAGGAGCAGCTCCTGAGGTCTGCCTCGAACCAGCCTGCCGGCAGCATGGGGCCATCCGTGGGAAGCTGAGTGCCTTTCGCCTTATTTGGAGAGGTGTTTACATTTTCCAAGTCCAGAAGGGAGCAAACGTTTTATCTGAAGAGCCCGCGGAGAAGAGTTCAAAGTACAAGTAAGTGTCCTCTTTGAGGTCTCCCCCGGCCTCCGGCCTCCGTGGGGAGGGGGCGTTTCTGTGGGAAGGCTTTCCTTGTCGCACTGGGCGGGAGGGAAGAGCCTGGAAGGTTCCTGAGCTGCTCATGCTCAGACCGGTCCAGAGAGCGGCTGTCCCCACCGTGAGGAGCGCACAGACACTGATGGAATGAAACGCCTGGAGGCGGAGGCGGAGGCGGAGAACTGAGTTTTATAGTGACCACAACACCTGGGGAGAAGGAGAGCGCATTTTCAAAGCTCTTACAGTGAATGTTCCTGAGGAGTAGGACTTGGTCACATGGTGCATTATACCAAAGTGACCCTTGAACTTGGTGTATGTACATTCGAAAAGGAGTGGTGGTTCCATGATAGATTTATGTAATTTTTGCTTAGTGCAATGTATGGACCAAATAGATGCAGATCTTCTCATCTGTGTGTCCTGAAGTATTTAAGTGAAAGGTATCACATGGGATGGAACTAGCATGTAAGCATCTTTCACTTCTCAGCACTTTGTTCACGGAACCCTCACCGGAACTGAGAAATATGTTGTATGCGCTTCCGAGGGGAGGGGTCTGAGGACAAGGCCTGTGCTCACACACCTGGGGCGGCGGGTTCTAATCCCACTCCCGCCTCTCCCCAAAGCTGTCTTCCTGCCTCCCGACCGCCCAGCCCCGGCAGCACCCCTTGCTAATGGGCAGGTTCAGAAAACCCGCAATATCCTTACGGGGTCTGCCTGCTCATGGCAAGCACCTCAGCTTACGCCGTGAAACGAGGTAACTCTATGAGCTGGCTCGTTAAGCACGAGGACTTCTACATGCGTTTCCCGGGAGCTGAAGTTGCTCCCCAATATCGACAGGTGTCACAGTTTTGGATATCTCCGTGGGTCCTTGTGCAGAGCTTACACCACCACGGGGCTTTTCTGGTTCCTTAGGACCAGGGTCGGCAAACTCATCAGCCAACATAGCCAAACATCAACAGCACGACGATTGGAATCTCTTTGGAGAGCCACATTTTTTAAACTTCTTCTAACGCCACTTCTTCAAAGTAGGCTCGCCCAGGCCGTGGTATTCTGTGGAAGAGCCACACTCAAGGGACCAAAGAGCCGCATGCGGCTTGCGAGCCGCAGTTTGCTAACTACGGCCTTAGGAGGTTGAACAGGGAAATGGTGAGGGGCGGCGGAGAGCCGGGGCCTGCGTGCTGGTCTTGCCGATTACGAGCTCCTGTGTTCCTGGGGAGATTGTCCTGTTTTCCTGAACTTCTTGTCTGGGCAATGCGATGGGAATATCTGTCTCATAGGAGACCGGCATCTTAGCCCAGAGCCTGACATGCACCCTTCTCAATACAGTAGTTCTTAAATTCCCATGAGGAGAAACTGGGGATATGATCCATTTCAGTGTGATTTGTTACCAATTAATTCTACCTGCTGGTGGTTTTCACGTGTGACATGGTCAGCACGGAGTCCCGTCCAGCAGAGACAGCGAGGTTAGTTTGAGGGTTCGGGACGCAAAGGCTGGGGTTCCCATGGTGGGCATTACGCCGAGCCTCCATGAAGAGAAACAGAGGAAGGTTCTCATCCCTGTTTCCAATCCTGACACTGTTTCTTAGGCGTCTAGGTCCGTCTAGAAAGGAGAGAGCAGCAGAGCGGGGAGGATGGTGGGAGGAGGGAGAGAGGGCGGAGGGGGTATTGGGGAGAAGAGAGAGGAAATGTGGGGTGTCTAGCTCAGGCCGCCCATGGAGCGCATGCATTTACCCACCCCCGTCTCCTGTGAGATCAGGGGAGGGAGGACCCCGCCCGGATCAGAGCTAAAGGCCTGGCACAGAGGAGGCCATGGGAACGTGGTCCCGGACAGGCTGGCCGGAGGCTGCGCGCAGGTGTGCCGTGAGTGCCTTTCCCGGGAAGCCGGGGTTGGCAGGCAGCTGGGAGCGGGAGGGGGGCGGGGGGGAGGCAGAGGGGCGTGGAGAGCAGCTGCTCCTTCCCACAGCCCCGCAGAGCGCATCGCGAGGGCCAGGCTGCAGGGGGCGCGGCGCCAGAAGAGGCCAGTTTCCCGATGGGGTGAGTCCCGGCCCGCCTGCCTCCTGCCCTGTGCCCCCTGCCCGGTGCCCCCTGCCCGGTGCCCCCTGCCCGGTGCCCCCTGCCCGGGTCTGTGTGATGTGATGATGGCCGGACTGAACACGGAGCAGCTGCTGCGTCCGACAGGGAGAGGGTATTGGTGCGGCGCGGAGGGGGAGGCTGTGTGGGCTTGAGCTCTGAGACAGTTGCCATGTTGATTGTGTAAACACGTGTCACAGAGGGTTCCAGTGTCATGATTTCCATCCGGGCAGTTGTGTGAACGGTAGTTTGTGGGTTACCGTGTGCGGCTCCTGCCTTTTGCTCTTCCCCCCTAACCGCCCTCCTCTGTGCTCCTGCCTCCTGGGGGGGACCTGCCGTCTCCGTGCCCGTCCTTAGGGCTGGGCTGCTGGTGTCAGGCCTCTGGGCCTGACAAGCGGCTGTCTGTCTGTCTGTCTGTCACGTTCACAGTGGGGACACGTGTGGGAGGCAGCACGTTGTGGGAGTTCCAGGCCCGGTTTCCAAACCGTGAGGCAAACACCCAGGCAGACATCGGCTGACCCCTCAGGTCAATATTTAGAGAACAGGAGTCACCCCTCCCGGTGATTAGGCAAAGCTGTGCTTCCGCTGGCCAGAGGGCGGGGGGCGTGCCACCCAGAGGACCAAGGCTGATGCTGGCAATGACCTCCAGCTGGTGCAGCACAGGGTGGGACGGCAGCGGAGCCCTCGCCACCATCTTTCACTGGACATTTGGTGAGCAGCCATAGCATCGCCACCGCCACAGCCACCACTGGCCGCTGGAAGGTGGTTAGGCAGTGGTCGGCAAACCATGGCTCGCGAGCCGCATGCGGCTCTTTGGCCCCTGGAGTGTGGCTCTTCCACAAAACACCACGGCCTGGGCGAGTCTGTGTTGAAGAAGTGGCGTTAGAAGAAATTTAAGTTTTAAAAATGTGGCTCTCCAAAGAAATGTCAATCGTTGTCCTGTTGATATTTGGCTCTGTGGACGAATGAGTTTGCCGACCACTGTGTTTAGGGATCCCTGACAATTTGGGTGTGGAGTTTCAGTTTTTCCGTTAGGAGTCCTGTTACTTTTGGGGTATCTGAGCATTGACCCATGAACCAGGAGGTCATGGTTTGATTCCCGGTCAGTGTGGGGTGTGCAGGAGGCAACCAATCAATAATTCTCATCATTGGTGTTTCTCTCCCTCTCCCTGCCTCTCTGAAGTAAAAATATATATATATATTTAAAAAAGAGATTAACTCCCCCAAATTAGAAACATCCATAATGGGAAAGATAGTCCACTGGTAGATTCAGGACTTGCACATTAAAAAAAAAAAAGAAAGAAAGAAGAAAGAAAGAAAGAAAGAAAAAAAGAAAGAAGAAAGAGAAAGGAAGAAAGAAAGAAAGAAAGGAAGAAAGAAAGGAAGAAAGAAAGAAAGAAAGAAAGAAAGAAAGAAAGAAAGAAAGAAAAGAAAGAGAAAAGAAATTAACTGTCAGGTAAACGTGATAAACTGGTTTGGCTCAGCGGATAGAGTGTTGGCCTGCGGACTGAAGGGTTCCAGATTCGATCCCGGTCAAGGGCATGTGTCTAGATTGTGGGCACATCCCCAGTGGGGGCTGTGCAGGAGGAAGTTGATTGATGTTTCTCTCTCATCCATGTTTCTGACTCTATCCTTCTACCTTCCTCTCTGTAAAACATCAATAATATATATATATATATATATATATATATATATATATATTTTTTTTTTTTTTATTTTTATTTTTTTTTAAAGAAATTAACTGTCTTCATCTCATAAAGCTCACCCAATATGTCCCTTTGCAGGACGTGTGGTTGACTTCCCAAATGGGCTGAGTCACTGGGGCTCCCTGTGTGCTGGTCGCTGTCTGACGAGTGGAGGGAAGAGGATAGGCCCGGGGATACTCAGGAGCAGGTGACAATGTCTTCGCATTGTCAGGTCATGAGCTATGGCTGAGGTGCACACAGGGTGCTGTGGGAGGTCAGAGGCCAGCACGTAACCAATCCGCAGGCAGGGAAGGCTTCCATGGCCACCCGGCTGGCCCCTTGCTTCCCGGTGTTTACGGGATTAGCGTAGACACAGCTTCATATAAACGTGGCTGTATTCCATGTGTTCGTTTCGTCACTTGTTTTCCATTCAGTGATATATCCTGGCCATCTTTCCGGACCAATGAACTTAGAATCTCTTCACTTCTTCCCGGCTGAGAGTACACAGCACTCCATCCTGTTTGTGCCTCAATTTGCTTAGCTGGTCCTTTATGGAAGCGCAACAGAGTGGTTTCCTTTTTTCTGTGTTGAGTAAAGCGGTTCTTCATGTCATTGCACATACATCTATATCCCCAAATCCCTGGGGAATTATTTCCACAGGTAATTCTCTGGGAGAATTGCTAGATCACGTTATTCACATTTGAAATTTTGATTCACAAACACCAAACTGCTCGCCAGAAAGGTTTACCAATACAAACTCCATGTTTTCCTTCGCCTTTGTCAACAGTAAGTTTTATCTGTGTCTTTGCCAATCTGATAAACGAAAAGTGGTCTTTTATTCTAATGTGCATTTCATTAATCATTAGTAAATTTAAACATTTTATATTTTTTAACCTATTTTACTTCTGTGTGTTTTTTTAAAAATAACATTTATGTGTTTTTTTATTGGCATGTTTATCACCATCTGGTTGATCTGGGAAAGACCTTAGTAAGCCAGGGACGTTTGTGTCTGCCTGTCACACGTTCTGCCGTTACCACTTCACTCCGTTTGACTTGGGTTCCAGTTTGGGAGTGTTTGAGTCAGGCTCACCAGTCTTTTCTTTCTATTTTGATTTTGTCTTTTGCGGGGGCTGTGAGAGGCCTGTCCACATTGAAAACAACAACAACACGCCCACATTTTCCTCGTTACTTTCAGAGTTTTGTTTCCATGTTTAAATGCTTCTAGGGCACCTGGAAGCAGCTGTGATGGAGGATGTGAGGTAGAATTGGTTAGTCTCCCACGCTCAGTGGTCTCCGCCTTCACGTTAAGCGCTGTGTGGGAACACCGTGTGTAAGAGAATGGGTCCCCGAGTGAGGCTGCCCGGGTCCAAATTCTGGCTCCGCGTTTGCTTCCTGGCCACCTGGTTCCTCCGACAGAAACGGGGCGATGCCAGCTCCGATCCCGGTGTGAGGGCTGTGTGCACTGGGGTGTCAGGCGGAGAGCGCAGGGCACGCAGTAGGCACTCACTGCACAGGAGCTGTCACTGGGTCTCAGACGCACACGTCACGTGAGATGATCTCCAGACGATTCTGTCAGCCTCAGTCAGACAGGGCTTTGTGCATTGGTACCGATCCCAGCTGTGTGACACACGTGGACAAGCTCTCCTTCCTTTCCGGGCGTTTCCTGGTTCTTCTAGCACTTTCCTTTTCCTGGGTGAGCTCCAGGGCCACCTCTTCAGCGTCCAACAAGCCTCCTCAGGTGCTGGTCGTCCTCGCAGGGAAGAGTTGCTGGGGGAAAGGGGCTGCTCGGTTGTTTTTAGTTTCCTTCCCGCGTGGCCCAGTGTTCCCTGGTGTCACTCCGCGGTCCCAGGATTGGCACAGGCAGGGCACACCGCCTGGCGGGAGTGCCGGTGGGCAGGCCCCTTCCTGTGGGCGCCCCGGGTGCGCACTCAGCTCATGTGTTCTGTTTTCTCAGCTTTCAGAAGTGGTCCCTGGGCTGGAGCGCTTCTGCCCGCAGGGAAGCCAACCATCCAGATTCTGGCTGACATGCGCTGGTTTAAGAGACCATTTTATAAAACAGGACACAAAGCCATCCCTGGCCACATATTGCTGAAATCTAAGTTAGGCTCCTCTTCTCTCAAATAAAAAAAGCTAGGGCTTTCAAACGATCATACTGTGTGTGTGTGTGTGTGTGTGTGTGTGTGTGTGAGACCTTCCTGTGTGCTGTGTCCTTCAGGACACAGCCCAAAGAGCCTCACCTGTTATCAGGCCGGTGCCTTCTCCGGGATCACAGCCCTGCGTACGGCCGTCCCAGCTGCCGAAGCTCTCAGGGCCCAGGTGCTACTAGTCTAAGCCCGTGGCCGGCAAACTGCGGCTCGAGAGCCACATGCGGCTCTCTGGCCTCTTGAATGTGGCTCTTCCACAAAATACCACGGCCTGGGCGAGTCTATGTTGAAGAAGTGGCGTTAGAAGAAGTTTAAGTTTTAAAAATGTGGCTCTCCAGAGGAATGTCAATCGGTGTACGGTTGATATTTGGCTCCGTGGACTAATGAGTTTGCCCACCACTGTGCTAGAGTATTATTTAAAGATATAAAGATAACTAATAGGAACACTATAAATACATTCATTGAGAAAAGCAGAATGTAAGCTCTCGTAAGTGGCACGCATTCGAGGTGGACTGAAGTGGAGAAATCGAAGCAGAGACAGAGTCCTGACGCCTGGAGGTAGGGCAGCCACCCGAAGGCCACAGGGCCAGCTGGCGGGCTCGCCCCGGGCTGTGCAGGAGGGGGGAGGCGGAGAGCACGTCACTGCGGCCTCCTCCCAGTCCCAGTGCCGGGCTACCACTCCCCGTGCTGGGTAACTGATGAGCACATTCTAAATTGAGTGGCTTCTAAGCACAGTTATCAAAGAGCGAGACTCATTTTTCTCCTGTTAACGGTCACCAGGTGAGGCATGAAGTCATTAGACATGGCTTTTCCTTTCTGAGCTTTTTTAAAATAGGTTTTTATTGATTCCAGAGCGGAAGGGAGAGAGAGAAACGTCAGTGGTGACAGGCACCCACACGGGACCGAGCCCGCACCCGGCAGTGTCTCGGGCACCGTTCCGGCCGCCTTCTTAGCTCTGGCTCTGCTCTGGGGTCGCTCAGTGATTTCCGTCCCTCCGCCGAGGACCTGTGTGCATCGAGGTGCTTCCCCGGACGGCACCATGCACAGCGGCTTACTTCCCTCCGCACAGCGCCCCCCAGGCCCCCCAAGTCTCCACACACCACAGGCCGTCCTTCTTCTCAGAGGCCGGGCAGGGCTCCGGGGAGCAGACGCACACTCTCCGGCCCATTCCTCTGGCGGCCCCCCAGGCTGCGGCCGCCTCTTGGCCTTGGGAATGGAGCTGCAGGAGACGCAGGTGTGCTAGTGTCTCGTCAAGATCCTGGTTTCAGTGACCAAGTAACCGTACTCACATGAGGTCTTCAGAACAGTCGGGTTCAGAGACTAAAGAGTGAAATGGTGGTGGCCAGGGCTGGGAGAGGGAGAGAAAGCATGGCGCTTCAGGTGAGCAAGACGGGAAGTCTCTGGGGATCAGCTTACTACCACTCGCCTCGCACCTCTGTCAACAGGCACGTGTTTGACCCCTGAAGGCTAAGACAGGGCTCTCATGGTGTGTGCTTTCCACAAAAAGGTAAGTAAACACACAGTTCTGAAAGATTGAGACTAATCTTCCCCGTTTACTATCGCTCAGTGTTTCCACTGCAGTGAGAGCAGACCTGGGGCTCTGCTGCCGTCACTTCTCCCGTGCCCTCAGCCCACACACGGGCAGCTGGCTGGTCTTAAATATGTTTGACATTTGCTTCCTGTCCTCCCTGCCCAGTGCTCCTCCTCTCCTCCAGGGGCCAACCCTCACCCACAGGCACCAGCCGTGGCTTCTGCGCTAGAAACTCTGCCTCCGCCCCCCCTCCCGTCCTCCTCCACACGCTGGGGACAGCCTTTGTGACGCTTAAACCCAGCTCCTTCCTGGGTTATATCTTTTTGGGGGTATCTATTGCCTTCAGGGTGAAGTTAGAACCCATTCTCATAATTTACCTTCTGGACTCACTCCCCCGCCTTGCTCCCCTGCATGGCACCCTCGTGTCAGCAGCAGCAGCAGACTGGAGCAGGTGCCTCCATTTGCCATCAGGCTCTTGTCCCCGTGGTTACCTGGCAGGTCCTATTTCTCCACCTTCAACTCACACAGCTGCCGTTCCTGGCTGTTTTCTGGGTCCGCCTCTGGGTGGAACGAACCCCTTTTCATCTGCGCTCAGCTCCTCACTTCACTGCGGCACAGTGACTGGCTCTCACGACCGTCTCCCGGTCAGACCGAGAGCAGCTGAGGCAGGATCTGTGTCTCATCTTGGTGGCCCTGGTCCCAGAAGAACACCTGTCCCTTTGCAGGCCCCCAGTGAAGGCTGGAAAGTGAGTGAGACTCCGCTGTGTCTTCTAATTTCCTCAACCAGATTTTCGTAAACCGAAAACGGGAGAAGGAGTTTAGAGGTTCATTCTTTCTCTCCCCTTGCCTGTAATATCAGGATTTAGGAGACGGTAGAATGGGAAATGCGAAGAGAAGTAGCAGATAAAAATATTTGTGAGCCCGGCTGGTGTGGCTCAGTGGTTGGGCATTGACCTATGAACCAGGAGGTTGTGGTTGGATTCCCGGTCAGGGCGCATGCATGCCCGGGTTGTGGGCTCCAGCCCCAGCGTGGGGCCTGCAGGAGGCAGCTGATCCATGATTCCCTCTCATCATTGACGTTTCTCTCCTTCCCTCCCTTTCCCTTCCTCTCCGAAATCAATACAAATGTTTAAAAATAAAAATAAATAAACACATCTGTGAGACTTTAAGAGGAGAAGGACGTGGAGAGCTCAGTCCACCTGTGTCTCTGCCGGGCTGTGCCTGCGGGAAGTCGCCCACGATGGGGAAGTCGGCACGCTTTGGGGAAGGAAAGCAGCAGCAGTGAAACGCAGTTCACATTTCCCACGCGCACCCTGTGTACGGCCTGTCCTGCCAGGACCTCTGCTCGCTTCCCCAGCGGCAGGAGTCACATGGGGTTCCAGAGCCAGGCCCAGGGTGACTTCAGGCAAATCTTTATGGCTTCTTCTTCCTTTAAAGACCAGGCGGCTGGAGGAAAGTGCTTACTCCTCCGGTCCTGCTGTTCCCGTTGGAATGCACTAAAAATACTTCCCCGACAGCTGTTAATAATTACAGAGGAAACCTCCCGGCCCCGGGCAGAGCATCTGTGTGTGTGTGTGTGTGAGAGAGAGAGAAAGAGAGAGAGAGAGAGACAGAGAGAGAGAGAGAGAGAGAGAGAGAGAGAGAGAGAGAGAGAGAGAGAGGAGAGAGGA